>NC_044197.1:17054958-17360791 GCF_900880675.1 Sparus aurata | reverse complement strand
TCTCTCTCTCTCTCTCCCGCACATGCTCAGTTGGAGTCATATCAGCCCCGTACCCCACAAAAATGTGCCAAGCTACCTTTGTCCCCTAAAGTCTCGCCCCAAACAGCCCTGTCAACAGAGATGTAGAAAGAATCCAAATGAGTTTTAATTACCTGTGCAGCCATGCCTGGAAGGTCGTGCAACGGAAATCCCAACCACACCGATACAGCACGCATGCCATGTCACAACACATGGCTTCTTTGTCTTCCAGCTAATTTCCAACAGAGGCATAAAGTAGAAAGAGAAAGAAGAAGAAGAAGAAGAAGAAAAAAAAGCATTTGGGGAAAAAGGAGGGAGGGAGAGAGAGGAGGCAAAGGGAGAAAAAAATACGCTGTTTCTGCTCGTTGCCTTACCATCTTTTTTGAATGTTTTTTCAAGGCTTGTAGTGAAATCCCAAGCAGAAAAACTGTCCTTACTTTACCCGAAATCTTGTCAGAAGTGTTCGTTTCAGCTCAGCAGGCAGAGCCGTCTGTCCCAAAACAACATTGGCTTTTTCTGTGATAAAGAAAACATTGCAATGGTGATGCAAAAAAAAGCAGGTTGGGAGGATGAAAAAGTCAAGGGGTGGGGGGAAATGCAAGGAAACGTTCATTCATGTAATTATCATGTTTTGGGGTAGACGGTTGCATGCAGTACAGTTTCTGTGAGATTTACTTGGTTTTTTGGGTTTTTTTTTTTTTGGTTTCTTTTTTTATCAAGCATGTCGGACAGCGCATGTCCATCTTGCCCAGAACTGGTTACCCCTCGTTATATTTTTAATGCTCCCCGGTGAGACTCCTACGGGTGCTTTAGCTCCATTCGCAGCTTTCACAGGCTGCTCTCAGCAACACAAAGGGTGGCCCGTACAAATCCTAACGAGGTGAGAAGGACACCATGACAACAGCACCCGCTCTAGGTGTCATTTCCTCGACGTGAGCAGCTCCGACGAATAAATACACACATTTTTTCTTCTTTTTTTTTAGAAAGAGAGACCTCATTTAACTAGGTCTGCCCCCCCCCCCCCAGATCACTGACTCAAAACAGTCATCGTTGTGTTTATTAGCATGTGTTTACGGACGGTATCTGTAGTCTTTGGGGCTGTGTTTGTCGTTTTTTTCCTCTTGCTCGGGCCCTGTGATTATGCCTGTCGGTTTTCTTTTTTTGGCAGAGGGTTGTCTGAATATTAACAACATAACAATGCTAGGGCTGATTAGTCTTGAACGCAGCATAGATGGCAGATCTCTATCTGGGGTGATACAGCAGTAAACTCATGCTGGGAGAGGGGGAGAGAGAGAGAGAGCGAGAGAGAGAGAGAGGGAGAGAGAGAGAGGAAGCACAGCAAAAGGGAGAAGGAGGGAGGAAGGGAGGGAAGAAAAACTGTTTCAAATCTTCTCATCTACAAAGGTTATTTTCTGAATAGTAAGTCTTTCAGCATAAAACCGCATGTTTTTCCTTGAATAGAAATATGTGTAGCCACAAACAGAGAGCATATGGATGTATTTATGGCACCGCTTTGTTCTCGCAGTGTTGAATGTGTAATGTTGAGACTTTAAAAAGCCTCTTTTCATCTCTTGTTTTTTCCGCTTTCCCCTTCGTTTTTTTTTTTTCAGAGGCATTTTACTCTGCGAGAATGGAATTACAAGGTATATTACAACCAAACGGCGGTATAATTTGTTGCAATTACACCTTATAAACCTACTTGCGCTCGTACAGTTTTGTTGCGGTCGCGGAGATCTGGAACATTTGCTGTTTTAAAAAAAAAAAAAGGGTAGAGGAGTTTGAAGTTTGGGGCAAATAAAACCACTGGGTTCAAGAAAGCTCGATGGCAGTCAAAGTTGGGGTCAGGATTGACGTCTCTGTGAGAAATTTGATTTTGTGAGCAACTCCAAAGTTGTTGCTTCGGCCATTAATCACCCGTCCCTGCAGAGGGGAACTCAGTGGAGCACAGGGCCCTCTCTGTGTTGCCACGACAGACTGAAAGCCAGACCCAGCGATCTTGAACAATAGATGGCCCGACGTGACACCATTTTGTTACAGTGTGTGAGTGCTCGTGTTTGTGCGAGAGGGGCAGGACGGATTCTTGAAAGTACAGTGACACCTAAAGGCCTAATCCTATAGGCCCTTTCTGTCTCTCTCTCTCTCTCTCCCTCTCTCACGAACACTTGAGTCAAGGACATGGTGAAATTTGGAGAAAAACTGATGAGTTTTCACTTTTACTGCACTTGATAGTTCCAAGCGCTTGCACGGGGCATCAAATTCCTCTCCTAATGACATGCCTGGGGCTGCCTGCAGGAAAAGTGGCATTTTCATCTTCCAACCTGAGCATCTGATTGGACACCGGGCGCGAGAGTCACAAAAATGGATCTTGTGCCATCTTAAAAACTAGTGCAACTGGTAACGTACTGTGTGGCAGCGTGGGTTCTGTTTTTGTGCCCTCGAACCAGCCGTTTCCTCTATTCCTTTCTTGTATTGCTTTGTTGCATTATATTTTTCGTGTGTGTGTTTTATGTATGACCAAAATGAAGGTCAGCCCCGGTTGTATCCAAAACAGTTTTTGTTTTTCTACAACATGCACGGGAATGAATGGACTTGAATCAGACCCAACCCAAATAAACTGATGCTAGGTTTTAATTTATTTTCATACTTTATGTAGTTTATTCGCCAATTAAACATGACATAAGAGTGCAGTTAAACAGCAGAAAATTAACGGAATATCTGGTTATAACGGTACTGAAGGTCATGATAGTACAAGCTTTCTTATGGTTTCTTTTTCTACTTTATTTTTTATATTAAGTATTTATGTATCTTGGTTGTGATGACTTGATACGATCGACGGAAGGTCTCGTTCTATCTATATCTTCATTTCCCTCTACATTACCAAGTATGCTTACACAGAGCTATTTTGTTTCTAAGTGATGCTATATTACAGTACGAATACACACACACACACACACACACATTCCCCAGCTGAACAGCACCACTGTAGTGGTGAGATCCTCACTGGGCAGCCCTTTGATCTCGCCTTGTGTCTGCTTTCACGGCCAGCTCTGCATGCAGAGCCAGTTTTTAATATGGCAGCGCACCCCAGGTCCCAGAGTAACAATAAACTTTACCTTCAACTGTCAGCAGGTCTTAATCACTGGGATTACTGCTGCACTAAATGTTAGATTCCTGTTAATATTCCTGCCGGTGAAAAAGGTAAACAGACCCAAAGAGATAAATATCGCCCGCACCCCTCAACAGAAATATCCTTTGGAGTTCACAATCTCATTTTCATCACTTGCAAATATGGCGCAGAAGTCAAAAAGGGGAAAAGAATAAGCCTCAGTTTCGATGAATGTTGACACTCACAATGGAATTTTTTATTTTTTTTTCCTCGGCGATGGGCTCCCTCTCCCGCAAATGTACAATCGGTCATTCTCAAAGAGCCTTCAGCCGAGCTGTTATTTGCTGTCCTGCGAGGCTCCATTGCTGGAGCTCACCAAGCCAACTAATGGAGCTTCAGAGGCCTGCAAATGGCAGGCAGCGAGCACGGAGCAGCCTCTGTGGACAAAATGGGTTTTCAGCATCCATTTAGTGTTGTTCCCCTGTGAAATAAAGAGAAAACAAGCAAGATATTACAGAAATAAATATTATTACTATTGTTATAATTATTAGTATTATTATCTTATCATAATGCTGTGGCTCACAGGCTGCAGTATTTAAAAAGAGTAGATGCAAAACAGAAAGAAAAAAAAAATTGTTGTACTCAGTGTTTTTTAGATGTATAAATAAATTGGTGGTATTTGAAATGGTTTGCATCAATGTTGCAATCACAGTATAGTTTTGTGTTTTACTCATATAATTTTCATATATTTATAAAAGAGGGAGGTCTCGTACTTGGTTCGTCAACACCTCCAGTACCTTCAGTGTCACTATTGTGTGGATTTTTCCTCCCCAACAGGCAAAATATTTGAATTGAGCGCAAACCCAATTTGACAAAAGTCAGTTTTCCTCTTTTATTCACACACCCCAAAAATGGCGTCTAGTGGAGTGGAGCGTGCTGTTTCAGAGGCTAAATCCGTGCTCTGCTGGCTCCAAATATTTTACCATAGCTTAGCTGCTCCACTAAAATCTGCACTTGTGTGCACTCCATTGCCCCTTCATCTTGCTTTGAAAACACCACTGGATTAGGGGCCATTGTCTCAGGACTCAGGCGGCTTGACTCCACGGCGACACGGGTCTCATGCCTGCGTCTTGTTGTGGGAATAGTCGACAGGGAGAGACAGACAGACTTCAACAATTCAGGAATACAGTCTCTTCAGGGAAGAGCCACTGCAGGCTCTGAAAGGTCGGGGCCTGTGAACAAGTGTTCATGCATTTTCAACAGTGATATCATTCACAGGGAATGCAATTCAGGTTGCTTTGAGTGAATACATTAAATAACAAGGGGCAGCCATTTATTTAGATTGTGCTGTATAGTGAATGTTTAGGCTGTGCATGGCTGCGTTCTGGTTGCATGAGCAAAATGGCTTTTTGTGTGCGTTTGGGTGTTCTGTTTTTTTCATCCTCATTCATTCAATTGTATTCCATGGAAGTGACCCTAGCTCATTTTTATTTTCAAGCACTCTAAAAACAGATTTGAATGTATGAATAAAACCATGCAATCACATGCCTGTGAGATCCCCAAAAACTAAAACCACATGAATATTTTCATAAATAACTTGTGCTTCACTTGAAAATCAGGGTTTTCTCACACATTTGTCTTTGTTTTTTTTTTTTTTCTTTTTTCAACACAAAGCTTGGCGAGTAAAGCGACTATTACCAGGCGGGGACGTTTCCATCATCCTGCTCCTTTTTAGTTAATTGAATTGCCATGAATCCTGCTATCACAGTGTTAGCACCACGGATATATGATGGCAGTCTTTATTGAAATGATTTCCATGGGTGTTTGTCTCACTCCTGGCTCTGTGTCAGGCTTTTAGGGAGGAGAGATGGAGAGAGAGAGAGGTGGAGTGAGACAGACGGGGGGACGCGGGGAAAAGAGAATATGAAATTGATTAGTTAGCTGGGATGGAAAATAAAGACTTCATCAGGATCACTTTGTGCAGTCCTCACAATCAGCTGTGAAACAATACAACCTCCCTAATGAGGACAGAGAGGCAAGGACTGTGTGTGCATCTGTGTACCTGTGTGATTTTTGTGTGTGTGTGTGTGTGTGTATTTGTGTTTGTGTTACGCCACTGAAATGAAAGGGAAGGAGATCAGAAAGAGTGAGTATGTATTTAGAGGGTTTGTGCCACAGTCACTCAGATCCTCCACATCTTTCCACAAGAGTTTTCTTTCCTTTCCTTTTTTTTTTATTTTTTATAAATCAAACAGTCTGCATTGCAGTTCTTCCAACCTTGAGGCAAAAAAAACAAATGAATCTCCTTTAAAATTCTCACTTGAGTGCTGTTGAATTTAATTTTTCAAGTCTCCTCAAAGATTAGATGTTTAATTATCATGAATATTAGTGGTGAAAGATAGTAGAAGTGGTGCCCCTCTGGATTTTGTTCACACAGAATACACAAATACACGGATTGTCAGACCATCGAAGTTTAAAAAAAAATAAGACTTACAACACACGTTAGCACTGTTTAGATTCAGACGTAGTGGCTTCAACCTTTTAATTTTTTCATTAAAAAACATACAAAACCCAGAAGGATTTAGAATTTTGTCAATATTTGTAATTAACAGTACGTAAAAAATATTTTTCCTGAACTAGTGCATCTTTTAATATGGAAGACAAAAAAAGACATTTAAAGATAAACACATTTTTCAGTTAGCTAGACAGGATGTTTGGAAAATTATTTTTTATTTCAGTCCTCATGACGATACGGAAAAACATTTTGTAAACAAAAATATGGCCAAGATAATGCCCAACAATTTTTTTTAAAATAATTTTTTCTGTTGCTATATCTTTGTCATGCATAACTAAATCAAAGCTTTATTGGCACGAATTGTCGACACCATATCACATTTCATCGAATTATTATATTTTATCTAAGAAAATTAAATACTGTAGATGATCTCCGATTGACATTTAGTCTTGCCTTTAGATTTGTATTGCTTCTAAGCTTTTGAAGCTGTTGATTTGATCTGCATTACCAAATATGGCGATCATGTGAAACACACGAGAGCTCTGAAACTACTGCGATGTTTGTAACAGCTTTAAAATTAGAGCCCAACCTTTATATTAGTTGGCCGATATTGGCCTATCACAGGTATATTGGTATTGATTGATATTAGTGTGTATTATTCGATATATGCACCAATATGAAAACTGCACTATGTTTAACAGAACATATTGCATGGAAAGATGCTATTTAGAAAGACTGAATCCCTGTGAAGTTTATTTTATCAGTACATTGAGGTCATTTTGTCACAAATGTTTGATAACCACATTTGATTAGTATATTCTGTGTGTGTGTGTGTGTGTGTGTATGTGTGTGTGTGTGTGTGTGTGTGTGTGTGTCGGCCGATATACCACCAAAAAAAATTCCTTTGCTCGTGTTTTCTTTTTTTTTTTTTCACCACGGCTTTGGCCCCACAACTCCAGCACCTTTCAGGCTCTGATTCAAAATACGGTTAAAATGTGGTTCTCCTAAAGATCAACAGAGAACCAGTCAGAGGACACAAAGCACCTCTGTTCCTGTCTCGGTCACAGTAAGACAGCCACTGTTTGGCGGTTCGCATTCTCCCTCGTTGACATTCTGTATTCAGCCATGAACAGTTAACGGCAGACCAGCTCCGTTTACCTGAGAACCACTGAAACACACTCAACAGTACTGCAGTGGAGGCACGACAGAGGCGCTCCGCAGTTACAAACGCTGCGTGTTGAGGCAATAATTGACACATTTTCCGAGTGAAAAATGTTCTCGTCGTGCTAATACAACTAAATTAAAACAAATTTACAGAGCAATCACAGCCGAACAAAAGAATACAGCATTCTCAATTTTCTAAATTTGCCTCTCTTTTGGAGCCTCTTTAGCTCATCAGGGTGCCAATAATTCTGCGAGGCACTGTATTTATAACACTTCAATACACAAGACCATCATTTAAAGGCTAATTGTGAAGTTCTTATTATCAACACCATGGACAGTTGTGAGATTCATTAAACTCAAGTCTCCAACCGTGAGGGAAAGATACGCACCAAACTGGGGCACGCTGCAACAGCCAATCCAAGCAGAGCACTGTCAGGCAGGCAACCTATCAGGAGCCAGCTCCAGGTCATGCTGACGAATCACTCAAAACTTTTTTTCTCTCTCTCTCTCTCTCTTCATTCTCCTCTCGTTACTTATCTCTATGCTGATGGAGTATTTTGACTGAATGTGAGAATGGCTGTATTGCCACAGTGTTGCTCTCGCGCTCTCCCCTCCCCTGGTTATTTTGGTGCGGTAGACTCCTGGAAGAAACCCTCTGGCGACTGCTATTTATAGGGAAGGGACACAGTCACATTTGCATCTGGAGCTTATGAGAGACAGAAAGAATGAGAGAGAAGCATGAAGGATACAGTCAATTTTCGAAAAGAAATAATTTATCCTGTCACCCAAGTCATTTCTCTACCTGGACAAATAAAGGCAGAAAGCGGAGGGGGAAAAAGGGGGGGGGGAGTGTATGAGAGACTTTGTCCGGATTCTCTTTTTCTTGCACATAAGTGAAAAAAAAAAAAAAAAAACCCCACCTTGAAATAAGACAGGCTGACCCAAATTGAATTAAATCGATTTGGATTCTCCTGAGCCTGCTTTTTCCACAGTGTACACAGTATTATCCTCCATTTCCTGTGACAGTGTCATGAGCAGCATGCATTACTCAGCTCCTTGTAAAAAAAAAAAAATACTCCAGAGCTGCGGTATCGATTCTTGCGCTTCAATAATTGAGCCGCCAATGCAGAACAATGACGTCCCTGTTGTTCCCATTTGCGCCGTTGAAAGTGCATCTCCCTCAAGGCCTGCTCGTCGGGTGGGGGGGGGGGCTGTGAGTGAATGAGCGACATTCGGCATTAGATCAGCAACGTATGTATGAATTCTGACTCATGTGCTGGGGACAATCCCTGGGTCTGCCCCCGCAAAACTGCAGGGCCTGACTGCTGATGATACCTGGATGTTTTTAGGATTCAGGTCGGATTCCGTATGGAGAAAATGGGGGGGGGGGGGGGAGGAAAATAAAACCGCCTTGATGGAATGAACACATTCTCTCTCCTATGTTAGCCTGATCTGTTTGAAGTTTGATATCAGATGGGATCTGCACGAGGCTCTGAATGTGCAGCGGTCAACGGGAGATGTAGCGCACGAAAGCGCCGCCGGCTACGTCACTGAGAGCATCGCAGAGACAGGCTTCTCAGATAGATCACAGCACCTTAATCTCTCCACGCACACACACTCGCACTCACCACGAGAGTCTGAGCTCATTTTCAGCGTGCACGACCACAACAGCCGAAACATTGCGAGTGGCCATTCCTGCAGCAGACCTCGGGCGCGTTCGGGTTCACCGACACATTAAGACGGCATAATTAAGAAGCGGCGTTGAAGCGTGAATGGAGTTGTGTTCTCGAGGCTTTTGAAATGAGCCCATTTACATCACCGTTGTTGTCACAATTTTTTTTTTTGGATGTGTGTGTGTGAGGGGGGGGGCTTAAGATATAAATATGTTAATGCATGTTTACCCCCATTCACCGCAAGGGCACGGGCGCATTGAGTGTGGTGGAGCACGCAGTTGTGTGGTGCAAGGGGGCTGAATGGGGGAGAGAGTTAAGGAAGAGAGGCAGAGGGAGAAGTGGGGATAAAAAAAGATGGAGGAAAAGGAGGGTGGAGGCGCGCGCGGGGGGGGGGGGGGGGGCGTATACATTATTAACTACGACTTCATCACATGTTCCCAGTTTCTTGGGGACTTATTATTCCGAGGCGCTTTAATGAATAACAAGAGGAGAGGGCAGAGGGAGAGAAAGCGAAAGGGGAGTGATTGATGAAGCGAGTGCAGACATCGCCACCAGCTGGCCCGCTCCAGTACTGCTCCACAAACAGGGATGCCAGAGAGATATGGAGTTTTATAAAAATAGCCACAGAGGGCAACAACCTCTAAAGTGTCCCTGGCATTAGCATTTGACAAGGTCCCCGCCTGCCACGCTGCATATAGATTGGGATTTGCTTTGTCAAGGATACTTGTCAAGCGGACGCATGACAGCCAGATTTCATGAGCTCTGCGCAACAGCGAGGTTGGACATTGAGGCGGGCACTCTGTAAAGCCTCCCAGTAGGTGTTTGTGTTTGTGTGTGTGTGTGTGTGTGTGTGTGTGTGAGTGGGAGAGAGAGAGAGAGAGAGAGAGAGAAAGAAGGTATATTTGAGTTGGAGCAAGTCCTGTCTCTGCTTGAGTGTGTTTGTGTTTGCAGGTGTGTGTGTGTGTGTGTGCGCCTGTGTCCCGATGTGTTTGTGCGATTGCAAAAGAAAATTGGAGGGTAAGATTCGCTGTATCCAAGGTGACCGCTGCCACACTTTTGTTTTTTTTTTTCTTTGTAAGAGTGGGTGGGGGCACTTCTGATCGCCGGCGTCCTACTTTCCACAAGTTTATCTTCTCACGTAAGAGAAATGGACAGTTCTGTGTAATTCCCCGCCATATTACTCACTGTCTGCTAGTCATTACAAATGCACACGGAGAGACGTAAAGTAAAGGGGAGGAAAGCAAGAGGGAGGAACAGGCTCTCTTGGATGCAACAGTTGTACGTATAGTTTAGAGGATGCGCTTATTGCTTGTCTTTCAGTGTCCACAATGTGATTATGTGAGTGTTTGTGTACGGTACTAACATCCTGCATTATCTGCTTTGTGAGAAACTCTCTGAAAGAGCCTCGGCACACCGCAGGGCCTCAGACAGAGAAGAGAGAGAGAGAGAGAGCGAGCGGGGAGAAAAGTGAGGACCTTCTGTGGGAAAAAGAAATAGAGGATGCGATATCAGTCGCTGTCAGGTCAGTTTACAGAGTGGCATGATTCAGCCTCGTGTGCTCCCTGCTGCTGCTTTTCATTTCGACTCAGAGGGAAAAAGTGCGGCATGTATAGAGGACCATTGTAGGATAAAAACAGCTTTTACACTTTAAGCTGATCCCTTCATCTGTCCAGTCCCCAGACTTCTCCTTGCTCTCTTTAACCTGCGGCATGAATGTGCGGCGGCCACATGAACGCCACTAACCACTCCACAAATCACAAATCTGTTTTATCAGTAATATAAGTTGCTGCAGCTTTACTGTCCCCAAGAAATAAATAAACCTGTCTGCTTTAATTTAGGTAAACCAAAAAAGCCTCTGCTTAGTTGAAGTAATCCTTTTACTGCGAAAAAAAACACACATGTAGGAAAAGTAAATAAATATATTAAAAAGCACATTTCCAGTTTGTTGTATGACAGATACAATATTGTTTTATATATTAAAACAAGACCTTAATTAATAATTACTCAATTACTTGCAAATTTAGCCTCAAGCAACAATGTCAAACATTTCCGAGCTGCAGTCTCTTAGTTAAAAGTATTTCATTCTCTTCTTTGACTGAGGTGATATTAAACTGAGGATCTTTGAGTTTTGCACTGTAAGTCTGAGGAAATAAGCAATCTCAAGATGTCGTGTTACTTTTTGTGACGGGCATTTTTTCCGCTATTTTCTGCCATTTTATAGGCCAATCAGGATAATAAGTGGCAGATAACTTGGGAGGGGAAAAAAAATAATTAGTTGAAAAAAAGGAATGTCTGGACTTGGACTTGTGAATACACAAAGCAACGCATCACTCCAGTCATTTCATCTTCAAGACCTTCCATTAAGACTTTGTGGCAGATGAGGAAGTCAAAACAGCAGGAATGTTTGCATTGAGGAGCGACGATAACTGAAATGACAGGCTGCATTAATAAGGCTTCAGTGTGTTCTCAGTCGTCGCCTCGGTTTTGATGCCACTCCAGATCAGAAGCGTTGTCGACGGCGAAAGTTAGTGAAAGGTGACGTCTTGTCAAAACTTGAATAGCAGCCCCTCGGTAATGGCTGTAAACTTCGACAGTCAGTCTTGCACAAATGACCACAGTCTGGCCTGGTCCTCGTCATCTTTATTTTGTAACCCTAACCCCATCTGCAGCTGTTTTTCGTAGGCCCTTTGATTTTTCTTTTTCCTCTCAACAATCAGGCCAACTGGTACTCTGTTGCACAAAAGGCTGCTGCTTGTCCTCTCTGATGTGTGACAGCTTAACTGTTTCTCTGCTTGGCGAAGACTGAGTGCAGCAAACAAGCAGCAAAGTCCCAGGGATTCAGCTGGTGACTACCGACGGCCAGACTTCACAGACCTGGCTAACCGTGTTTATTACAAGGGGTCAGGGGTCACGCGGTGCCTAATAACCTCAGGCGGGGCCTTGCGTCGCGGCTGGCTGGAGAAAAAAGGCGGTGGCGGACAAGAGCGCCTGTCGCACTTGTTTCCTCCTCCGAAGAAAGGAGGGGAGCGACGGTGGAGTTTGAGTTTGAGAGTTTTGGGAATTGGGAGGGTGTACACCTGTAACCTGTCACTCAAAGGCTGTCATCACTGATCTCAGCCATTCATCATGTTCGAAAAATCATTAATCTCATTCCTCCCCGGGAGCAGCTGGTTGCAGATGGTATCCATCCCTGTCTTGTTCCGCTAAGCGATACCTTCATCTGTTCCGTCTTGGTACTGAGGCAGTCTACATCTGCGCTGACATGTTACATTCTGAAATTAAAGCCTGTAGTCGCTCTTGTAAAAACTCCTCTGTTTTTGTCCCAAGGTTGTAGCACGCACTCGCAATAAGCAGTGACATATAAACGTATCCGAGGGTCCTGCAGGTGATGGGAACCAGGATGGGTCCACGTGCTGCCCCGAGACTAAATCATCTATCATGTTGTCGTACAAGACCGGACAAAAAGATCACACGCACAAACCAGAAAGCAATGGGTTTGTACTCTGGCTGTAGCAGAGGTAATCTCCCAAGACTTGGCTTTATTGCCTCTCTCAGCCCTATAATGATGTTAGGACTCTGGGCTGCTTTGGTTTGTTGGGCTCCGGCTCCCTAGCCAACCTCCATTTGGCTTTGGGGGTGAAGCTGATATTGGCCAGACTGCACTGAAACTTCCCTTAACAGGTTAAACCTCAGTTTACACTGCAGACACACAGGCACAAATACTGAAAATATGCATGCACACACACACACACACACACACACACAATGGGGTGCGTAGACAAATACACTCGATCCACAAGATAAACTGATATTTCACATGTCACATGTAATATTCTTTTTGTATACAGGCACTTACACATATGTGAAACATAACAACATAAGGATAACATACTGTTTCTCCCCCTAAAAATCTAATCCATAAAAAGCTTGTTTATTGCTGCATCATAACATCAAAAGCACATTTTCTAGCTGTCTGGTGCATCATTTAATACTTATTTTCCTGGTAATTCAGCCCGACGCATTTAGTATCTTTGGAAACATTTTCGAACTCTGTTAGAATTTAGAATAAAGTTTTTTTTCTGGTTTGACAGTGTGTGGCTGCGCAGCATGATTTTGTAATGGCTGGAACCTCAGACGGGCTGCTACTTGTTACGATTTTTGAAATGTGAGTTGACATTAAAGGAGGAGAGAGTTGTAGCTTTTGGTTCATAACTGCTTGGTCTGATTTTTGGTTTCTGTGGCATTTCTGTGGTAATACTAATAATCAAACCCATTTTATTCAGTGGAAACCAAAACTAAATGCATGCAATAAGCCTGTATTAACCCCTCACCAGACAGAAAACCATGCACGCTAACGCTGGAAAAACTAGAACACCCTTCTTCACCCTGCGTCACTCATTAGTTTGTGGGCTACTACTTTGAAGCCTTGAGTTTGACACTACAGCTGTTGCCATCTTGGATTTTTGGAGCATGACCATATTTAGAGCTGGAGTGGATCTTATTATCCTTTTAAGTCTGAGGTAGCAACTTGTCAATCACAAGGTAGCCACATCCCAAGGCGTACTCTGCTTAATGGTCCATTTTACCCTAAATGAGACCACAATTTACAAAATGAACATTATTCTATATTGAAGAAGATTTGAAACCAGCCATTGAGACCATATCTCTTTTGGAAACTGTTAACTGAGGCGATAAATCAAGTGTGAAGTCATTTTCTCGTAAGCTTACACACAATCCAATTCCTTTGCCCCCCTGCTGGCCACTAGAAAGAATGCAGGTTAAGGCACTTCCATAATGGCTTGCCCTTTCAGACCTGAAAGCAGGTTCCGGAGGGTGCTGCTCAGCATTGCTTCAAATTGGATACGCTGGCCACTCTTAGTATTGTCGCACAAAATTCAGCTGTGGCTATAAAAGTACTTTCCCCATAGACAGCCATTCTAAAAGAGACAACTGTAACTCTTAGCAGGACATTTGTTGTGATTTTTTTTTAATCCTTGTAGGTTATTAATTTATTATAAGTCTGTGGGCCAAACGAGAACTCGTAGGCGGGGCCAGTGGGGAGAAATCTCTCTGCATATTCAATGAGCATAACCAGGAAGTAAACGCGGAATCCAGAAAACTTTTTGGGGGGTATGCGCTTTGTTAGCGATTCTCATTGGTTTGAATGGGCGCCATCTTTGCATCTTTGTATATAGTTGTTCTTTAAAAAACGTATGCCCAGAAGCTCCGTTCATATATCACAGTCAAAACCAAACGTGTACAGGGGTTTTTTTGTTGTCGATGTTGTTTGTTCTTTCCTTTGGAACCTGCCTCCTGACAGGAAGTTGGAGGTTAGCAATGATAAATATGCAACATGCAGTTAACCTTCAAAATAAAGGTGCCAAAAATACTCGGCTAGGTTTAAGAAAAGATAAAGGTTTGGCTTAAAATAAGTATTTCCTTAATTCAATCACAATTGACCATTGGTTTCACATGGGGCTTGAATGTGAAATCCCTGTGAATGATCCACCCCGACTTGTGTGTCCCTTCCAGGCTAAGGCGAACCAAAAAACAATGACACTCAAACGTTATCCTTGAGTGGATTGGTCTGCTACAAGCTCTGGCGTGAGTCAGGGCTGACAAATCCGCTTGTTTGACGCAGAAAGCTGTACAACATGTGTTCGGTAAGTGTGCAGGTCAGCTCCTCTGGAATCTTCATGAAAACCTCGGGTCAACACATCGAACTGTTCTCTTAAACTGTGATTGACTGTTCAGTTTCATTTCCTCTTCCAAAATAACCAGAGAGATTGTTTAAAACCTGACCTCTCATGTTTCTTGCCCTGTCGAACTTCTTTGAACCGTGTCACCGTGTTCCCACATCTAAGCAATTAACTTTATGTGCGCAAACCTATTATTACAGATAGGAATGATGGCCAAAACTAAATAAGACTGCAGTTTTATGGAACTTCCTTTTAATAACATGGCGGGGTTGGGGTGAGGGGGACAGTGTGGGTGTAAAGTTGTTTCAGCGCATGTTGCCGTTGCCAAACAACATAAAACAAATAGTGCAATTACTTAAAAGACACTGAACATCCCTCTCCCAAATTGCACAGCTGTGACCATGTGTGTGTCTGTGTTTGTGTGTGGCCGTTCGTTCACGTGCTCCTGTGAATTTATCATGTCACATAAACTCATAGTTGCTAAACTCTTCGGGGGGCCTTTCTAAAAGCACTCCGTATACTCTCTCTCTCTCTCTCTCTCTCTCTCTCTCTCTCTCTCTCTCTCTCTCTCTCTCTCTCTCTCTCACACACACACACACACACACACACACACACACACACACCCAGCCCTGCTTAGGGGTTCAACAGTTCACATGGTCACCTTGTGAACTATCCTTCAACCTCCGCTAGACATCAGTGGCCTCCCTACTCTCCAGAGCAAAGGGAGGACTTAAATGAAATAATAAATATCCACAGTATGGCTCCCACTTGTGCACCGGGCCACTCTGACCCCTCACAGGACCTCCTAAACCAGGCAGGAAGAGCCGGCGAGGGGCAGGGAGCGGGAGGATGTTGGAGGAGAGAGGGGGTGCACGCTGCTCAGGTGACCCAGGAAATGCCTAGATAAGGCTGGGGGAGCATCTGATTGTTTAAAGCGGGCCCCAGACGGTTCAACAGTGGTCAACAGAAAAACTGGAGCCGTAGACGAGCTGGAGTGAGCCAAGCTAAGCCAGGCAGCTGGCAGACATCACGGAAAATATGTTTGTGGGCTCTGGACAAAGCAGGTCAGGAGGGCTATGATCCAGGAGGGATAAAGAGACGGAAGAGGCAATGAAATAAAGAGATAAAAAGGACAACAAAGTGTGGTAAAAAAGACAAGAGAAGAGGGACTGTAAACAGAGCATAAGCCACTAAGGATGCTAAGAAAGAAAGTATTTTTCACAGTACACATTTTCTGGTTTTTACACATTTAGTTTGGACTTTTTGAAGTAAGAAAACAACCTTATATTCAGGAAGTTGAAACTAAGGTGTGACTTCTACAAGATACCTCGCATAGCTTGAATCATCCGCATAGCATCTTATTACGTTACCACTCACTCATCCACTACTCGCAAAGTATATTATCTTTAACAAGTGATATATGTCGACTCTTTTTTGATCCTCCAATGTGTCCTTGACCCCAAACAGGACACCGTAGGAGTGACGTCTCCTGGTCCAGATGCTGCGGCCTGTGAAAACACGATGTGGGCGAGCCCCCTCTCTCCGAGGGCTCGAGTTCAGAGCTGTTATAACATGAGAGGACAGCTGGATTAGGTGAAAACCTACAGCTGTGGCTGTAGCGTGCATGTGTGTGAGGGAGAAGGAAAGAAGGATACAAAAGATTAAAGGATGGGTGGTGGATTGAAGGATGGGAAAGATTGTGTTTGACATTTGTATGCAAGGCGGTGCATGTGCATGCGCCCTACATACGTGTGTGTACATACGGAGGGGCGTCGGGTTAGTCGCCAGCAAACAGAAGAAGGCTGTAATTTCACCGGGCAGATTTCAGTCATGAATGTACGGAAGTGTGAATGTAAATCCGAGAGATGGATAAAGGCGAACAGGCTCAGGTGACCTTCACTGCATGAATACAGGTATTTGTAAACATGTGAAACTGTATAGAAAAATAACCAGGAATATGTGTATTTACTAGTGTGTCAAGGTCTTTCTATGGGTGTCCAGTAGAAAGATGTCTTCTCTGGACTAAAATTACAGACCATGTCTCCTCTATATTTAGCCATTAAAACAGAGCTTATAATATTTTGATTGCATATTGCATCAAAATCAGGAGGGTTCACTATTAGTTGACTATTTCATGTACTGCTAGTTGTCTACAAAATTCTGGCAAGTTAAAACTATTATTATTATTTTATAGGGGTGTACCAAAATATCGATACTACGATATACCGCAATATTTCGTCTTGAGGTACGTTATCGACACACTGGCGCCAAATATCGATATTTAATATATCTTTGGTTGCAGTCAGTGTTTGTGTTTTTTTCAGAAACACACATTTCAGTCACGGAGGATACTTGCACTGAAATCTCAAAAGAGGACAGTTGTTGCAGGAATATGACGGAGGAAATGTTATGTTATGTTAGAGTTGTACTGAAAGTCTAGATGAGGCAACAACTGTAGCAACTCACTGTGTTCGATTTCAGAGCGTGGCTCAGGTCTATCTCTGTGGGAAGTGTTTCTGTAATGCTGTCAGACACACAACAGCCTCAGCCTGTCAGTGGCAAAAACCAAGCGCTTCAATCGAGGTAACTTTGACAATCAAAGTTGCCCCAAAGGATCACATTGCTGCCCGCTGAGACGCCAAAACATGTTAATATACTGCTTGATTTTGACTTTTTTCTTACTTTCAGACAAGTCGACTGGTCTATGTTTAAACTACATTTCATGTAGTTTGTCACCATACGTTCAATATGTATTTAGCTATTATCACACTAATATGTAAAATTGATGGTTATCGAACCGTTCAAATTTGCTTGTCTACGGTCTTAAATTGATAGTGTGATTAAATCTACGGTATATATATTTCAAGATTATATCAAGTGTCATGTCTTTCGGGACATGTTTTTTGTGAAATGATAATAAAGTGTTTGTTCAACCAAAAACATTTCTGCTCTCAGTCCTTTAAGTGTCATTGCAAATGATAATAAGTGTGTTTGTGTAACATCGTATGCCATGGTACTATTAAACTAATAATTTCTGAGATCGCTATCATACTGAGAAGATCTCATGCTGCTCCAACCTTATTATGTGTACACATGCTTTGCCAATGAAGCTGATTCTGATTCTCTTCCAACAGTCATAAGTTTGATATTAATTAATACTTGTGTAGTAAGTTTAATTTTGCCAAAACTTGCTATTTTCACCAATGGAGATTCTACAAGCTAAATTAACACTTCAGGGTTATTTTCAGAGGGTGTATGTCTACATGTAGGTAAGCACATGGATTGGCGTGATTAAAAGAAAAATTAAAATGGACAAAGACAGCCAAACAGCAGAAAACATGGCAGCAGCGACAGATAGTCCACCACATCCTGAACTGAGTCCAAACCCAGCTGTTTGCCAAAACTCCTGCCAGGAACCAAATACCCAACTATTTCACTTACAGAGCTGACATCAACCGACATCCAAACATCAGAGGCAAAATCACTGATGAATTGTTGCTTACAAAGTGGACTAATTAAAACACAGGGAACACACTGCTCTCTCTCTCTCTGTTTTTTCTTGTCTGGCATCATAGTGCAGTTTGATGAAACCATTTGTAACTTAACAGGAAGAGTTTGATCACATTTGTGATCACTGACAAATGCTGTGTTTCGCTCTCACACAGCTATCACAGCGTCCGTCTGTCTTCATACTGTATCTTTCTTTTCCTGTGTCTCTCGCTCTAAGAGGAATTCAGGGACAGGCTTCAGTACAGCGCATTTCTAAACAGCCTGTCTATGGGGGGTGCGTTTGTTTTACTGTCACAGCGGGAGGGCTGATGGGAGTCAACCGGGGTCAGGGCAGGCTGAGACTTCATAGCAGTACTTTGACAGAGGGGCGTAGCCTCTTCAGACCCCACGGATTGCTGGTTCAATAATGGCACCGAGCACCGCTCTCAGGGAGTTCGTTTACCCTTTATAGAGGACAACTTTAATCAACCATGGTTGAGCTGTTTGTGTTATTGTTTTAACGGAGTGGTAAGTCATTTCTGTTTTTTTCTAGACCGTGTCAGTTTTTCATTTAGGCGTGTAGGGAATGCACCCGGCCACAAAACTTTCCTCGGCTTTGCACCGTTTGTTACCTTCAGATAAGTAATGGAGGAAAACTGAAGCTTCAGATTTGATGAATCTAGTTTTCAATTTGGAGGTTATACCAAAAACGCTCCTGTTCCATATGGAGAATAGCAAAAGGAGGATGTCATTAAAAATTCAAGCAGCACACCACTTTAGCATGAATAAAGTTAGTTTTTTTGTGTTGGGGGATGTATTGAGGCCATAGTTTTTACCCACCATTGTCGTTGTCTTGCGTTGTGATGTCCCGCCCCTGGAGAATGTGTGAGAGGAGTTTACGGGCATGGTGAACAGCTCTTGGCAGATGTGAGCAGCTGGGCTCTGCAGAAGGGCTACTTAAAGAGGCCTTACAGGTGCTGTAATGAGCAGGTTTTTAAAATCCCCCCGCCGCCTCGCTCCTAATCAGCCTTGGGGCTATTTTTACCAACCCCTACGGGCCCCTCGGGCTCATCCACTTTGAGTTGCTTGGAGAGGGCACGTTGTTCTCACACACGGAAATACAGTGACACAGCACACACACACTCTTGTGTACATGCAAATTCAGCACACACACAATCACACGTGAAGACACAGTCACATCTGATATGAAGCCACAGGCAAGAGTGTAGTCACATACCTCCACCGTGTTGGAGCTCACAGGGGTTTGTGTGGTGTTTTAAAGTTCTGTCTGACGAGTGGTAAAGGATTTTACTTCCGTCTCCTGAGACACTGGAAAGAATCTACAGACTCCACCTTAAAACAGACTAAATGTAGGATTTTCCTTCTATTTAGAGGAGCAATAAATGTGATGTACAGATTTCAGACTCAGACAGAACTTCCGAGTGCTGTAAAGTGGGTGAACTTGTTGTAGGGACTCAGTGTTTTGGAAGTAAAAGTCTCAGGAGACTGTTGATTAGCTGGATGTAGGCAGTAAGTAGGGGGACCCTAGGGGTATTGGGGTTATGGTGCTGACTATGAACGACTAGGGACTGAAATTGATTGCAATTATTGATTCTGCTTATTGGTCTGATTCTTTATTAATTCCTTTATTGATTCCTGATAATTTTTTGTCAAACTGGGTGTAGCCTGATGGCTAGCTGTAGCAGCAGTCTGTCCGTCATCATCTGAAATGACTCAAGCCTGTCTTGGATATTTACCCTAGGTAACAGACGCGCTGCTCTACTGGGAAGCTGTAGCAGTCGTGCTTAGAGTGTCAAATACATAGCATTCCTGGAATCTAGGCCCGTGCTGTGTAGACGGATGTTTAAGCATATAGCCCTTAGTCAACCCTGACAGACATTTTAGCTTTTATAGACATTACAATGAACACTTTGCCATCTTTTTTTAAATGAAGCCACCATTTGGACTGTTTCTTCCTCTCTCACATGACTCCTTCTTGTTGCAAGATTACGGCAGCATATGACGTCACTATTTTGCAGTTCAAAACGGTCAGAAAAGATGCTTTCTCCGATTCCCATTGTTCTCGACTCCCATCCTTATGATCCGTAACATCCCTGTGCGTGTAACGTCCTCAAATGTCTATCGAAAAACGAACCTTGAAAACACACACACAGAACACCATAAAACAATAAGGAATCTTGAGGTTTACAAAATGGCGAGGACTCAAATGCAGAAACAAAGGACAGGAGTCAAGCATGCTTTAATAACAAGCTGAGGTCTAAAAAACAAAGGCAGGCCACGGAAGCAAGAAATGAGGGGCGAAAAAATAAATGTACAAACCAGGATAATACGAAGCACACAGGCAGCAAATGAAGGTAAGACACAGGGAGCAAGAGAGAACTGTGGATCAGATGTGAAGAATGCAGATGAACCGTTCAAGCATGAGGGCAAAACTGACTTAGTACACTGGGACTTATTAACAAATGAGAAAGAAGAGAGGAGAAAAGGAAATAAAGCAAATGACAAAGACAGGAAGTGTAAAACAAAACATCACGCATGAGTTGAGACTTTCAACACTAAACAGGAAGTAACTATATTGTAACACAAAACCGTGACAAGGCCCACAAAATTTCAGTAGGAAACATCCAATCATCTTGCTTAAATGTATGTT
This sequence comes from Sparus aurata, assembly GCF_900880675.1. Taxonomy (NCBI): domain Eukaryota; kingdom Metazoa; phylum Chordata; class Actinopteri; order Spariformes; family Sparidae; genus Sparus; species Sparus aurata. Next base: position 17,340,456 of record NC_044197.1, on the reverse strand, counting down.
GCATGCATAAGCAGAAGCTAGATATAGACTTAGTTGTGTGTGAATCTGTTCAATGCCGATTTGTGATAAGATTCGGATGAGTTTGGTGGTTTCATGCCTCTGACTGCTTTCTTCCTTACAGCAACAGCAGCTGAGGCTCATGGATATTAGAAGGCTTTAGGGACATTGGCCAAACCAGACTGAAAGTGAAAAAAGGATTGTGTCCAGAAATAAATCTGAAATATTTCAAACCGATGTTCCATAACAACCAAGACTTATTATTAATAATCCAGGAGGCTGTCCTCATTTTATGTTGTGGATATTAGCGATGTAGGAAACCAATCTCTTATCACACTTCATTTCAAAAGTGCTAAACTAAAGCTTAAAGCAACAATCTGTAGAAGTTTAAGATGTAACAAGGCCAAAGTTTGTCACGTATGTAATACGTGCTCTGCTGCACCTCTCTCAATGACCTTTAATGACTGTTAACTACAGCCTTCCAAACAGTCCTTGTCTATCAGCCCCTCCCACTCCGTCCGTGTTTCCCAGCTTGACTGACACTGTGGAAGGTCAGCAACATGTTCAGCGCATGATGCCGCACATCAACACACACAAACACACTACATGACACGTGGCGGCGGACCTCCCGCTGGCGGAAAATCGCAATCCTGTCACCTCGAGGACGCAACGCGGTGGGACGCCGCCACAGCAGCAGCTCACATTTGGCCTGTCGGAGCTCCGTTAGGTCGCTGGAAGTTTTTCTTGTTTGCAGTGATTCTGAGGGCTGGATATATTCGCATCCAGGCTGCTGACTGACAACTTGATTTTTAAACATGACACACCAAAGTGGGGTCTTATGCTCAGAGTCTGGTGCTGGCATCTTCATCGGCGTACTAGTCATGCTTATTACTTGCGTATTGGCGTGTTTCTTTCCTCCCCTCCCAAAAAATCTTTTGCTCCCCATCTGTCTCTCGGTCTGTTTGTCAGAGAAAGCCAACTATGTGTCTCTGAGTCTTTTCTTTTCCCACTTAAACAAACTCCTGAATATATTTGGTCACTCACACAGTTTAACAAGAAAGAAGAGGATTGGGATTAATTATCCGACACTGCAAACATTTCAAGAGCAGAGTTCAGGGCCAAAGGCAGCTCTCTCTTTTTGCCTTCCCCCTCCCAGGCTGTTTGAAATCCCCCAAAAACCTCAGATCTGTAACGTTTACATCCGCACAAGGCCTTTGAAATTATCGCACAGCAAAGGAATTACTCACTTCAAAATCAAGCTGGAATCTTTCGCCTTTCGCGATGTGTTTTCCCCCGTTGTCACAATCTTCTGCATTTGAACTCGGGGACGCTCCTCCTCCTCATCTCCTCTGATGCAGCAAACTCCACAAACCAGGACCATCACATGCTGTAGCTGCAGAGCCTATAGCCTTCCCGCACATATTCCTAGATGGGAAAAGAGAACAGAAATAGATTATTAATCCGGTCATTCATCCTCCAGTGACGGACTCGAGCAAGAAATCTGCACCTACAGCTGACGGAGGCTCGCTCCAGACGCCCCCGGCTGTGGTTGTTCTGACACGCTTACCCATTAGCCTGGTATCGTTTCCCTGTGGATTCCTGAATTACTGAGTAGATTTAAACACCTACACATCTCTGCATTTCAGGGATCGCTACAAGGAATTCAGTATGTGGTGTTTATAGTTTTCATTGAGATGACAGTGTAAAGCGGGTTGTCAAGAGAAAGACTAGACATGGCATTGAGGTACACTGAGGTACATACCAACAAACCACTACCTTAAAGCATAAGCCCTGAGAGGTTTTTTTTTCTTTATTTTCAGCAAATCAAATAAAAAGAGCGACGTGTCAGTCTGTCTATCAATAACATCTGTATTTCCAAGTATTATACCAGAAGAGGTTGACGATAGCAGCAAAAATTTTAAAAACGGGGTGTAGCAACTAACAATGTTATAATGGCTAATAAGGTAATATTGGCTCATAATCTCTGCCATCTCATAAGATTGCAGACTCATAAGATGGCAGACTGAAAAGGTAGAGCAGAGAACTTGCTTGATGATAAGGTGTATACCCACCATTGGCCCCGACCGATCACCCCTATCCCAGACTTTTGGCTCTTTATACTACAAAAATGGCTGATATTTTGTGTTGACACACAAACAATATGAATAATATAGGTGATGGATGATAATATATAGGCAAATTACAGGTGAATTGCAACTAAAACGTATAACACTATTCTAACAAACATCTTAATACACAAAAAATAGCTGCTAGCTTAAACATACACCATTATCCTAACAAACATCTTAATACACAGAATATTTAAACAGATGAGGTAGATGGCTCGGTTTAACAAAGATATTAATTGAACTTTGTATGTCACAAATAGTGCTGTTTACCTGCAATAGTCACAGTAAACGTGAGCACGGCATTCAGCATCAACTTTTCATGAGTTAAGAATGAGATTTGACAATTCAAAGTTCTTGCAAATTGGACCTTTAATGGGAGATAGAAACACCTTTTCTAAAACAGGTTCTGAAGTACCAAACATTTAAAGGGATAGATCGGGTTTTTTGAGGTGGGGTCATATAAAGTACATATCTATAGTCGATCTGTTTCCTACCGTAATCACCGATCAGCGCAGCCTTAGTTTGGAGAAGTAGAGAGCCGCTCCAGCCCAGACGCTCAGCTTTGTACTGCAGTGAACGGGGTTCAGCAAAAAAGCGAAATTAACCACCTAAAACAAGGCTCACATACAATTTTTTACACCAGTTCAAGTGTATGTTGTATAGGTAAAATTCACACCGCTTTACATCACTGTTAGACCGCGCTTTCTTTTGGCACTACATTTTCTCAACCGCAGAACCTCCGTATCCCTACGCATTAGCGTAACTGGGCAACAGCTGATCTGCGAGCGGCAGCTGGACGAGAGGTTTACTTTCAATAAAAACGAAACCATATCCTTCCGCATTAGCGCTCATGCGTAGGGATACGGGGGTTCTGCGGTTGAGAAAATGTAGTGCCAAAAGAAAGCGCGGTCTGACGGCGATGTAAAGCGGTGTGAATTTTACCTATACAACGTACACTTGACCTGATATAGATTTTTTTAGGTGAGCCTTGTTTTAGGTGGTTAATTTCGCTTTTTTGCTGAACCCCGTTCACTGCAGTACAAAGCTGAGCCTCTGGGCTGGAGCGGCTCTCTACTTCTCCAAACTGAGGCTGCGCTGATCGGTGATTACGGTAGGAAACAGATTGACTATAGATATGTACTTTATATGACCCCACTTCAAAAAACCTGAACTATCCCTTTAACTCACATGATGGATCAGCTGGTTTGCTCCAAGAGAAGATGCAGAATTAAGGCCTGATCCCATTTGCAATTTTTACCCTTTGATTTTTGCGCATTGAAACATGTCAAAATGCGGGATTGTCATGCACAAATTACCAATAACGGTGTCACACTGGTTCACTTGCTAGTAAGCTACCGAGACATCAGGAAACTGGTAGTGGTTGTTTTGTGCTTGTAATAGAGAAAAGGACCATAATACACTGAAACAACAGAGTTCTCATTACCCTCGGTTTGAAGTGTGCCTCTGAGAAGCCTCCACTTGGAGGACCACGACACTCTAACACGCCTACTCCTGGAAGTGAACACACAAAACAGAGGAGCGGGGCTAAATAGTAGAGGCAAAGGATTTTTGGGGGAGGTTAGGCCTAATTCCATCATTACCCCATAAATGCTTAAATTGACTGGTTTTGTTTTCGGTTAACAAACTCTACTTCTTCTCCACCATATCAAAAGTTCACTGCAAATTTGCTTGACATTGGATGGAAATAAAGCTCCCATTTCTCTACTATAAGTAAATCTTTAAAGGCATGTTACGAAAGTCCCACTTTCAATAAAATGGTACATTTGTTGAGGATTATTTTCAACGCAGATTAATACACATTTGGTGCTCTAATGAGCATTTAATTCAGCAGGATGGTGTGTGTGGGATTGACCCAAGATAAACTAGTGTGTGTTCCTCTTAATAAAAGAACATTGTGCAGCCTATTTAAATATTTTAACAGGTTTTCAGCAACAGTGGAGCCCTTTATACTAAATCAGGCATTCATTAAACAGAATGTACGTAGGTTCTGATCTTCTCATGGCATTAGGTGACTATAAGAAAAATATAGAATATCACCAGCTTTATCCTTTAATTCTTTTTAATGTGCTGTATCTGCACTAGCTCTCACCAACCTGCATTCATTAGATTTCTGTTCTAAAAAATGAGCGGCTTAATTATAAGTTTCAGTGCATGTGACTGTAATGAGTCCATTACGTCTGTAATTAGCAGAGTCACATTGCTCCAGCGTTTTGGTTGGTGAAGCTATGATGCCATTATACTGATAGGTGTATTGAATAGAAGAAACAGTTCATGCCTTAATTTCCTAAGACCTATTCACTAGTTACTATCAACAACAGTTTGTGTGTCTGGGAATGTCTGTGCATGTGTGGTCAAACTGCACTTCTTAGATTACACTGTGTGTATAAACAATGTAGAAAGACATGTTCTGTGCTTAAGTAAAAGCAGCAAGACCATAAGAAGTAGAGAAAAGTCATCTTAATGTCAGCAAACTGACAGTAATGTGATGAATATTGTAAGAAGGCGACATGTGGGCGATTTCTCAGAGCTTTAAAGTTTGCATGAAACGGACAGCGGAGTGTTATTGATTCTGCATATTTACATGTTTCCTGTAAATACACTCAGCAGCCAAGAGTCTTAGTCCAGAATGACCCCCGCCATGCAGCTACCTGTCAAAGTAGCCAACTCTGACCAGATCAACCAGGAGTTCCCGGTCAAGACGACTGATTAAAGGTCCAATATTATAATGTTTTTCATCAATTTCACACAGCTGTCAGAGGTCCAACAACACTGTTTCGAAATGCACTGCCCAAATCCATCCATGGTCCTGAATCTCAGTTGTCTAAAAGTCTCTCAAGTGAGCTCTACTGAGAGCAGGCTGTTTCTGTGCCTGACAACAACTGCCTTGCCTGCTACACGCCCCTCTCAGGGAGATGATGCCGCTTGAGTTAGCAGTAGCATGCGCTAATGTTATGGTGGATGTATTGCTATGGCTCGCCGAGATGCTGCTCCATCATAATATTATTAACATTAGACTTGCTTCAAACACCACTGCATAGCTGACCGAAGCCGAGCGAACTAGTTCGCCAATTTCCAGCTGATTTCACCATACTCGTAGGCAACTGTAAATACTATCGCAACATGGCGACACTTACCTGTGGCTCGGGTGCAGTTGCTGGGTCCAGTATGGTTGGACTGATCCTTTTACGAGGGTCAGAGTCGAGGCAAAGCCAGCTTGGTACTGACCCTTGTTACTGAAGCAGTCTGATTAGAACACACATACAAGCTAATTCGAACCGCAGCCGGCACGTTGTCATTAAGAATGAAACAGAACCACGGTCTCGTCTGTTGTTCTGTAGCTGGGACAGAATATAGGCACTGATGTTGATTTTTACAACCAACAACAGAGCAATTTGCGTGTCTAACTCTGAGCGATGACATTGCAAAACACTGCTATCTTACTGACACACCGAACTTCACCTCAGGCATGAACGCTCCCCTCTCGGATATCTCCTATCACCGCGCAGAGAAGGCTGGGCTATGACAATGACTCCCTTTGTTACGTAAGGAAAGGAGCTGAATCTGAACAGCCAGTAGGAACCCCTTTTTACCAGTGGGTGGGCTGCAGAGACCATGCAGGAATCGTTTGCTTTCCTCATTCTGGGAGTTTCAGCAACAAATATAACAGTTGGTCCATTAGGAAACTGATGGGTTCAGGCAGAAAAGCAGAGGACATTAGACGGAAAACCAGAAAACTCCATTAAATATTATCCAGTTTCACCTCAATCCGGGAATATAGGCATGAATTTGTGTTTTTGTACAGTCATCAGTGAGACTCTAGCTGCTTGATTCTAAATTGAAATCTTTGCTGAAAACTTGCTCACAACATGGCTGGTTTGAGTAAGCACAGGAGGAATGACATGATTCTGATATAAAAATACAAATATATTGATATATTTGTAATTTTCTGGGCATATATCAATAAATACAGAACATGGTATATGTTACATAAAATGTTCAAAAAGTAATTTTTCAATTCAGCTTGACTTTGGCGTCATTGTTTTGAACTTTTCAGATATAGAACATGCATGTCGTTTCATGTTGATAATGTCAATTAGCATTGGGGCGACATAGCGTAGGCAAAGCAGTCGGGGGTTCAAGGATGAAGCTGTACAAGCTGAGAGTTGCAGACACACCAGCAGTCTGAGAAGCCAATTATTTCCAGTTTCAGAGGCTGTGAGAATGCTCCACTAATTATCGAAAACTGAGCTTGTTCAGTTTCTGAAAAGCTGCAGATACTCCAGAACAATTTGCTCCCATTGAGTACCTAGGCTAATTAACGTCAGCCTTACATTTGAAAGCAAGTTTGTTTTTTAGTCATCCATTTACGTAGGCCACTTTGATGTACCACCTTAGCTTCCAAAGTATTTTCAGCTGCTGCGACATGAATTTCCACCACTGAAAGGAAACAGAAGTTTGAGGGACCTTGAGTGGTGTGCATCTTCCTGCGGATATGTATATTTAAAATGTCAGGTTCAAAAGACTGGCTTTCTGAGACATAATGGGAGCAAGATAGCAGCTATATTTACTAAAGTGATTTCATGCGAAATTACCACACTGCCAGTGAACACAAACACTGATTTGCCTAAATACACAATACACAGAGTGAGCACACAAAGACACACACACACGCTAAAAACATAATGCACACACGCCACATCACACACACAAATCTCCCACTAAATCTGGGAAGTCTAATCTCACCAAACCATGCTATTTAAACTCTCCAGTCCAACTTTCGGTCTAAGTTAGCAAAATGCTGTGAGGCAGAACATCGCAACCTGTCCACTCTCCCGGCGCTCGCACAAAATACTCTCCCTCGCACAAACTGGCTAATAAGGCACAGAGAGGGATTGCAGACTTTCAAGCGCGAGGGTTAGATCTCTGGATTGAGCCAAGACAAAGGCGGTCAGACACGTTAAGTGGAGTTAGAGAGGAACAAGGATTGCAGATGTAGGAGGGGGGAAAAGGCAGGCAGCTCTGAGAGGTTCAACGGGTCACCATTTTTAAATTACTCTTGTTTTGGAACAAAGATGAGGTCGGGGTTATGGCTGTTTAACCCATCTGAGAGGGATTCAAAATGGCTGCTGGCTCCGGAGAGTGAGCTTGTGGTTTAAAGTCAAGGGTGTCTCCAGTTTCCGTCGCGCAGGAGCTGAGAGCAGATCGGTCAGAGATCTGCGCCTGTGAATCATCAAGGTTAAAGTGAAGATTGGGAATGATTTGGCGTTTGTGTAGTTGGCAGCGACGAGGTGGGAAAGCTAAAAAATGACCAAAGGTCGACCATTAGACAGTAACTCAGTGAGTGATGCATCTATTACCCTCAACTTTTCATTGGAGCCATATTTTATATATTACTGCTTGCTGAAATATGTATAGCCGCCCATTTATATCTGAGTCTTCCTATTTTGTCGAGACTGAATTCACGATGAGCGTATAAAACCGATCACAGCAAACCACTTTTCCACAGAAATCTCTCGTTCAGCTCTCTTGGCTTCCGTTCAACACGTGGACGTTTCAACCGTTTGTAATTTTCAGAAATGCAAATGCAAGGTCAGCCTCCTCATTACGCAAATGGAATATCAAACAACTCTACCAAAGTGGTAAATCTAAATACAGAGGAGTGACACAGACGTGCGTCTGGGCGGAAAGCATGAAACAAAGCTGCTAAAAGGAGCAGGGCACGTGTAATTACAGGAGTGGGCAGCAACGTGCCAACGGAGGCACACCTTGGCACCATCGAAGGCAGCTGGAATGGACAAGAAACAAGAGTTATAATGGTGTGAGGATTATGAGGAGATCGGTGAGAGAAAGAGCGAGGCCGGAGGAGGGACTGCAAATTGGGACGTTGCGGAAGAATGAAACAAACAAAGTGAAAAGAGAGATCCATGAGGCTGATTCAGAGAGAAAAAGGCTGATGGAGGACTAGTTAGCAAAGGCTCCAGTCAAACCAGCTGTTCCCCCTAACACCGATGCTCAACAGTAGACTAATAGGCAGAGTGAGTCAGTGGCTCCGTCTCCTGTCTCCCAGGCTGCCTGGAGGGACTGTATTGATAATATCCCAGCCTGCAAGGCTCAATCCATCCCCTGGGGCGCTCAGCAGCAAGTGGATGAAGAGTCCCTGGACAGTCTTTTGGCTCCACAGCTAGACACTACAGCAGAGGAGGAGATCTGAACGCGATAGAAAAGGCAGGTACACATGCACACACGTGCACACAAACAGGCACACTGCCCGAATGCCTTCCCCGCACCTCATTTATTCTCATTTTGAGTCTCCCCTCTCACAGTCGCTGCCGAAGTGAGGGGCAGAGAGCAGTGATCACAGACGAGGCGAGGAGATGTATGGTGGGGGGGGGGGGGGGGGGGGAAGAGAGGGGAGAGAATGACAGCGCACGCCGAGGATCGTTCTCTTCTCTTCTCTGGCATCAGAAGTGCTAATCCAGGCGGCAGAGGTGCAGACCACCGCTCACACCTGCCTGCTCCTCTCCATCTTGTTAGGGGCCAGATGGGGGGAGAAAGTGACTTCCTGCTGTACTTCCACCACAGGGCTCGTTCCTTCACATTAATACCTTTACTGCTCGGCTCCATTTGTTACACACACTCAAGACACACACTCAGGGGGAGCCCGGGGCTGTGAATGATGGCCATATGCAGAACTGCGCTCATCTATAACCCCCTGTGGCTGGAACAAAGTACAGTAGACTCCTTGAGTGCTGAAACCAAGGTGAACATTCAGAAGTGGTGCAGTGCAGTCAGATTCAGCGGCTCTGCGTAGAAGTCCACCCAGCCGGGGCCGTAAAGGTTAGTGGAGTGGGTTTATGGGTAGAAGGTCACTTGTTTAGATTTAAATATGTACGCGTGAGTAAGAATCTTGGCAGTTAAGGTGAACCAGCAACTTTTCTGCCCACAGTGAGACATCACGTGACCGCTCTGTGGCCAACAGCAGCCAGGGGTCACTGCTCAGCTCCCAGGTGTGGAAGTGTGGTAATATGTGAATGTGAAACAAAGCAAAGCTCCGAAAAAGCATGCACGCTCAGCACAACCTTTCCCCCTGATAAATAGAGGTAGAAAAACAAGATAGCTGATGGGTGGATCAAAGTAGAAAACACTGGAGGACTCGCAGTCAGGCACACCAAACCAACATCGGCTTACCATTAAAATTCAAACAGGGCGAGCCAAGGGTATGGAGAGTGATGCACAATGATCGGTGTGTGTGTGTGTGTGTGTGTGTGTGTGTGTGTTTGGCCATGAAACAAAACAATGGAAGATTATTCTTTTCCATTACACAGGATGCAACGTTTCCTAGTTAGTTTGTTGATTACCCTTTTGTGCTTGTCGAAGAAAGACGAAAAACATGGTGACCTCTGCATGAATAAACAAGCACCACCTTGAATTAGCTTCATATCCAGCAGTCTGTGTGTATGTGTGTGTGTGTGCGTGCGTGTGCACAGGCAGAGCTAAAAATGAAGTCACTGAGGCAAATGACACCACGGTTATGATGAGAGGTAAGCGGGGATCACGTATGTTTGGATTATACTTGAAAATTGACTGATACAATGAGCAGTGTTTGGTAGGACCCAAAAGCGAACAACGAGGCAGGGAGCTGAATGCAAGGAGGTTTATTAATACTTCACAAGGTATATGCAGGTGACGGTGGAGAGAAACTCTGGCTGGAGGAGGAGGAGAGGTTGCTCACGGTGGCGCTGGTGGGTAGCGTGGCACGTGGAGGCCGAGGTGAGGCTGTTGGCTGCAGAGGTGCGGAGAGCCGGGTTACAGGGAGCGAAGCCGCTGGTAGCTGGGAACGCAGGTGATCGCCGGAGGCAGAACAAAGGAAAGTTAGATCCCTGAGAGAAAACACGAAGAACACTCAGTAAAAGCTTGATGAAGCGACTTAGCAGGAGCCATATACCACGCCGAGCTGACAAAAATCACCTGGCAGCAGGTAGCGTGAAGACCAGGGCTTTTCAGCAGGTGCCGATTGCCAAACTGCTGCAGGTGTGTGTGTGCGTCAGCAGCTCCGGTGAGGGGAAACCCAGACCAGCCTCTCAGTGCACCTCTGCAAGCACAACGGAAAGCAAAAACACTAATATGCAATGCGACAGCAAGACAAAACTGGTCCGTGGCCGATACAACTTGTCTGTTTGAGAGAAGATTTAAGAATGGCTGAACTCAAAACAACAAGTCGTTCAAACAAGGGGTTTTTGGAAAAATGATCAGAAAATAACAGAATTCACCAAACCAGAAACTTTGGGACACCATGTGGGTCCATCTTGAGAATTGTGTTAACAAGCGGAGTGAAGTATTAGATGGAGACCTGTCTCCACCACCAGATCCCAGATCAAGTTGTTGCACTTGACAGCCGGACCATTTTCCAAGCCGACTTCCGAGGTGGACTCTGTGTTTGCATTGTTGATTGTTGATGGTTCTCGCACACAGTCAAAATGGAGGTGCAGCCTTTATTTGATGCAGAATGGACTTAGCTCAGGTCAGAAATCTTATTTGGAATAAACGCTTTGGGGCATGCAAACACACATATTCTGATGACTTCATTAGCGTCCTTGTGAACAGTCCAGTTTGACAATTTCAACCAGATTGAAGAATCTGTCACTACCACTGTGTACGTTTAAAATCAGAATAACTAAAAGATGACAGTGTGGGAGGAAGTGTAAATTAGGACTGCAGATAACGTTTTCACTGTGGATCTGTTAAATGTTTAGTCTGCAACATGTGGGAAAAAAAGCAACGATGGCACCTCATATTGCTTCTTCTGTCCAACACAGTGGTTCAGAAACTTTTTTTATTTTTTTTTATTCATAACAATTTGTTTATTCATCCATGTACACCCACCAGCAGCCCCTGCAGGACCCACTGGTCTAACCAACAGCCCAACACCCAATTACACCCACACTAAAACCCAGCAGATTTCAGAAGCTGAAACCTTGTTTTGCTCGATAAATGACTTGAACAACAGCTTTTTGAATTTCAAAATATGCTTTTGATAATTTTTACGACAATCTATTAATGAATTAGCATATTGCGGATCCATCACTGGTCCAAAATCAGGCCGAATGAACAAAACCAAATTGTTTTCATAAAACTTAATCCCCTAATTATGTCACTCTCTCGTAAGCGTAATCGAAATCAAATATGGCCACCAGGTGAAATAATTAATAAACAAAGCAACAGCCAGAATTACATTATAACCATTTTGCCCCGTGCCTGAGAAGTTTGACACATTAGCAGAATACATTCCAGTTAAATTTTGATTCTGCTTTGCTCTGACCGTGTGAATGTGTTGCGGAGGAGCAGAAATGTGTGTGTTCAGTAAATAACCCGAGCCAGTGGGACAGGCTGAGTGAAGAGCGTCCAGGCTCCTCAGTGTGCATGTGTTTATCTGTTTGGTTTATGTGTCAGTTACAGGCAGGACCCCTGCTGAGAGCAAAGATGTTGTAAACGAGGCGCCACAGATAATGTATTGCAGCGGGTGTCATTGAAGGCGTCCCTTTGAGAATACACATAAAAACACACAAACTCACACACGTGCGCGCGTACAAATGTCAGGACACAGAGGCAGGCGTGAGGCCTGCAAAACTAATACAACACAGCGCTGAACATATGTGAACACGCTATACAAGCACATACAGCAGAGTGCATGCTGCCATTGCACACATGCAGTTGGTAGAGAGGGAGACATAATCCACACACACACACACACACACACACACACACACACACACACACACACACTTTTTCATACACAGGCAGTATTTGTCTGATAAGAAAGGTCACTTTTGTCATTTGAAAGCGCACAACCCACTACAGGCTCCACTTTTAAAGCTTTACCAGAAAGGAAAAAGGAGGCCAGCCGTGCCTCTGGACACCTCACTCAGGCAGTCATAATTACAGAACAAATCACACTGCTCTTTTCTCTCCATGTTATTTGAAATAGTGGATTAAGAGCAACAAAAAAAAGAAAAAAAAGAGCAGATTTTTGAAGCGCCGCCATCTGGGTTTGTGCGAGTGTGTCTGCTTCGTTATCTCATCTGAACCATCCACCTCTCACACGGCTCCCAGACGCTTTTTTTTTTCCTCTCCGAGCTGGAGAGGTCGGCTCAGGGCCCTGAAACTGGGTCACCTGGGTGTTGGATTTTTGAAAAAAATTAAATAAAATAAATAAAGGCTGGACCCTGGCTGCTAAGCTGCCTGGACGCAGCGCAGGTAGGGGAGAAAGGGATAGAGCAATTGATGGGGCCGAGGAGAGTGACGAGTGGAAAGGTCAGGACGGAACAGCGCAGCCCCCGTTGCTGGGGGAGATATTTTTGGACAGCACGCCGGGGTCGCAGTGCCAGACTATCAGCCTCTGCTCTGCCGCGGCCAAGGCGGAGGCCGGCAAGCCTCAAGGTCACGGCCCGCACCTCTACTGCTGACAGAAAGAGGGAGGGAGGGGGGAAGGGAGGAAGGGAGAAGGGGTGGAAAGGTCGCAAGAAGCTGAACGCCATGCTGCTGTTCCAGGTCTAAAATAAAACTGGCTTCATTCTTCGTGGATGCGCACACACACAGATACACACGCACACACACACACACACTCATACACATACATCATAGCAGGGCAGCTTTCAGGGCAAGATGGAACAAGGATGTGCTGCTGGGTGTACACTCTCATTTCTGAGGCGAATGACAGTTCAGGAGTGTCACCTGTCCGCGGGGGCCTCTGGTGGGAAATGTGATACCGCTCAGATGCTGACCCACATGCCCCGGGAGCTCCTCAAGTAATGGATATCAGGTGGACAGGAAGTTTCAAGAAGCCATTAGAGTTCGACAGCACTCGAACTCAATGTTTATAATTAGTTACGCTTGATTTTGCCTATTTATTTGTTTCACAGCTCCTACTTCCATTGATACTATCTCAGGTAATTAATTGTTTTTTTGTTTTTTTTAAATAACTGGCATTTTTTGACACACCATCAAAGAGCTGCAGGATGAATTGTAATGTAACTATCTGCATTTTTGAAAGTAAGACGAAGTTCCTAATTAGGATCTGTACCAGAACTTTAGAGCATTTGATAAACACATACAGTACTTTTTGCTTTCTTTTATTTCTGTTTTGTTTTTTTCCACACATTTATCCCGATCCTGTGCACAGTAGCACTGCTTTGTAATTCTCCATCACGTCACGCTTAACTCATCTTGTAGTCCGACTGCATAGTTTGCTCGATTGTTTTCTAATTTTAAATAGTTTGTACTTTCTTATTGTATGTCTGTGTTATATTTTTATGTTCAGGACCCCAGGAAGACTAGAGGTACATACATGGGCTTCTAATGGGGATCCTTAAATAAACATAAACATAAATCGAGTGCAATGAACATATAGAATTCTGGGTGTGTGTACAATAATTCTAGAAGTAGCTTAAGAATGTATTTTTAATATGTACGTTTTTATTTGCATGCTCTTATTTTTGTTAACCAAAAAATGTGTTATCTGCCACAATTTTTGCTTTTTCTTTTTATTGTATTTCAAATGTTTTATAATGTTATTAACATCTTAATGTTTCTATTTTAATGTGTTTCTATGTCTCTGTAAAGCACTTTAAATTGTAGTGTATCTGAATGGTTCTTAATACACTTACCTGTACGTTTGTCTGCTATTACATTTTTTTTCCAGTAAACAGCTGTAGAGCTGTTTCAGTTACTTTACTATCCAATAAGTCGATCCAAACAAGATTAACTGCCAACTATTGTTGATTAAATAATCCTTGAAGTCATTTTTTACATCAAAAATGTTGAAATTCTGCTGCTCATCTTTGTCATTTATAATAGTAGTAAATGAGGAGTCTTGGGGTTTTGCACTGTTATTTGGAAAAGCAATTTGAACACACAATTTTTCAAAACATTTCACAATGTTTTAAAAACTAAAAGCGTAATTGTGCAAATATGAGTTAATAATCAGTAATAAGATAATCATCATCAGCTGCAGTCTTATCAGTTTGAACCTGGCTCAGTCTGTGCTGCATTTTCTCTCATCATCACCTGTTGTGGATCCATTAATGAAATTCCATAAAAGGATAATAAAATCAGTCAATATTTTAATAAAGCGCTGACAGTCGAATGGTGCAGGCAATTGATTCTCAAAGGGTGGTCCACGAGAAGGTCATATACAATAAATGTATAAAATGTTAATTTTCATTTTTGTGCTTAAGTTTAAAACTTGCAGTAAAATATTTATGATAAATGGTTAAATTGCACATTATTCTTCATTCATACAAACAATTTTTATTCGATGATGTGTTCTCCATATATATGTGTGCTGCCTACCGACCTTAACCTGCACCCAACTTTGGAGATTTAGGTGCGGCTCTGTGGAAGGGAAACATTAATTAATTGGGGAGCAGACTTTAACACGACACAGACACATCTTACATCATGTCAATGACGGGAACAGAGACGTGATTAATAGTGGGCCCTGAAGATTTTCCGATTTCAAATAGGGTCACGTCATTATTAATTTCAGGAATGGCTGGTTAGTGCAGAAATGACAATAACATCCCTGGTTCAGTATTTTCTTGCTCTCCCTGCTTTTTTCCCCATCTGTTACACTCAGTCTGATCTGTCCTTTTCAAAACCTTTTTTTTTTTTTTTATGTTTTAAAAGGAACAATGTCTATCTGTATTTTTTTATTTCATCACAATAAATGTCAAACCAAAAAGTTTCATTTCATGTCTGCCTTGTGTTTCATACATTATCTTTCTTTCTTTCTTTCTTTTTCCCTCTCAGAGTTGCAGCTCATTCCTGTGCTCAGAGGATAAACATATAAACACGTCAATTTGAAAACAGTCTACGGTGATTTCACAAATGACAAAAAGAAGAAAAATTGTTTGTTTAAACATTTTTATTGCTATGTAAAATTTAAAATCTCATACCTCAGATGAAAAAGTACTACTTTTAAATAACACAAGTAAAATCAGGCAAAATAAAAGTATTTGGCATTGTGAATGGATGTTCAGTGGACGGGGAGGGTTTCATTTGAGCAGATTTAGCACGTTATAAAAATGCACTGCACTGTACTGTTATTGTACAGTCTGCTGACGGACTAACAACTTTAAAAGTCTAATCACTCTATCATCCCATGGGGTACTACACAGAAAATAAACTACTAAACATATAACACTGCGTTTCTCCCTATAAACATTTAATACTGTATTTAACTGAGGTCCTACAGTAGTTTGACGACATTTAACCTTAAAGAAAAATCCAACTGAACACATGAAGTAGATGTGTCTTATTATTGGCACATCCGTTACATCCCTGGTGGAGGGGAGAAAAAGAAGGGTGCAGCTGTGACACAGCAGTACATTTTGAGCTGATGAGCCGAGTCATTCATCGCGCTGCAACAATCTCTAAGAAGCGATGCACCATGTCCTTATCATCCTGAACGCATCCGACAAATCTACAAGTGAAGTGTCTTCTTCTGAGTGCAGCCGACACACAAAGACACAATAATTAATGACAACACAAAACTTCAAGTATATTCCAAACGCAGCTCTTCTGTCCAACCTCTACATCTGAGTGACGGGCTAAAATCTAAGCATGCAAACACTACTTGTAATGTGCACCCACTTTCTCTCTCTGTGACAAGCTGCAAAGTGCATATTACGAGCTGGGTACTCTCTGAGACTTAATGTTTGGCTCTTTACGCTGCAGCGTCGAACTCGGCTCATTCTCTACGAGGCAAAGAGGCTTGGCTTAACTACACAGACATTCTAAACACTGTGTTGCTTAATAGTGCTGCGCTCAGTATCACACTGGTAAAACATTAAGCGTTAGCATTCAGAAGTTAAACATGTTTTGAGTTCTCTGGGCACCACCTCTCTTCTGTTAAAAACTATAACTTAAAGTGACCGTTAAAACATTTATAAACATAAAGCTTCTCAAATATAAGTTATGAAATAAATTAAAATCAGAAATTAAATAACTGATTACAGCCAGCAAAAATAAGCTTTTTGTTGTTGTTTTTTTTGTTTACATCCACTTTCTCAAACAAGGGATAGCTTTGTTCATATCATTCCATATCTGCATTCTGCATCAGCATTCACTGCATTCATGGAATACCTTACAAAATAAGTAAGTACATAAATAAATAATCCTTGCATTGTTTAGTATTTGTTATTCTTTCCTTTTACAGTACCATGACTTGTAACTGTACAGTGAGTTGGTATAATACAGCAATTACAATGAGAAAAGAGGGGTAAACCCATTGTCTGGTGTTACTTGGGTTAAAGGTAGGGGTCAAGGGTATGGATGGTCTGCTGGTCTACGCAGGTCCAAGCTAATCTAAACAAGGCCCTTTAGCAATCCCAAATCACCCGGCCTGTCTTTGTCGGTCTTCCTCAGGGGGTTTGGCCAAGGTTGAGGCTTTATCCGGCGTCCATAGCTGCCCCCATAATCCAGATCCATACCGGAATTGCTGAGATCTGTGTTTGGCTGGGTGAGAGTCAGGGAGGGGAGGTGTCGAGGTCAAAAGGCGAGGTGTCGTAAGCCAGGGTTGCCACGGTGACCTCAGAAGTGGCCCATCCTGGCGGCGAAAAGGCTGCGCGAGCGTGGCATGGCCGAGGAGATGCGGCCAAAGCTGGACGAAGGCCACTTCATGATGAACTGGGAGGTCACTGGCAGCAGATACCTGGACAGACGGACAAGAGCGAGGGATGGAGGGATTAGGGGGGAAGGATGAACATAATGAGAGGATTAGATATGCAAAGGTCACAATTTAGAGGTCATCGCAGCATGAGTGCTCGGCACTGAGAACACATATTTCCCACTTTTCATATATTGACTTCACCATTTATGGCCATCTCCATTTGCACATTTCATCTTTAATAAAGTCCCAGTGATTTCAAGATGTTATGACATCACCCTCCCTTCCGAGTCTCTGTGTAGGGCTGCAACTAATGATTATTTTAATTGTCAATTAACGTGCAGGGGAATTATAATTCCCCACAGAATTAGGCAAACAACTTCCGATGTCTTGTTTTATCAGACCAACAACACAAATACATTTAATCAAGTGTCATTTAACACGAAGAAAAGCATCAAATCCTCATAAAGTGATATTTGAATAGAAAATGATTCATTTTCTGTAGATTGACTATTTGATTCATCATTGCAGCTCTTAATTTGCTCTATGTACCAAATCTAAAATGCCATACACATCCGTTTAATTAGGTTATAATGTATATATAGATTTTGATGTATCTGCTCAGGGAGTGAATTTTGGGCCTTATTATCTCTCAGGAAAAAGATTCAACTTTGACCCTTACATTTTCAGTATCATGAACATAAAATCCTCACCTATCATTCCGAGGCATAGACGTCAGAACCTTTCTAAGACTTTTCTATGACACCTTCCACCGAGACAGAGCAGTGAGGCAGCTCCTGCTAACAGCGTTCCAGTACCTGAGAATGAGACCAACGTCAGGTTGAGATAAGAGTCAGGAGGGGCTGAACCCTGCTCCCATCTTCCTTAGTTACTGGAAATGAGTCAGATATGGTTGTCAGAGCAATGTCAGATGAGATGATCAAATCCTGGACAAGGTTAACTGAAGGTTATGCAAATGTCGAGGGGGTGCTGTTCAGAAGACATGAGACGGGGCAATTTGAATTCTTCCAGACTGATCAGTTGGAAGAATGACTTACATTTATGGGCTTTCACAGCACACGTTATGTGACCTTCTTGCCACATCCGCAGGAAGGATCTTTAGCTAATAAAAAATACATCTAATACTCGTTTAGTTAAACGAGTACAATGGTCAAAAGAAATAGTCCCTGTGGAAGTGTTTAAGATGTGACAATCTAATCAAAAGGGAGCCACTGGGGCTGAGGATTACAGAGTGAAGAAATAATATCTTCTTTTAAGCTGGTGCAGAGATAGCATACTTTTTCTCCTCTGACAGCTCTCTCTCCTTGTGAAATAGCCCTTGAACAAATTAGCAGAGTGGCTTCTTCTAAAGTCGACCGGAAAAGAGAAAAAAAAAAGAGGCATGTCGCTGAGGGCGTCCGCTTCAACACTGCCCGAAACCCAGGAGAGTTACGAGGGATTCAAATTAACTTCATTTAGTCCAAAGAGAGTGTCCTTGAAACAGCTTCAAGTGGGCCGTAGGTATCCCTCCAGCACATCTTCTTCTTCTTCGGCTCTGACTGGATTCGGTGATGGCTCAGTCCGGCGCTTCTTCTCCAAGTCCTCCGATCAAACCCCAGAGAACAGGAGGGCAGGATCTACGTTGCTCCAAGTCTTTCACATTTTCTTCTTGTGCAGTTCAAGGTGACATTTAGTGATTTAATACCATGTTTTTATGTCATCCTTACATTCATTTGTCACGTTACTCTCCTCCAAACCTCTTCTATGAGATCCACCACACATCCATTGGTATTCTGCTCATGTATTTGCAGTGCGATTTCTCCTTTCTCCCCTCCATTTCCATAAGGTTTTCACTGAAAACCCCAAGCCAGGCATGGAAATAGTAGAAAAAAAATGGATAGAAAATCAAATATTGAACATTCATTGGGGCCCGAATGTGTTCTTCAGAGATCCTCTGCTATTCACTTTGAGAATATTCTGCTCATAGAAAGAATCACCGTGGTGGTAGTGGCGAGGGGTGGAGTAGGTGGGGGTGGGGGGGGTTTCACGTCCAAGCGGCCGCTGTCTCTGCAGGCTATATTTAATTGGACCCTCATTCGGCATCTTCCAGGTTCGTCCTCCTTTTGATCATGAAGAAGGTCTTGGCAAAAGCGTGCATGCTTAAAAGCCAGAGGGAGGCTCGTTCATGCACTTGTGCTTTGCTTCAATCCATCAGCTGACGGGGAGAAAGAAAGATACTCTCCTGTTCTGTTCCTCACATGCAAAGCTACAATCTGCCGCTATTCTTACTGACAGGCCTTCCACACTACTCTTAAGTCCTCCATCGAGATGCAACTGCCACAGCGAATTAAGAGGAGGCCAGACAAGACGAAATGCCATGACTAAGGATGGAGGGGGGAGACTGCCGCGATAGCTGACGCAATCCTAAACCAAGAGGTACAAAGAGGCTTGAAGGTTATCTGCAGCCCACATTCGGCTCAACACCCCAATTAACCCTAATTACTGCACACTTTTCAGACAGATGAAAGTTAATAGAATCTGAAACTTTTGTCATCATGGGGAAATTGTCTTTGGGTAGTGACAGTAATTCCAGGCTTAACAAGAAAGTCATTAGTGGAGCTATTTGGCTACTTCCTCTCATCTGCCCACACAGACTGAAGGACTTTTCTCAGACCCATGAGACTGTTGACACACCTGATCAGAGCACTCCACAGAGGAAGGATGCTTGAACAAGAGCGGGCAGGTGTGGTCAACAACGGAGACCCCGAGGTTCTTGACAACAGACCCACTTTGACGTGTGCCAATGGCTGCCAAGAGCTCTGCGAGTGTGTGTTATGAATGTGTGTGTACATACACATGAGACAGTGTGGAGCCAAATTAGCCGGCATATATGATCTCTGATTTCCATGTGTGAAATAGCTGACGTAGTGAGAATGGGGGCGTCTGCCAAGCTGGGCTTCCAGACAATCAGTTTGTGTGTTTGAATTAGGTATTGAACTGGATAGACGGAATGTTAAAGGCGAAACCTGTCCGTCACCAGCTGGTGCATCACGATATTTCACAATTAAAATAACTCATCTAATTGGAATCGATTCTTGACCCACTATTTCTCTGGTGTTTTATCCAACATTCAGTTCAGTTCAGAACAATTGTGATATTGACTTGATTTAATGAACCTAATTAGTTTTGATTATTACATTGTTACTTACAAGTTTGATTAAAGGATAAGTTCACATTGTTTACATCCATTTCTAAAAACAATTCTCACATGCCAATCTGTACTGTCAAACCTTCTGATAGCATTTCCACCCGTGTCTGTTTGTTTGTTGGTTGGTTTGTCAGCAAAAATCAAACCAATTTTCATGAAACTTAGAGAGAGAGACAAAATCAAATATCGATTTGTTTTTGACCAAATACCTCAATATCAATCTTGCAACAACATTGTAGGAATCACAATTGGTGCATTCTCACAACATTAACACAATGAGATATTTGACACATAATCATCACTTTACTATAATGCAGCCTTTAAAAGCAGGAGAGGACAACAATCGAGTCATATCATGATACAAAACCCGAAATCTAAGACGATATAAAGTTTCATACAACAAAAACGATATAATTCAGATTATTGCCCAGCTATAATGATCATGCAAGTATTGATTCAACACGGGGTGGAAAATTGTGATCCTGTCCTTTTGAATTCACTTGGCCAGAGAGAGAAATAGTTTGGGGTTAGCTGAGGTTGAAACACTGAGGCGAGACGGATGATTTTTGCATTACAGCCACATGATATGTGCATGGACAGGCGTGTGCACACATACACACGCACGGTTTACCCTCTCATAGAAAGCTTTCGCACCAATGAGAGAATAATCCTAATTGCTTCTCAGCTATCTGAAGAGGAGGCGGTTGTGACTGCTCCCTGCATGCCTGATGGAGAGATGTGAACCGTTTTGTGTTGTGAAACTGCAAACCACACGATGCAAAGCCGAGACTTTTTCTGTCTTCTTGAGACAAGAAGAAGAGAGCGGTGCTTGGGTTGATCATGGTGCTGATGGTGTGCAGGTGAGGCGCGACGATCCCACTGAGGCCACTCGTATTGAAAATGCACTCAGGCTAAGATGCTCTTGAGAAAAGCATTGAGTGTAAGGTGTAGTTTAGCATGTGGTAGCAAGGGTGATTGGCTGGTGATGTACAGGAAGCTGGTTGCTGGTGGTTGCAGTGTTGACAAACAGTGCTCCGAACAGTCTTAATATGCTTCCCTCTCCTATCTCAATACAATACACTGTTAACAGTTTTGGGCCGAAACATATCCCATTGTCATGTTGTGTAAGTCAATCAAAATATCATTATTTCAATTTAGTTATGGAAAGGAGAGGAGATCATGCTAGACTGTTAGGGTGAGCCCAAGCAACCATCAGTGGGCAGGTGGGACCAAGCCTTAGTTGCAGCCGTGAGGTGGTGGGAGCAGCGGAAAGCAGGGAAGAGGGACGGTGCTGGAAGATGGGAGGGGTTTAGCAGAACTAAACCGAGCAAAGACCTGCGTCGAGGGGCGAAGAGACGGAGGAAGAGGAGGAAGAAGCGGCAGCGACAGCAGCAGGGGTGGAGCCATGGGTAGAGGCTGGTCCAGCAGCGAATGGTAAGCTTTTTTACACAGACATATATAGACACAGAAGAAATAAGGAGAGACAGACCAATGCATGCTTAAATGGACTCTCAAGGATGACTACTACAAAGATATGGATACACCAGTGTGTCATTTTGTGCATGCTTGAGTTATTCAATCCAATTACAGTTCAATCCTCACATAGTCCAATGATAAATTCATATTCTTGATTCTTTCCTCAAAACAAATATGCTTAATTTAAAACAATTAATAGCAACAAGTCGGAAATAAGTAGCTCTAAAACTGTACACATAGTTTTCTTTTTAACAGCTGAGGTTATTATACTGTAGGCGCAAAGTGATAGCCTGTTAAAATATGCGCAAGAGTTATGAATCATGTAAAGCGAGGCCCCAGGAAAAAAGGAGCTCTCTCTCTCGTAAGGTCATTTGCTGCACAGGCTCATCTGGGCTCTAATTGAATTAAGCAGGCCTCGGGGGGCCCCGGGCTAACCTGAGCGCTAATCTGTGGGCCATTATTTCCTGTTAACAGCTCACTCCTTCTCCTTTCCTCTCCTCACCATCCCTCCCACCTCTCTCGCTCACTGTCTGCCAGCCCAAAGCATATGTGCTTTTTAAAAGTTCGCTCACTACCAACCTGAGCTGCTGTCTCCTGCGGGCATCAACCTTAAAAATAGAATGAGGCTGATATCTTTCTCCCTTTTTTTTCAGTTTGTTTGTTTGTTTTATTAGGATTGTGTGATGAAGATCACATGGCTCTAAGGCTCCGTGGAGGGGAGAGACAGGAAATGTTTTCTGAGAGAGGTTTAATGATGATAGCTGTTGAAGATTTTCAAATCTAAGTTTTCTTGTCTGTATGTCAAAGTGTGTTTATTCTTTATTCTTTTTTACTCAATTTAGGTCCCTTTTTTCTAAAGGGAGTTTTCAAAAAGTTTATTCATAGGCTTCTCTGTTGGTTCACACTGCTTCAACAAACTAAGCATTCACCAGTTTCCGACCTAAAAGTAGACCCAAAATAGATACTGCGAACAACAAGGATCTCTCCTGATTAATGTCAGGTTCAATGTCCTGATGGGCTTATTCTATTGCACCTGCTATGTAGCCTACACTGTGTTTTGATACTGTTATGTCAATATACTGTATATGATCAGGCCTTTCATGATATTTATATTTTTCACCTCTTAACATCTTATCTACTTATCGATGTATTCACATGACATCGCTAATTTTTGTTGACCTTGGTACTTCTGATAGTGTCGTGTATACATGCATGTTTGTTTACATAATAATGTCACCAAAACGTGATTTTCCCACAGCGTGGCGTTGGTATTTGATGGCCTGAGAATGACACTCACAAATCTTTCTTGAGAATTGCTTTAAGAGCCCACATAACACAGTATTGCTTTAATTGTATACCTTAATGCAGGCACACTGGCTTGCCTTTCCATTTTGCTGTCAAAAAAACACACCTCATGTTTAAGGTTTTTTCTTTAACATTGCATATGACATACATACTTTGATTTTGGGTTCTTATTGTAACAGGCTTTCATTAACATGAGGCACTACTTTAATCTGTAATCCTGGACATAAACATAAATTGTGCCTATTACCTATTTATTGTTATCCACAAAATCTCTCACTGTTTGGGATTTCCTTAAACCATCTATGTTTTGTTTTTTTTTCAGGCATTTAGATTAGGAATAGACTGAATCATCATATTTCAGATTATCAGTGATTTGCTATTTATTTTTTAACATCAGATTGCTGATAAAATAAATTTATTCAAAATTGTGTTAATTTGGCTCCGATGCAGCATCCTCTTCCACAATGTCTCATCCACAACACTATCTGATTGGTAACATTTCATAGTTAATAGCCTATAAACATTGAATAATCTGAATCTGCAAAATTAACTAAAATTAAATACTCAAGTAAACTGATTGTTCCAAAATTTTGACACAAAGAGTTTTATATTTGATGCAAATGAATATCGGCCCCAAATATCGAATTAAATCTCACTGATTTCAAATAATAAGTACTGGTTTCGGCACTGAAAAAGCCACATCGGTCGACCCCTAATTCAGATTGATGCTCTTTCCAAAAAAGAGCTGAAACACTTGCACAATGACACCAGCTTTAACCTGGGACCTCCCAGTAGACTCCCGTTGTTTCCTGGAATCTTATCCAGTCACCCTACTGTATAATGAACTGAACTATTGCGGCAGGAATGATATAAGAATCTTTCAAAAACAGAGAACTCAGTGGGAAGCTATCAAATCGTCGGGTGTCCTCCTCACCTGGTATCATCCCATTCGGGGCTGAGTCCGGTCAAAGAGCCGCGGGACTCTGAGACAAACTTGTAGACGACCAACAGGCAGTCTCGACACAGCTGGACCAGCCGGCGGCAGCACTGCAGCTCCTGGGGTGACACCACCTCGCTGCTCTTACCGAAGATGGTCTCCCACGATGAACTGGAAAGTAAACAAGCCAGCACACACACACAGTGAAATTAAGCTGGCAGTCATACAAAAGCAAACAGTGCATGTATATCACAGCCATAGTCACATACATAGACATATGTGTTGCTAATGTGTGGCCTTCAGGGGTGCATTTACATCCAAACACTCTCTCACACAGACATACAGGAAGACAGACAGATGCACGGAGAGGAAGGATGAAACAAATCCAAGTACAGTTAACCCCCTTTACAACCCCGGACATACCCCTGACTGTGAGAGAGCTTCAACAACTGAGACACACAACTCCAGGGGGTACGTTTGATGTCTACCCCCTTTCACTCCTTGGGAGATGGGGAGGGGGCGCTTCCTCTGAAAGGGTTCAAAACTGTGTGTGTTTCCATTCTCTTCCTCTAAGTCGTTTTCAAAGCCTGTTGAATTCATCACCCACAATAGCTGCTGGGCCGTTTGATTGTTGTTAAGTCCCTTAGATAAAATATCAAACAAGAGACTGAGGAGGGTGCAGTGGTGGGGGCTTCACTTGGTTTGGAGAGGGTTTTCAGGGTCCACCGCTTCACTGTGGCAGTGTGACCTCGTGGCCCACTGTTGGGTTCATCCATGTTTAGACCACGGCCTGTTGTTAGGGTGGGGTTGGGCGACAGGCTAGCAAGCTAGCTGGATCATCCCAGGCTGGCTGTGATCAGACAAAAGCTACATGGGGCGCAGTGTGCTGGGGGGAGCTGAAGCTAGGCTAGGCTAATCCTCCATCCACCCTTTTCTCTTTTCTTCTTCTTCTTCTTCTTTTACGATGTCTCATTTTCAATCACTCTTCTCTCCGCTTTTACTCTGTCACCTAGTCCCTCCCCTTCTCTCCTTCTCCTTCATCTACATCACCCGCTCACTCCCTTCCTCACTCTCCCTCAATTACTACTGCCAAGGAAGTGAGGGAGGAGGACTGTGGACTTCAGTTACAGCCCCTAAGCCCTCTGTGTCGGGGGAAACACGGCCAATGAACAACTTAACTGTAAAGAATATGAGGAGGTCGAGATTCAAGAAGGTCACACCTTTATCACAGCCGAGATGAAAAGCTACCAGCGCAGCAGCTGTCTGCATGTCAGGGTTTGTATATATGTGTGTGTTGCGCTGGGTGTGTGGCTCTGTTTGAGGGTGCTAATGTGTGAAGAAATAAGTGTGTGGAAACCGACTTCACGCATCTGAAGATTCCTCGCTGTGCGTGTCTGTCGTCTGTCTTTGAGGGAAGTAAAATATGTGTTCCAATGTGAATCACTGATGGGAAACAGCATTTCTGTGTGTGGGTGTGGGTGTGCGTTTGTGTGTCTCGTCTGCTGTTTTGGGGCTTCTATAGGGACACGATCAAGTGGGCTGTCACTGCAGTGACTCATCTTGTAGGAAGTCACTCTCTGCCACATCAAAGCAGGAGGAAAAAGAACCCAAAAGAAAACTTCAAAGTATCTGATAACAAACTAAAGTGAAAGAACTAAGAGGCCTTCATTCACCTTCTTCCTGCTTCCATCCCTCACCTCTCTTTTTCCTGCTCTCACCTGTGAAAAAGCCCTGATTAACAGCAAAGATTTGTGACCTTAATTTGCACCCTGTCTCCACAGAGTAACATGTTTCTTTCATCCCCGAGAGCTTTCAGTAAAGTGCAGTGGGGTCTGGTTGGTCTGTCACTCATTCTCTGTCATTCAGCTACTGTTGCTTCCACGCTTATACTGAATAAAAATAGCAAACTGTCGCTGCTGTCACTGAAATTGATATATCGACGGACACTGGACTTAAAAACATGGGGAGATTGCATAGAGCGCGAACTATGGAGAGGAAAGAGTGGCTTTAGCAATTGGTCCGCAGTGTGGTCACCTGATGTGCTGATGTTGAGAGATTGTAGTAACATTGCCATCAACATTTTGGAGCGTTTTTTTAATAGTAGTGTTTCCATCAACGTGCATTATTTCTATGTACATTTATTAGGTGTCACATTACAAAAGGTTGATGGAAACTGCAGAATTGGATTTTGAGCAAATGTGCTTAATCAGAGATGGAGATAATTTTTTTCCAAATAAGTTCTGGCATAGCAGACATTTCCATCACATGACTGATCAGCTGTTTCTGCTCCATCTGAAGTGAAGATCAGAAATTTAGCAGCAGATTGAAACAGTTTCCTCATCACTCCGCACAGATCTACCGCAGCCTTCCTCCTATTAACACATCAAATCAACAGAAATGTCATTTTTCTATCATATTTTCTATAGCATTTTTCACCGTTGAGGTTTGACAGGTGCTCTTTTGATGATGTCATCGTGTTGCACCCTCTTCTTTGCGATGGTATAATGGTTTTCCGACCGCAGAATTGGTGCCACCTACTGCATATCGCGATGAAACAACTCTTAATTGCACAACAGTAGTAAATGGAAACAGTTATTTAAATTTTCTTATTCCGATTTTTTAATTTAAATTCAATCATTATCTCTATTCGTGCCAATGGAAAGTTCGTTGAAGTGAAGTCCACAAAACGTTTCTGGACCTTCTCAGCAAAACAGCTAGCAGCATTCTCCTTCACTTACTTGTTTTAAAATGTGAAAAAGCAACCGGGAAAAAAAAAACAAAGTGGCTTCATACAGCTCATCAGCATGATACAGCTCATAAGTTGAACAGCATTTGAAACCCCCTCGACTCGCACCTTTCTGATCTTACAGTTGCTTTCAATTTCTGTAACTTTCTGAAATCAGCAATCAGCAAGGTTTGAACTTGTCTCTCAAGCTCTTTTTTTTTACTCTTTGCAAGGATACATCTGTCACTTTTGTGTACAAAGCCATGATGCCTTTGAGGAGAATCTGTCTGAATGTGTGCTCCCTTATCCCCATTTGTCCGTCCAGTGTGCCTTTCCCCTCTCTGTGATGGCAGGCTTTTCTCACTACCTGGGATTGTGACGTAGTCGGACAACATGCTGTACTAACTGATTAGTTTCAAGCATACCGCAGCCATCACAACTTCAACTCACGGCCTCTCTTAGGCTCGCCTACCCAGTGTTGGAGAAGCAGTTCCACAGGCCCTGGCCGTGACTCCAGAGAAGCCGGTTGAAGACGCGGTTGAAGAGCCGATACAGGTGGAGACTGTCTACGTCTGGCTCCCTCCAGATCCGCTGCAGTGCTGACCGCACATTTGTACGTACAATATCCAGAACCTGAGTGTCAGAGATAAAAGACAGGAGAGAGCAACAAAAGTTTAAACAAGCGTGTGATAATTAAGGAAATTAATGGTGGTAAAGGTGACAGCATTTCTAATTGAAATGCGTAGGTTGGTATCTGTTCCAACTGTGAGATTTCTTGCTCTGTTTTCTTAATTTTACCATAAAATTAGCAATCACAAAGGCTAATGCATTCATGGAGAAACAGAGAGTGAACTTGCATTCGTGAATAAACAGCAATGCACACTCACAACACCAACACGTGTAGTATATGCACAAACACATCATGTAAAATTTAATCCGAACTTGCACATATATAGAGATGATTTAGGAAGGTTTGTCTCTGCATTCATGTTAACGCAAGCACAGACATACAGCCTGCTGTGTGTGTGTGTGTGTGTGTGTGTGTGTGTGTATGTGTGTGTGTGTGGCAGGACAAAAAGTGCCAGGGCAGACAGCGGAAAGCATGGGAGAGGACTAATTGCTGCACCGACGTCAGTCTTGCAGAGAAGATGTCAGAAGTTCCCAGGCGGTCTGGGGACACCTGCACCAGCCTTCCATCTTCCCTTCTTTGTTTTCCCATCCCTCCCCACCTCACTGCCTTCTCTTCCTCCCTTTTTCTCTCTTTTCACCCCGCTCAGAGTGCAGCGCTGTGGCCCTTTTGACTTTGATTCCTCGCTCCTCATTACTGACGTGCCTCTCTGACTCAGTGTGTGTGTATGAGCTCGTGCCTGTTTGCGATGCATAGAGGCGAGATTTCCCTACAGCAATGTGAGGCGAGCGAGACACGCATCCACACTCAGACAAACTGATAGATGAGTAAACACACACACAGAAATGTTTTGGTATGGTAATCAGATGGCAGAGCGGTGGGCGCTACATTCCTGACCTCTGCCTGCTGCTCATTAGGCTGCTCCACTCCAAATAAAACATCGGCTCGCAGCGCCACAGCCCACAACACAGCCGAGCATAGTGGAGCAGAAAGCGGTGGCTGAGAGATCACATCATTACTGACACGCCTACTGGATGCCATTTCACGTCTTGTCCCCCTCTTCTGTTTTGTTTACATCTTATTTGGTGTGTCTGCCTCTCACTGTCTGACATGATAATGATCCACATGCTTGCATGATTTTTGTATTTTTTCTCTGATGTTTGATTTGGGGATCATTTGTCGTGTTTTAAAAAGTTGTTCAAAAACATTCGAAGGCACAGGTATCAGTGGTGACATACACTCTATAGGCTGACCATACAGAGGCAGGCAATATATACAACTTCGGACCATTTTTAAGACTTTCACTATTAACATATATACAATATAGTGTATAGTGTAACAATAGTGTCTGAGAGTTTCACTATTGTTAATTGTTGTATAAAATGTATATGTTATATATTATGTCTTACATATGTCTTGCTTTATATCTCACATATACACCAGCATCTTGCCCACCAATGGCAAAAAAGTTGTTTTCTATATATGTTTAATGAAAGTTAAGAGTTTGTAATTCCCTGGAAAATGCTAAAAAATTATAAAAAAAACTGCGTTTGGAGGCCTCTCGATTTTTATGATACTGGGATTGATGTTTAAAAAGAAGAGAAAAGATAAAAAAAGTGCTGAGTGTTTTGGGTGCCAGGCCCTGCAGATTACTGCACAAAAACACAAATTAATAACTAAAATACAGCTTCATGCCTTGAAACCAGATCATATTTTATGTTGAAAATATTTTCTGGTTTTCCCTATGCTGTCCTCCAGCTGCTCTGCAACCCAGACAGACCAATAGCTCTGCTAATGTAACTGCTAAGCAGCGTCCCAATGAACAATTAATGAAAAAGCTCAGGTGTTCTCACTCAGGTAACACTCAGATACCTGATCTTCTGCAGTTCAAGGCTGCAACATTTCCCTTACAGCTGTCCAATTTCCTCCAATATTCATTTTCTTTGTTGGATTGACTTTTACTATCTTATCTTATGATCTAGAGGTAAGCAGTGACTTTTGAGCAAGATGTTCGAGTTAACGTGAAAGTAAAAGTTTTTGCCGCATATTCTGCTGATACCGATGGCCTGGTGCTGGATGAGGTCTGTGGTAAATTGACTAAAATATCTTGCACTCTGATTTCGACTAACCTTCCGTTGTTTGGTAGAGTCCAGCTTCACTAGCCAATAGGAGGCCACCTTTGATTTATGGTATTTCCAGTTGTCGAGGATCTGTGGACGAAAAGAAAAAATAACCTTTAAAAATTGCACAAAACTTTAGTTTTAGTACAGACCACCACTCCTTCTATTCAAAAATACCTTAGACCTCATTCCCACTGTCACACATTCTTTTTTTACACTTCAGCCCAGACGTGTATCTGTAACATAACTGGGGTTATCCATCTGTTAATGTAAAGGGGTTTCTGGCTCTCACACAGATGGCCCCCTTAGTTTCATGTCTGAACATGATAGAACTATTACGTATAGAGTTGCAATTCTTGTACAATATTGGACATCTGGCACCTGATAACAACGCAGGAGATACGATGTTCACTGCAACGCATCTGGTTATTTTGTCTTCAGCGTGTAGGGATAATCAGACTAGGCCCTCAAAAAATATATATCTAGATATTTTTTAATTTCTTAAAAAAACATTTGAATAAAAGTTAAGACTGGATGACAAAATAAAATATCACACAATGTATTTGATCGAATACCTTGTTAATATTGTTGGGATGACAATTGGGACTTTTTAATATGTCTACACATTGAGATTTTTGATCAATTTTCATCAGTAATGTGGATACAACAAGTAAGTAGGTAAAAGCAAGTTTTAGTACAACAACAGTCTGGGAAGCTCAGAAAAGTACATTTCTTTAATGCAATGCAGTGTTGCACGATAAAACAATATCCAAAATCTAATAGTATACATAGTCTCATATCAAGTTTAGAGGCTGAGTCCCACACACACACATGATTATCAGTAAATCATTAAGAACATATGAAATTGGTTGGAATGTTTTTTAACCACTGACATGATCATTTTGAAATTGTGACAAGATACTTTTTGATGTATTTGGGCCCATCTCTGACTGTCGATTAATACATTTTCAATTGGTTACATTTTTAACAGCAATTAAACAACTAATGATTAATAATCAACATCTCCACTCTTGATTGCTTTGGACATAGTATGTACTTTTACTGACACATGACTACTTTCATTTATATTTGATCCACTAGTTAGATCCACTTGAAAACTAGTAATTAGTTCTGGGTACTGGGACAGGGATTCAAAGTGGCTTTGAATGGAAAAAATATCTTTAAACATGCTATCAACACCTAACACGTGGCATCCATTTACAGATTATATCACTTGTGTGCAAAAGACTTTTGTGTGGTATCTTTCCTTAGTCGAATTTCACTGCAGCACAACTCAGGGACAGTAAGAAAGAATTTTGTTGTGATATCTGAAGAAAAAAAAAAAACATGTTTTGCAGGTGTGACAAAAATCCTTGGGGCATGTGTCGTTATGCTCAAAAGCTGTGCTTGATATTCCCATGCACTTGCTCCTAGTGCCAACATCACTGTGTACCTACAGGCACTGTTATTGTTGCTCTGTTGACTTAGTCTACATCTCCCCACTGGTGCACATAAACCTCTCACGTAGCATGCTAGATCCCTTGCAAACAGTGCTCCCACTGGGAAGCTCCAGTGTAAACTTTATGTTTACTCACACACACACACACACACGCACAAAAAACTAATCCATGAGGAATCACAGATACAGAGCTATGGTATACAGTGAACACTTTCATTCACAGAAAGTTGCATGTTTGCTTGTTAAGTATTCTCTTTCAATACGAACCTTATGAACCTTGTCTGGTGAGTTGCGTTCATTTTGTCACATTTGTTTCATACACAGATACACAGATTACCCTCAATTAAAGCACAACAAAACACACTCGATGCATTCCATCTCTCAACGGCTCCGACTGCGACAAAAAAGCAGGTTTAGAGTGAAAGATAAGGGAGACAATTACTCGGATACAAACACATCATTAGTCCAATTAGACCTCAACTTTAAAGCATGAACAACATAAATTGACAAAGACTGTTTTCCTGCCAAGTGAATGCTACTTCTCTCCTGAGGCAAGGAGCGAACAGTACAGGTGCAGTTGCTCATCTGTGTTTCCATGGTGCTCTCATTAGGGTTCGTTAACAGTACAGGTGTGGTGGTAATTGTCTCTCACGACCTCGGCACACCCAGAGGCCACACACACAAACTGTGTTCGCTGTTCTTTGTTCTTGTGAGGACGTTGTAGGGCCCTACATGAATTACTTGGTGGCTTGCCCTAACTTAACCTTAATCATAACAACTACATGCTTTACTCTGAGCCTTACAGAAAGAAGAAATGTTCATAATCAAATCAATACTAAGGATCTTTTTTTAAGATGTTTCAGAATAACAAAGGGTAAGAGCTTGGCAGGCTGTAAACTTGTCTCAAAATGACCTAACTACAAAACTGTGATACAGACAGCAGCAAGGCAGCACGCCTTGTTTCTGTTTGCTGTGCTAACACACACAGCCTCTTTGCTGAAAGTTAGCAAAGTCAGCTAAACTACTTTTGAAAAAGACAGTGCTACAACCTCCTTTAATACCATCCAGTGGGACTGACTCTTGGGCTGACAGTGCTGTCAGCAGCCAGGGAGAAGATATGCTACATGGTGCCGAGGGATTTTTATAACTAAACAAACATTTTTTATTTCTTTGACTGTGTGGGAATATGATATCACAGATGATGAACAGAAGCATTAAATCATGAGTCTTACTGACAAATTAAAAAAAAATAGTGATGCAACTTCTTGTGGGTTTCTCAGACCATCTTGAGTGGCTCATATCTGGTGTTTCAATAGATGCCTATTAAATGTAGCAGTGCAGTCAAACCTTACAAAGCGTCCAGCTACCCAGGCACTTCACCCACTGGCTTTTTAAAGAAAAGCAGCCACCTGAGAGAGCGACCTCCACCTTGCACCCACATGTGACCTAAATAAACAAATAACGATTTTTGTTCTGTATACTTCCCACGAAGCCAACAGATAACATTTTTGGTCCATTGAACATGTTGTTTTTGTGGTATTTCTGTCACTGGTCACCCCAGTGAAGAAGGTGGAGTCTGGCCGGCTGCTGTCCTTTCAGCACTGCGGGAGCTGTGGTGCTGAAGGGACAGCTGGTTGTGAGGACAGTGATGGCTGTAACAAAGGTCAGAATCGGTGCAGACTGGACGGATGGACTCTCTCATAGTACTTTTGTGTCGGTGATGTGTTGCTTATGGTGTGAACTCAAGGTGAGCCTCTGCATTTCTTTGTAATATCTATTTCAGCTTTTCTCTTGGAATTTTCCATTTTCCATGAATTAAATAAAGATGTTAGGAGAATGCATGAACGAAACCTACATTGCAGAGTTGGATAGCCCACAATAAAGTAATACTTTTTTCTTGCTGCTGAGAGTTACTAGTTAACTAATGTGCTTTCAATAGAACATCCATAATAAACATTACATACATCTAAAGGCTCAGGATATTACTGTCAGCCATAAGAGCCCATTCTTCTATTGTTTGTGCAGTGCTATTTTAGAAAAACACACATTTAGGCAAAAGCTTTAGCACTAGCAGAAACACACATAAAAACACCAAACGCAACGGCACAGAGATCTGACCAGAAACAGGAGGCACTGATTAATACAAAGGAGCGGTGGGGAATAGCGCGCAGCTGCAAAATGACCGACAGGTTGTCACTGGGGTCGTTTGAAAGACAATGGGAGCCAAGCCAGAGTGGACAGGCTATTGTAGAGGGAGGTGAGGAGGTCTCTTTTAGTTAGGCTGCAGAGTGACCGCACCTGGCCACAGAAGGGGTTCTGGGAATACAGTAGTTCTGGATTTCTGGTCAACACACCAATTTCTTTTTGTTCATTTCAGTCTTCTTGTTATGTTACTTTGTCACATGTTTACACTGTTTCGGCCTCTGAATCTGAAACATTTTGACACACACCAAGATAGACATTGGAGTATCATAAAAGGTAGCACACATACACACACACACACACACACACACACACACACGCACACACACACACAATAGCAATATGTACCAACCTCATCGAGCACAGAATCAGCCTCTTCCTCCGTTTTGCCCGGAAACCTGATCCTCATGGCGGTGAGGGCTGCCAAAGTCTGACGCACCAGCTCAGCCTCCTGCTCTTTACTCCTCAGGTTTATCAGTGGATCACCCTACACATACACACACACACACAAACACACACTCAATACTGTACAATCATATCACAACTGTACACCACTACACATAGATTAAGAAAAGTAGATGTACTTACTTATAGGGCTGAGATTACTAATTATTACATTATCAAATACGAATTAAGACCTTTTTTTTTTGTGTTAGACCATTTTATCAAAGTCTCTTTGGGCAAGTTTTGCCATTTAATTTTGGGCTAATGAGACCAGGCCCCCATTTAAATAAATGGGGAGAGAGCTCGAACTTTCAGTGGTCACTGGACATAAATACTGCATGTATAGAATCACCAGTCCAATCAGATTTTTTTTTTTTAAATGCTCACAAGTTTGGGGATGTTGCCCCATAATAAGATTTAGAACACTTTCTTTCCACTGATTATATTTCTACTATGCATGCATGGTTGCACGAGACCAACTTCTTTCATAGCTCAATCCAGAGTGCTGGGATGTAATGCTCTCAACTCATCCTGCCTGATGTCTGAATCACAACATCCTTCTGGGTGATCCTGTACATTCATCCTCTTCCATTCGTATCAAAATCAGTTGAAACTGTTGTGAATCTCAACTGTGCACTTACATCAATACAATTTGATGTAACCATCTTTGGTGTTGTGGAGTTGCGTTTGTGTCCTCTCTTATTCACACATGAGTATTTATTTACATGTCAAAACAATGTGAGCAGGGTGTAATGTGTTTAGACTGTATAATGTATATCATTCATTATTATTTCAAATCATTGGGAGCACTTTAAAATGCACAAGCTCATTAATTTATGATCTTGCTGCTACCTCTTATAGTCACAGATCATTATTTTCTTTCCACAGCAGTATTAGTAACATGTATCATCTTTGTATAAAAATAACCTCCTGAAAAATGCTACTTTATTATATTCTTTGAGATGCTAGATCCAATTTGACATTTTTTATGCAGGGAAATCAAGCGTGCGAGAAGATTAAAAAAAGGAGAAATTCTCCTGTCACTTTGAATATATGTGTGTCAGGACACAAGCATATAACCAGTGCACTCAATGGCCTTTATCAGTATAAAAAGTTCTATTCGCAACGTTAAGAACTATTCTGCCTCATTTCACTTCGTTCCACTGTATCCAAAGGTTACGAGCATACTTGTTAAGAGGGATGGGGAATGAAGGAGGCAGGCAGAAAGCAACAGATGGCAACATAATAAAAGATCATTGTGGTGGGCTACAGTAGGCCTATACAGTATTGAAGGAGCTGCTTAAGAGATTCCTTGTGGGCCTTAATACAATATATGTCACAGGAGGAGAAAAGCAGAGGGGAAAGGTAAAAGCTATGGTGGCAGACAAAGTAAATTTGTACATTTGGTGAGATAGAATTGAAAAGTAATTCTCGACTGTTTACTTCGAACCTAGTTGGAGTAGTGGATCAGCAGAGGATTGCCACGTCGAAAAATGACAGCTTGACTATTTGAAAATAAATTCAGCATACTCTCTCTGTCTCTGTGACTGACGTCTTATATAACACACTCTGAATTATAAAGAGCGGAGCCTGAATTGAGCATCTTACTATGTGCGAGTGGATGGTCCCCAGGCTGTTGCTGTGAGGCACACGGTGGGCGGAGCCACTGCGACTCAGCGAGTGAGAGCGCAGCGTGGCGGAGCTCGGCCTGACGAGAGGAGTGGCCATGGGAACTGCGGGAAATGGCCTGCTGGACAACGCCCGCACCTCACTGGGCGATGAGAGGGAAGAGATTGAGCGAGGGCAGGAGATGGAGCGCCTGATTGGACCGGAAAGAGTTGGGGAGGCAGAGGGGGCGGGGCTGGTTTTCAGCGACTTGATTGGAGGTTTCCAGTGAATGCGACCTGTAGAGAAAAAGAGGAAAAGATTGAAGGAGAGGGGAAGGGGGCTGACACTGACTCACTGTCACACTTCAATTTCTTTTCTTCAGTGATCCTGTCTCAGTGCCCCAGTCACTGTCAAACTCTCCTCTCTGCTTTCCATCCGGTGCCGGGTGGCTTTGGAGATGAAGTGTGGCGTTAAAACTCCCATCGCCTTATGCACACTCTGGCACAGTGGCACAGTGGCCCAGTGTGTGTATTCTATTAAAGGTCGCAGCATGTGTAGGCGAAACCAAAATCTAAACAGTAGTCCAGTCTGGTTTTGGGATGAATCAAAGAGCAGCTCTCTCTCTCACACACGCAAATACAACGAAAAATTAAGCTGAAAACCCACAGTGACACTCTCCATCACCCTTGACTCTCCTCCAGATTGACTACTAGCCAGTGTATTAGTCTGTTTTCTACTCCTGCAGTGTGTCTATGTGTGTGTGTGTGTGTGTGTGTGTGTGTGTGTGTGTGACATCAAGTGTGCACACAAGTGATTATATGTGTCAGTCCGTCTGTGAGAGAATGTGTTTGTGTGTGTGTGTGGTGGCTGCTGAACCTTTCGAGGTTTGGACATTGCCAAATGAGAGCATTATGGGGCTTAGTCCGAGCAGCTCTTCGGTGGCTTGGTATGGAGTAGGGCTTGGCAGGGTTGCTGTCGTTCTCTGCACACACACAGACACACACAGTCCAAAAGTTGGGCTTTTTCATGGGTTTGTCTCTTATTTTGTGATAAATGGAATGTGCTCATGCAAGGGTCCTCTCTTCTGAGCAGTAGAGCAACCGGAGACTTTTTTCTTTCCAAGGTCGGCAGCTGTGAAGGGTGCCCTCTTTCTCACTTCAGAGAGCTGAAAGTGAGTTGATGTATGTGACTAATTTGTGGGAATGCTTGACACTTATCACTCTCGCTATAAAACAGCGAATATTTAAGCATTAAACTCAAGGTGTTTTCAAGGTAAACAACAAGAAAAGGTCTTTTTTCTCTCCCT
The DNA here is from genome assembly GCF_900880675.1 of Sparus aurata. Taxonomy (NCBI): domain Eukaryota; kingdom Metazoa; phylum Chordata; class Actinopteri; order Spariformes; family Sparidae; genus Sparus; species Sparus aurata. The sequence goes on along the minus strand of NC_044197.1, from coordinate 17,304,226 downwards.
TTCAATCAAATTCGGCCTTCTCACTTTTCTTTCCTCGAGTGCTCTTCAGTGCCTTGCCATCTGTGTGTGTGTGTGTGTGTGTGTGTGTGTGTGTGTGTGTGTGTGTGTGTATGTATGTGTGATGTGTCTGTCCAGCTAGTGTATGAAACTAGACTCTCCTTTACTTCGGAACTTAGCAACAAAGAGCCCCATCCACTAGCTATGGTCACCCTGCTTACACTAGGGATGCAAACAACGATTTGACATTTACCCTTTTGTCCACCAAAACGTCCACAACCAAAAACTCTTCATTTATTGTCATAAATAGACAGAATAGCAGCAAATCCTTACATTCAAGGAGCAGTATCCAGCATATGTTCGACATTTTTGCTTGAAAAATGACAGAATTGAACTGACATATTAATTAATTGACTAGTTGTTGCAGCTCCCGCTTACACTAATTAAAATCCAGTGATCTACTACCATTTCATCACATCAATTAGGCACATAAATACTGGCGGGCTGATGAACATCTGTAATGTAGCACCTGCTGCCTCACACTACCCCAGCTTTGCGGCTGGGAGAGTATGTGTCTGCGCTTTCATTGTATGTACTGATCAAAGCAAAACTCTCAGTGATTGTATTTTAAAAAGTGTGTGCGCATGTGCATGTATATGGAAATGTGTTCTGAGCCGCTATGAAGATTTTTCAAACTGTATAAATGTAGAAAGTGTACTGGGCTGGAGTGCATGTCATGTGCTTGGAGCACCACAGTATCAATTTCAGTTTCCTTATTGCGTCATTTTAATCATTCACACTCGCTATCTCTCCTGTCTGCTCTTGAAGTCAAACAAAGATGGAAATGGGGAAGAAAATGCTACCAAGTTTGTTTCAGCAACTGAGACATCTGCTGTAATAACATTGAGAGGTGAAGCTAAAAAACAGGGCAGGAGGGAGAGAGACCACACAGACTGAGGCGAGAGCAAACAAAGTCAAGAAAGGCAAAAAGAGAGGAAGGGGGGAGAAGGGAAGAGAACAAAGGAAAGAAAAGGAAAGAAAGGGAAAGGAAAGGAAAGGAAAGGAAAGTCCCTGTCAAACCTCAGCACTCCAACTCCCTAATAAAGACATACTTGGACACTTTTATATATCCTGCTGCTTTACCTGAGCGCTCGGCCAAGTTCTTCTCCTTGCTCTCCCCAAGGTCGTAGGAAACTTTCTTCTCCCTCTTCTCTCCATCTCTTCCTCCCCCTCTTCCTCCTCCTCCTGCTTTCCTCCTGTCCTCGTCTTCTTCTTCCGATGAGGAGCAGGAGTTATCGGCACTGCTGCCACTGGTGAAGTCGGCCAGGTAGTCGGGTCGTTGACGTCTTGGTGTCTGACTGCATTCTGGCATAGCGGTCAAGGTCTGGCAGGGACAAAGATAGAGATACAGTATTCATGTATGTATGCAGAATTCTTACACATACTATAATTACTTATATAATAAACAGATTTGTGCAGGTATACACGGATGAAATTAAACATATGCTCTTTCTCTCCTAATCCTTTTATCCTCATGGGACCTTCCACTAACCCTAAACCGTCCAAAATTACCTCATTTTAGAAAAATGTCCTCCTTCCAAACTCAAACAGCCTCCCACAAGGACATAAGTACAATAATAAACATACACACACACACACACACACACACACACACACACACACACACAAACCACTTATACATAAAGACACTGAGATGTTGTCAACCTTCCTCAGCCTCTCCTCACCCTCGGCCCATTACCATCTGTCACTTGGAGACCTGGTGGTGACACAGCTTGCCCACGTGCCCACAAGTTTGTATGTCTGCCTGCCGGCTCATTATGCACAGATACGCGATTAGACATGCACTCCTTTAAAAGTCATGTTGTAACTATGAAGAGGAACACGAGTGGCTTCGTACCTTGAACAAATTGGATGGGATTGGATTGGTAAAGGTTAAATTCAAAGGAAAAGCTTCTTAGGATATTGAATGTTTATATATCTGAAGGTTTGGGTATGAAGTTTGTTGGATGATTTTCAAAACTTCTAATCTCAGCAAAGTAAAAATGACAGACTCCTGCACACATTAAGTCATCTGATTCATCAAAACACAACCGTATTGGTATTTATTTTTTTTTTCTAAGGTAAGGGTTCATTAAGTTGAGTGTCTATTTCACATCCTGGAAGGGGACACGCTGAGGCATTAATAAAGCATTTAAACATCTGTTATTCAACGGTTAGCTCGGCCAGCACTGTCAGGCCGCCCAAATTAATAGGCAGGAAGTGATCACAGGGCTTACACAGTCACCGCTGGGTAGCTGTGTGGGTGAGTGATAGAGGAGGATAGAGACAGAGAGAGATTAAATACATGAGAGGGAAATAAAAGAGGAAGATGGGAACATCAGATTGATGGGGAGAGAAATAAAGAGGAGGACAAGGTGAGTCTTGAGTATGGGAGACGGAGAGAGGAGGCATTGAATAGACAGAGCAAACGGAAATGAACACTGAGAGAGGGAGAGAAAAGGACACTGAACATACGAGTGGAGACAGGAACAGACAGTGGATAAACAGTGGGGAGGAAGGCAAAGAGAGATGGCCAGACACTGAACAGATGAGGAGAGACAAAGTGAAGAGGAGGTGAGAGAGAGAGAGGTGGGAGTAAAAAGACAGAGGAAGACAATGAAAGAAACAACTAAATAAGAGGAAAAAGAAAGAATGCACTTGCTCGCTCTCCCTCCTCCCCCGAATTCACCTCCTGCCTTCCTTCCTTTCTACCTCTCCATCGCTATCGCCCTTCCTTCCCTTGAAATCCTGTCTCTAATCCCTTCGCCTCACTTCTCTCTTCTAGCTTTCGTACACTCGTTGGTTCAGTTTCACCAGATGGCTTGTGAGCACTGCACCCGGAGGAGTGAATCTATCCGTCACAGTTCTTTCTTACCCCCCCTGCTCTCAATGTCTCTCTCGGCACACTCAGCCTCGGCAACATCGAAACTGACGGGGCCCAAATTAATTTGGACAACAGTGATTGTGTCTGAACAACTCCTCATTCCGGCTAAGGCCCCTCTAATGTAGCGCTCAACTGCCCTGTCGAGTCCCTAACATACTCTTTGAGTGTTCCAGCCAATTTAGCCCTCGAGTGAGGGATGGATGTAGATGTGTGGGGAGAGAAAAAAAGGGGATGGGGAGGTGAAGGGAGGTGGGTGAAGCAAGGTGATGGAGGGAGTAATGTGCTGTCGTGGGAAATCGAGGGGGCGTATAGGTGTAGGTGACAGAGAGAAAGAGAGGGAGATCGACAGAAAGAAAGATAGCACGGAGGGAGCGAGAGAGACAGCCTGACAGCTGTCCCCTTGGGGAGTTGGGTCTTTTCTTTGGGTCTTTTTCTGATTCTTTTCTTTCTCGCCCAGCCACCTGCCCCCCCACCTTTATTTTTCTCAATCACGTTCTGTGTGCTTTCTGTGGGCGTTAGCTCCAGGCATCTGCCTACCTGCCTGTCCCCTCCCTCCCTCTTTCTCTCGCTGACATTCTTCTTTTGGCACTTTCTTTTAGGTCCCTTGAGGCATGTGGCCCTTATTCCACCTCCCCTCTCCTGGTTTCCCCATCCCTCTACCCCTCTCTGACTCTCACCCACCTTAGGGCCTCGTTGCCTGGAGGACTTGCCCATCAGCTTCTCGTCGTCCAGTTCACATTGCTCCAGCAGATCCAAGATGTCCTCCTCCTATAACGCATAGCGAAAACACAAGGTAGATGAGAACAAGCAGAGAGTGGTGATTTTTTTTGTTACATACAAGCGTGAGGCTAATAGGGTAGTTAAATCCTGATGATACACTGATAAGAAATAATTAGAATGATTTGATGTTTCTTATGTTTAATTACTTTGAGGTCAAAATAAGGTATGAGAAAAAGTTGGACTTCACAGGCGTATTATGTGCCTTATCTAGGGGTTAAATAAAGGCCCTGGCTGAACAGAGTATTGCTATTTGGCAGCAGTTATAGAGGCTGGATTTGGAAAAGGCAGCGTCACGGCCATCGCCAATATGCTGGGGCTTTGGCCATTTGGCCGCGGCTGAAATGCAGGCAAAGGTGATTAATGTTGCTTGATGTCTGGGACCTAAAATGTTCCCACTTGCCACTCAAATACAGATGAAAAGTGATTGTTTTCTCTCAGATTAGCCATCAAGCTGCCTTCTGGGGTCCATGAACAGGTCAGTTTGCCCCAGGTGCTCTGTGGCGTGTGTGTGTGTGTGTGTGTGTGTGTGTGTGTGTGTGTGTGTGTGTGTGTGTGTGTGTGCGTGTGTCTGTGTGTGTGTCTGTGTGTGTTTAGTTAAAATAATGTACTTTGTGCTTACAGGATTATGCAAGCATGTATGTTTGTGATGATGTGAACTTGTAAATATGTCAGCATGAACAGCTTGGGATAACCTTCGACAGCTGAGCTAGAGTCAGACTTAGAAGTGAAAACTTTTGTATTTTCTACCAAGAGATCATACTGTAACTACAATCATTAAAAGAATTAGACAAATTTTACAAGCACAGTTAAAGGTCATATTGATAACATGTTTATAGAAACAAATAATTTCTTAAAAGAATACATCTGCAGAGTGTGTAGAAAGGCACAGAATAAAAGCATACCTTTCCTTAAAAATTCTGACAGTTGGTTCCATCTTCTAACAAGATTTGTCAACCAATAGCATAATGCGGTTGGTATCATGTGGTATATGTGTTTCGTCAGCATCAACAGTCTTGGTAGATCCCAGTTTGAGGCAAAACTTGGTAAAATGCTGATCTGGTAAATTGCTAAAACAAGAGCATCTCAGACAGAGGGGGAATACAGTGCTGCAGCAGTTAACAGTTTCAGAAAAAAACATTTTTTTTTAGCATTAAACGTAAACCTAATCTAGTTGTAAATTATGAGCGTCATATGTTTCCTCTAACTATATTTGAAAATAACATGCCAGCTGTCTATTGCAGTAGATTGCAACTGCTAATATGTCTCAAGAGAACCTCAGTAGGTGTAGGAAAAACAAAAAACTGTTAAACTGTGTGCAGCCACTTATTAAGGTGGGATAAGATGCTGCAACATATTATGCACTAAATGGATTGTATAAGTGGTCCTGAGAAGGTAACAATCAACATCTGTAATGTTTATGTTTATTAAACATGATAATTAAAACCAGTAAGAAAACAGTACTTTGCTTTGAATTAAGGAAGGAATTTCCTCCAGTAAAAGTCTGCCGACTCAAAAACCTTTCACGAGGTGAAAGCTTCTCCACCCACAGAGGTTTAAAAACCACTGGAGACCCATTACCTTGTTAAATTGCACCCAAGCAGATTACATGGATGTTTTGACATGTTTTACAGCATGGAAGAAAACTGAACTTGACACGTATATAAAATACAGACAAACTGAAGCTATTTACTTTCTCTTAAGTAAAAGTGTTTATTCTGTAGCTCCATAGATTGAAGAGTGCTCTTATTCACCAATCACTGACTATGCTGTCATTTACAAGTACATCCAAACTGGCTGATGCTGTTTAATGATCACTTTATGAATTACATTTTTTATACCCTCTGTGCCTGCCAGCCTGCTCAGTGTAGCTGATGATTACAGTACCTTACTGCCACCAATGATGTTTGTACATTTTAACTAATTTTGTACAAACAAAATATTTTTTTGGTACAAGAAAGTAGACGTGTGTAGTCCTTTCCAGGCATCTTCAGAGCAAGCTGATGTTGTATTTTTGTCCATTTTTGTTGAGAACCCAGTAATTTTTTTTTACATTGCTGGCAGCTTCTGCCGTGCCCTTCTCTGACTCCATATTTCTTGGCTGTTTGACAGATGACCCTGTCTCAACCATTTCTGTGGTAATGTAGTCAGAAGACACTTTCCACTGGTTTATGAATTTATTTCCTCCAATGGTAAAGACAAAAAAAAAAAACCTGAGCCAGCAGAAGGTGAGTTAGGGCCCAAGACAAATAAAACCTGGTCGGGACCCTCCTCATTTCCTCTTCAAATCAAGGAAGCTAGTCTTGGTGTAAACAGGATGGACAGCAACACTCCCACTGTTCAGCAGAAAAAAGGGCTCAACTGTAAGAACTGTAGTTCTGACTTATTCATTGCTTTGGTTGTCTGTATGGGGCACATTTGCAACTCTGAACTGTTGCTACTGTAACTTTTTTGCATGTAGGTGAAGATGGTTAGACTGGAGCTGCAGGGGCTCTGGCTCTTCCTGGTTCCAGGTGCTTTCCATCAATGATTAGCTCTGCATGATGTCCAACACAATCAGCAGGCCTTTGGTGTTCTCTTCCTATTTTCCCTTTTTACTGTCTATTACTAAGAGGAAATTTGGCGTTGTTGTCACCAAGAGTACCCTGTTAACCATACACTGTAGTGAGCAGTGTCTTCATACAGCAAGAACATAACTTACTGAAATATACTCCATTGGAAAAGCTGTTCTTTTAAAGCCAGACTCGGACTTGACAAAAAACATGGGTATTTTTGCAGACTGACTGACTGTGAAGTTCTCACAGACAACACTTTTAGTCTGCGTATCTATTTTTTATTTATATTGGCAGAGCACTTTAGGCCAGCTGAGCATGCATCTGCTCCACAACATCTTTTATTTTTCATTTTCAGTATTCATGTGAGGAAAATAAAGGGAATGGGAAAACATCAGCTGAGCTGGCAGAAATCATAGATTGCTAACAACATCACTAATAGTTTGATGCATACCTGTCAACCTAACAGTAATGGAAGTGGGGAGAAAGGTGATGCAAACCCTGTAGAAACCAGTGTAACTGTGGCTGCCTTGTCTGTAGCACAGAACTGAAGCCAGGAGAGGGTGCACTGCAGTGTATCAGCATGTCATCACTCGGATTAGAACACACGCTCTATTTTTCTTTGATAGTGTGACAATCCATGACATTTTTCAATTCATGGCCCTGAGAAGCCCACAAAGGCAGCAAAGACAAGTCATACGGGCACAATGTCTGTCAGACCCAGATGTTGATGGATGCTGGTAACTGACCCCTGGTCCATGGCGAGGCAACAGGCAAAGCACATTAGATGCTGAATTAAGATTCCATTCCAACTGATACACAGAATATGAGGCATTTGCTAATAATAAGATAAGACATTTTTATGTTTAGATTCAAACGTTAAAGGGACTTTGTGTAAGATTTAGCCAGAATTTAAGTTTAAAACATAAAAAAATGAACTCACATTACCCACAGTGTTGATGTTATGTCAAAGACTACTATGTACTGCATCGCAAATATATCTACAGGAGTTAGCATGCTAACCAGCTAGATCCAGCCTGTCCTGTCTCACAATACCATTTCATGACAAAGGAGGCGCTAGTCAGATAGCCCAACAGTTTCAGAGATGTAAAAGCGGTGAGTTCGCTAAACTAGTAAGTACACAAAAAAACTCACACTAGATTTTTAACATCAATTCCTTACTAAACAGGTAGACATTGTCTGAATTCCATCTGAATTCCAATCTCTTTTACCAAACTAAGACAAGCATAACTGCCTCATTACTTCATCGCATTAGACACTTTTGTATATACATACAGATTGATATCTTTCAACAATCCCCTCTGGTTTGGTTGAAATAAATTACTGAGAACAACTTGAAAATATTCCCCCTCTATATCCAGTTTTGACTCACTGCTGATGCCAGACTCTCTCTCTCACCTCTGCCACTCTCTCCTGCCTTCCGTGTCTTCTCGTACCAGAAGCCTCGGTCCTGATTAGAGCCGCTATATCATGGCATCCGTCAGTCTTGGAGGCTGACTGCTGATGTTTGAGGCTAAGACTGGCATAACTGAGCTCCACGGATAGCCATGAGTCCATCCATCATCTGAGGTTGCTGTTGCTACTGTTAGGACCATTTAGCTAACAGCAGCTAGCCGTTACAGCCAAAGACAGCTACAGCAAAAAGTACACTAAGCAGCAGCAAGTGGTTAATATAACTACCTATAGATCCCCCTAAATCATCCACACTCAGATGGGTAGATACATCTTGTGCAGTTTATACTTTCACAAAGCAAGTACAGTTACACACTTAATAGCATTCAGTTCCACTATGCAAATACAGCAATGGTGCAAATCATGCAACCTACAAATAACCTACTCTCTCCACCTTCAACGTGTGCAGTCATGGACGACGACAAAGCAAAAGCAAAGCTGAGGAGCACAAACAAAGCCATCTGAAGTCTGTCAAGAAAAGTAACTCAAGTCAAGTTTATTCCTGACAGTTGATAGGCCTGAATATACTCAAATTCAAATTCATCAAGTCAAGACTTCTTTTCTTTCCTATTAATTGCAAAGATTAGTGTCTCACACGGTCCCTTTGTCCAGTTGTCACTCATGATCATGTTATTAGATAGCAAACTCTAGAGCATCCTTTGTTGTTATTATCTCCCTCCCTCCGTACTTTCAACGGGAGCCACATGTCTGTGTGCTGACTAAATTAAACTTACCTCGGCCTGGTGCTTCAACGCTGCATGATTTTTGATTGACACCTCTGCAGAGATTTCAGTCTTGAAAGGACACATACAATAACTTTCTGAAAAACAAACTGTCAGGGGCCAGATACTGTTAGGGTAGGTTTGTTTCTACAAAAGCTGCAATGGTTGCATATGACAACTCCTCCAAGTGCTTTGATATGAATCTGTAATGTCAATACTACTGTCAAAAATATCCATATTCAGTATTCACTACTATTCAGTTGCCAAAATATATTTATTTTGTTTCATCTCCATTTTTCCGACTCATAAATGCTTATTCACTGCACGTATTTTAATATCCCACAATGCCGTCCTCTGTGTCTTTTTGTTTCATTGATTTGTTCTTTCTGAATACATAACCAGACTTGAAACAGAAAATTGGCTGTTTCTGTTGCATATTTTTTGTACTTTACTCAAGTCATGATTCATGATTCAGAGTGTGTTCATAATGGGAGTCTGTCACAGTACTTCAAGAATAAGTATTTTACAAAAAAATAAAAGTGACAAAACAACTATCTGTATTGGCCGCTCACCATCTTTTTACTTCACTATTTTTGTTATCCTTCCATCATCACCATTGAAAAACTCCACATCCCTCTCTATTCTCTGCTTACTTCCATAAAGTTGTCTGGTATGGAAATCAACTTCTATTCATATTTTCACCTTCAAAGTTTAGCTGAAGCTACATTCCTCCCGGTACCAGAGAGACATTGCCATTTGTATGCAAACAATGACTTCTACTGTTGTTAAAACATGCACATGGCTTACTGCATGGCCATATGTTGTTTTGTGAATGTGCATGTGTACTTACCTGTATAAATGTGTCTGTGCATCCTTGAATCTTTCTCAAGAGTAAATAATTAACCTGTAGGATTGTACATTAAAACATTTAAGCAGTGACTGCAATCAGCTTTGATGCCTTTTCATAGCTACTTTGACAGACGGGGAAAAAAAGCTACAGAAGGTACAGAAAGAGGACAAGGGAAATTGAAGAGTGTCTAATTGTAAAGAAACAAAAATGTCATTGTTGTGTGGGATTTAATTTGCTTTTAAAAGCTTGTGAACATAGCACAATAAATATTTGTGGAGAGACAGGGAGTGAAAGCGAGTGAATGGCAATGGGAAAGCGAGGCAGATAGAGGAGAGGAAGGACATTCTGTCAGACATTCTAACAAATACGAAGGACTGCGGCACACTTTCCGCATTATTTGCGCATCCTTTTCTGTCTCTGTGGGCAGAATCTTAATAGAAACGTGAGTGTGTTTCTTTACTTTGGCATGCGCTTGTTCACAAGTGTCATATTGTGTGTATATGTTTGTGTGTAGGTCTCCGCAGGTTTCTATGATGTGTGTTTGTGTGTGTGTGCGCGCGCGTAACAGTCTGCCACTGACGTACGTGCCTTCATTCGTTTCAGAGGATTATTCATTTCCTTTTGAAGTGAGGCAGCTCGCCCGGCGAGGAAGGTCTGAAAGGCGGCCGAGAGCAGGCTTTCATACTTCTCCAACAGCAGCTTGTCGTCTGGGGGGTAAATACGTCTGCAGGCCGAAGAGACACAGAGAAAAGCAAGGAGAGTGCGTTAGGAGTGGAGAAAGAAAACGCAAAAAGAGGAGGGTCATCAATACAGGGAGAGAGGGAAGAGATGATGACACAGTGAAAGAGAAAAATGTTGGGGTTCACAAAGGAGAGGGTGAGAATGATGGAGTGTAGAAAAAGAAAAAGAATAGGGGATTGGGGTTCAGCAAAATAGGGATACGAGGTGAGAGGAGGAGCAGTGGCAGAACTGAGAGGGAGGGAGCAGTGACGGATAAAAGGAAGAAGAAGGGCAAGAGAAGAATGGTGAAGGAGAGAGACAGATGAAGAAAATAAGCGGTAAAGAAATAGAGAAGGAATACAAAAATGGAGAGATTCATTATAGAAGAGGGTGGAGTAAATGGAATGAGGCACAGAGAGGTCGAGGCACAGCAGGGGGGAGTCAAAAATAGCGAACGGGAGGAGAGACACAGACGGACAGAATTACAAGTATTGCAATGAGAGGTGTGAAATGATGGAGACAAAAGAAAGGTGAGTGGCACAAGCGAAAAAGAAGAATCAAGGAAGAGGGAGCAAAGACAGAAGTATTAATGGAGACCATGAGTTAAGAAACTTCCGTCTTTTCACATGCCATAATGCATAAATGCACAACTGCTTCCCTAAATTACACACTCACAGGGATGTGCAATTGAACGTTCGTCGCTGTCTTTGCTAATGTACCTCTTCACACATTCTGCTTAGTTTTAACAGTGCTCATTGTTTATCTTTGGCCTGAGGGGATAAGGAAAATGTATAAACCTCTGCCTGGTTATCCTCATAATACATCTCCAAACTCTACCAGCAAGTCATTCCTTAAGCCGTCAAATCAAAACAACGACTGTGTTTTTTTAAATCAAAATAAGCATTGGCCTGTGTTGAGTGCTAAAGCAGGAACATTTTCTGGCATCCACACTGACGTATTAGGAGCCAGACTCCTCCCGAGTTGGTCTTTTCGAATCAACAGGGAGTTCAAGTTAAAGGCAGTTAAAGCACAGACCTCCTTTTTAAAAGCACAAAGATATGAAGTTAGATATCATGTTCATGTAAGTGTACATTTTTAACCTTAATGACCAAGATGACAGGCATTTAAAAAAAATTGTATAAATAGTGATTACTACTGGGCATTTCCCACAGCATCTGAAATTATTTTAGTGCAAGTACAATGTCAACTAAAGTTCAACATTTCACAGTTTCACCATTAAAACTTTTACAGCACCCTGTCTGCCATTTAACTATTTTATGCAGCAATGCTGTTCTGACCACATGATTTCCATATTGTTGAGAAGTTGACCTAATTTTTATGCATTACTTTAGTCACTGCAGTTTAAATCAAGCAGCCACTGAACGTTGAGAGACCTGAGATGAACCAGTCACTTTATTGCCTTTCCTTGGCACTACACTATATGAGGTTTTTAACTGCCATACTTCTAAACCACCTTTAAGGTACATGGACCAGATCTTTTCCTACTCATGAGAGAAACTATTAAAAATGTGGAAAAAGACTTGCCATGATACAGGGATAAACTGAATCGAAATGATAATATATGAAGAGAGCCAGAGCTTGTCAGTCCTCAAAGAGCCGCGTATATCACTTGACTGAAGTGCATAAGGTCAACACTTTAATAGTGGATGTTAACTGCTCCCTTTTTTGGCACTCTCCATCTCTGAACATATGGACATTTTATTTGAGGGTGACCCTACAGTATTTTTTTAATTAAATGTTCATGCTGCATTCTATTTTTCTCCCACATGTTCCGGGTTGGAAAACTAATATTCATATTCAATTTACATTAGTTTAAAACTATCAACAGTGACTTGTTTTTACATGCACACTAATATTGTACTATCATTTCAAAGATTAACATATTCCAAATTTGATACAGGTCATGTAAACATTTAGAAAATGTGTCTCAGATACGTTATTATGGATCCCTCGGGACTTCTTGTAAGACCCTACCGAACTCGACTCAGGCTTCTGCCAAGCTTCCCTGCCCAGCCCATCCATTTACCTAAGGAGCTGAAACACTAAAGCTTCATCAGCCAAAGGGGTAGGTGTGTTTACCAGGGGAACTACAACTCACAATCTGTTGTCAGCTCTGCGCTGGCTGTTTATACAGTAAATTCATCATGGCCCACTGACCTCCCTTCCTTCCTTTGGTTGTCCAGCAGACTACAGGGCACCCAGAGGTGTGTGGACATGGTAGGAATGCTGAGAACAGGCAGTCAGCTATGTTCACAGGCCCCATCAATCTTCCTCCCTATTTTTGTCCAGTGGCCAGGAAAATCTCTCATTCAGTTAATTCAGTTGATCTTCACTGCTTTCCTAATCTTGTACCATTGAAAAACGTAATGGATGTAATAAGCACGGACCAACAAGCCATAGAGACCTACATCGTACGATAGCGATAGAGGTAAGCTAATCAAGGGTGAACTAGGGGAGCAGGGCGGGTCTTACAAGAAGACCAGTAGGATCCAAATGCATCTCAGATGGGGTTTTTTACTGCAGGCCTCGTGCTTTTTTACGGTCAGCTTTGTGTTGTCGTGGATGAGATATACACAAACCAACTAGCCAACGTTTATCAAAGCTGAAGTAGAGATGCATGTCCCAAAGAAAAGCCCACATTTCTGGTGGGAAGGAGTAACACAGCAACTTTTCAACATTGTAAAAGACTTGGATATCAACAGGTTTTTGGATATGCACAGATATCACAAAGCTGACTTTTCAAGAAGTTGACTGAACAAATATAAGAGGGAGGCTGTGTTCACATGGTCCAACGAGCTGAAACTGGTGAAAAATGTGTATGACAATACAGCTCCAGACACTCCTCTTTTGCATATATTGACGTGATACATATTTATATATACATATGTATGTATGTATATATATATATATATATATATATATATATATATATATATATATATATATATATATATATATATATACATATATATATGTATAGTGGGATAATTATACATTTATTAGACTTAGTAGGAATATTGTATTTTTCAGAATAAGGGAAAAGAACAGAATATTTTGTGCATATAAACATAGTCACTGTCTCTCGAGCCTCCTGATTCCAACTGCTTAAATGACATTAAATGAACATCAACAATGGCATCAAGCAGCTGGGTTTCCCTCTGATGCCACAGGGTCCTGGCTTGTCTGTACCTGATGCAAGTTCCATCTAATAGCAGAATGGAAGTAAGTTCATTACCAGAACTCATCTAATGAGAAGCAGTGTGTTAATCAGACTCCAGTGCTACGCCAGGACACTGTTTGAATGCTAAGAGGTCTTTATTAGGGGTGCTCCAGACAGACCTCAGCCTGTCTGATTGACTGTCTGGCTGCGTGTTGGAAAAGAGGAAGGAGGTGACAGCACTTCATGCAGGCTAGGATCAGCATTCCGACTAGCCATTCAGTCAAGTGATGAGTCAAGGAGTCACTTACACTTGGGGAGACAGCAAGAAGGGCAAGTGTGTGAGTGTGAGCCAATTTTGTAGGCCTAGGTCTGTTTTTGTGTACAAGTGAGGAGAAGAAAATCTGGAAATGCTTGTGTGTGTACATGTTGGATAGAGAGACAGAGAAGGGAAGACAAACTGAGAGGGTGAAGGAGCATGTTTCTAGGGTTAAGTGGCAAATCAGAACTTAGTGTAGCTGCCTCATGCTCTAAGGTTGGATCCGCTCTGTCTGTGAGGTGACTAATAAAACTTGCCATGCTCAATGTCTTCCAAAGTTCTGGTTGGAGTTGCAGGAGAAGAGAATATAGATATGGGGGAAAATTATACAGAATGGCTTGCAGTAAGCAGTATATATGCTGATTTGCAATTCTAAAATGCTGAAAAAGTAACATTTTGCACAGAGGAGTAACAATTTGAACCCTGCCATTACAGACTGATGTCATTTCTGTTTTGCATATTCTCTTGGTCCTAATTCTTCTGCCTCACACACAAAACATTAGTGTTTTCTTTTCTTATTCTCTCTGCAGCAGCATTATTTTTTCTCCTGAGATCCTGGTGCCTCAGAGATGACCCCATAAATGTAAGCGGAGCTGGCACCGGTTGTTATGACCCTGGGGGTCATAATTTGTATATATTCTTGTTGCATTTTGTCTGTGTTGTTTTCCCTCCATGTCAAGAGGAGGTGCTGTGTTCCCTGTTTTCTGTCCTGCAGCAAAAGGTACCAGTGCAGGTGGAGGCTGCTGATTGGTTGGAACTCTGGAGGCTGCTGATTGGTGGAATCCAACTGACTGGGACATTTAAAAGTGGAGCCTGCAGCAGACCTGGTCTCTCTCTCTCTCACTCACACTCGCTGTCTTGATTTGTGATTTGTGATTTGTGAAATTGATGTTCGTTGTTGTAGCAGAGATTTTGAGCTCTTTGTAAATATTGTAAATATTGTTAAATTATTTTCAGTCCACTTTAGTAGGGGTGAGTAGCCTTTTTCTTTGTGCACCTTTTTCTCCTGTTTTTGGTTAGGGAGTAAGGTAAGATAACCTGTTTTTCTGTTGACTTTTGTTTTGAGTTAGGGAAGAAAGCTTTAAAAACCAGCTTGTTTTGTTTATTGTTTTAGGTATTGCTCACCCTGAAGTCATATTTTTGTTTGGGTAAATAAATCCCCTTTATTTTTGGACTGCATCCGTTGGTTTTTGGTGTGTTATTGTTGGGAGTGGGAAAAGGGAGAGACCAATATGTCATGTCCTAGTATACCCTAGGCCGGGACATAACATAATTGGGGGCTCGTCCGGGATCTTTTTCCCTTGTGTTTTGACGTTGGATAAATTCAGTTTGTTTCTTTGTTTGTTTGTTTCACATATTTCTGGCAGACACTGTTTCATTTAGTGGCACAATGGAATTGGATTTAGATGGTTTTGTTAGACAGCCTACGCTGGAGCAACTTAATAAATGCAGAAAGGTGGATTTGATGCTCCTTGCAAATAGTTACAAGGTAGAAGTGCCTTCCGGCATTAAAAAGGAGGAGCTGAGGCAACTCCTGGTGGAGAAGTTGTCGGAGAGGGGATTGTTTTCTGTTTCTGCTGTTGCAGAATCTGTGGGGAAAAGTGATGTGGAGCTTCGAGAGCCTGTTCCACCTGTCACGCCCGTTCTTTCAGATCCTCCCCTTACGTCGGGTTTGTCAGCGGAAGAACTCCAGCTGACACTCCGCATTAAGGAGATGGAAATGAAAAATAGGCAGTTGGAGGTGGAGGCTATGCACCTGAGGGTGAAAGCGTTAGAGCTGGAACGCCAGCCTAATGTCGCTCCCCATTCCCCTGTCGCCCCGCAGGACCCGCAATCGCTCCGACCAAATTTAGACGTGAGCCGGCTCATTGCGCTAGTGCCTCCGTTCAGAGAGTCCGAGGTGGACTCCTACTTTAGCGCATTTGAGCGCATCGCAGCCACCTTAAACTGGCCTAAGGATGTCTGGACTTTGTTGCTCCAGTGTAAGCTTGTAGGAAAAGCTCAGGAGGTGTGTGCCGCCCTCACTGTTGAACAGAGCTTAAATTATGACATTGTTAAAGCTAGTGTGTTACGTGCCTATGAATTAGTACCTGAAGCATACAGACAAAAATTTAGGAACTGTGTGAAAAGTGTCGGCCAGACGTATGTTGAGTTTGCGCGCGACAAAGGCGTGCTTTTTGATAAGTGGTGTCATGCCAGCAAGACCAAAGATTTTGCGCAGCTGAGAGAGCTTGTGCTTCTGGAGGAGTTCAAAAAGTGCCTGCCAGAGCGCATCGTTGTGTATTTAAATGAGCAAAAAGTTGTGTCTCTCTCTCAAGCTGCTGTTTTCGCGGATGAGTTTGCTCTGACTCACAAGAGCGCGTTTCTGTCACCTGGCCGAGAAACGCCGAGGTCGGCGGTGAATAATAAGCCCCGGTCTCCTAAAAACTCCCGGCGTAATTTCTCTACCGCGGGTGAAAATCGAGAGTGTTATTATTGTCATGAAACTGGCCACCTCATTTCAGTCTGTCCTGTGTTAAAATCAAAAGAACAATCAAAGAGTAAAAAGCCCTCTGCTGTGGGTCTGATAAATTCAGAGCCTACTTTAAGCCAGCAGGGAAATCTGACAGAGGTTGATGATTCGTTTAAACCATTTACAACACAAGGTTTTGTCTCTCTGGCTGGAAATGAGGCGTCCAGGGTTCCGATCACTATCCTGAGGGATACTGGTGCCACACATTCTGTGGCTCGTCGTGGTATGTTGCCTTTTTCGGATCGGTCGTACTGTGGCTCTGATTTGCTGTTGTGGGGAATTAAATTGAGCGTGATCCGTGCGCCGCGTCACACCGTTTGCCTTTCCTCCGATTTAGTGTCGGGTACAGTACAAGTAGCGGTGCGTGATCAGCTGCCGATTGCGGGAGTTGATCTCATTTTGGGGAATGACTTGGCTGGGAACAAAGTCTTTCCGTCGGCTCCGGAGGTGACGGAAAACCCCACTGCTGATGTGTGTGTTACCTCCGCTGCACCTGACGCGCCGTCAGTTTTTCCGGCGTGCGTCGTAACCCGTGCCCAAGCTCGTAAGCTTGGTGAAATTGTCGATCTGTCTGACTCGTTTTTGAACACATCTGAGGTTTCGGTCAGCCCCTCTTCTGAACTGAAAAACGAACCTCTTTCTGTTGAAGTGGAAACAGAAGACAAAGAGTTGTGTTTGGCAGTAAATAAAGAACAACTAATTAAAGCGCAGCAATCTGACAGTACGCTGGCTGCCTGTCTGTCTGCTGCCCAGGAGCAGAAAAATGATAAACTGCCTATGACTTACCTTTTTGACGAAGATGTGTTGGTGCGTAAATGGTCCCCGATGTCTGGTCTGGAGTGTGATGCGGTTACTCAGGTTGTTGTGCCAAAAGAGTTCCGTCTCCAAGTGCTGAGTTTAGCCCACGATCACAACTTGTCCGGTCATCTTGGCATTAAAAAAACATATCACCGTGTGCTGAAGTATTTTTTTTGGCCAGGGTTAAAGTCTGATGTTGCCAGGTTTTGTCGATCTTGCCATGTCTGCCAGACTACCGGCAAACCAAATCAGGTCATTCATCCGGCTCCTTTACGCCCAATTCCCGCGATCGGTGAGCCCTTTGAGCATGTCATCATTGACTGTGTCGGTCCCTTGCCAAAAACAAAGTCTGGATATCAGTACATGCTGACCATGATGTGCGCAGCCACACGTTTTCCTGAGGCCGTCCCTTTGCGCTCGCTGAGAGTTAAAGCGGTGGTGAAAGCTCTGGTCAAGTTCTTTTCCACTTTTGGTTTGCCAAAACGCATTCAAACTGATCAGGGATCTAACTTTATGTCTAAAGTTTTTGAGCAGGTGATGTCGGAGCTGTCCATTAAGCACCAGGTGTCCAGCGCGTATCATCCACAGAGTCAGGGCGCACTGGAGAGATTCCACCAAACATTAAAATCGATGCTTCGTAAATACTGTGCTGAGTCTAACAGGGAGTGGGATGAGGGTCTGCCACTGCTCCTGTTCGCCATTCGGGAAACCATGCAGGAATCTCTTGGTTTCAGTCCCGCTGAATTAGTTTTTGGGCACACTGTGCGTGGTCCGCTGCGGCTTCTGCGAGAGAGGTGGCTTGCAGACCAGCCCAGTCCCGCGCACAATGTCCTGGACTATGTGAGTTCATTCAGGGAGAGGTTGCACACTGTGTGTGAGCTGGCGCGGAGTTCTCTCTCCGCTGCACAGTCGAAAATGAAGCAACAGTATGACAAAAACACACAAAGTCGCAACTTTCGCCCAGGTGACCGTGTGCTAGTTTTGCTGCCCGTTGTCGGTTCTTGTCTTCAGGCCAAGTTTTGTGGTCCTTATGAGGTGGAACGGAAGTTGAGTGACACAGACTATGTGATCCGGACGCCAGACAGAAAGAAAAAGTCCCGAGTGTGTCATGTCAACATGTTAAAAAGATATGTTGACCGCGGATGCGCTGACGTGCCATCCGTGCCGCCTGAGCCATGTGCATCCCCCGTAGTCTCTGTGGTGTCACCGCCTTACAGTCAGAAAGAGGACGGGCTGTACGAGCGGCCTCTTTCAGTTCCCTGTGCACGTTTGGAGAACTCAAAAATTCAGAAAAATTTGGAGGGGCATTTGTCATATTTGTGTGATTCGGCTAAAAGTGACATTTGCCGCCTCATTCGTGGTCATGCTGCGCTGTTCGGCGATAAGCCCACGCAGACCACAGTCCTCACACACGACATCGATGTGGGCGACCACAGGCCAATTAAGCAGCACGCATACCGCGTTAATCCTGCGAAGCGGGAGGTGATGCAGACAGAGGTTGCATACCTCTTAGAAAATGGTTTTGCTGTACCGAGTTCCAGCCCGTGGAGCGCACCTTCGCTCCTGGTGCCCAAATCTGACCAAACTGCTCGTTTCTGTAATGACTACCGCAAGCTGAACGCTATTACTAAGCCCGACTCATTTCCTCTGCCCCGCATGGATGACTGTGTAGATAGAGTAGGATCTGCCAAGTACGTCACCAAACTAGACCTTCTGAAGGGTTACTGGCAGGTGCCCCTGTCACCGCGTGCATCTGAAATTTCCGCGTTCGTCACTCCAGATTACTTCCTCCAGTACACCGTCATGCCTTTTGGGTTAAGAAACGCTCCTGCCACCTTCCAAAGGCTGATGAATACTGTCCTGTCAGGTGTGAAAAACTGTGATGCGTACTTGGATGACATTGTTGCCTATTCTTCCACCTGGTCTGATCACTTGAACACACTTCAGGAAATATTCAGCCGTCTAGAGGATGCCTCTCTGACGCTGAATCTGGCCAAATGTGAATTTGGAAAAGCTGTGGTCACATATTTAGGAAAGCAGGTAGGACAGGGTCAAGTGCGCCCCCTGTCGGCCAAAATTCAGGCCATTTTGGAGTTCCCTGTCCCAGAGACGCGGCGACAGCTGCGCCGGTTTCTGGGGATGTGTGGCTATTATCGTGGTTTCTGTAAGAACTTCGCTAGTGTCGTTTCGCCGCTGACCAGCTTAGTGAGTCCTTCCCGCCAGTTCTTGTGGACAGTTGAATGCCAGGCCTCATTTGACTCTGCAAAAGCCCTTCTTTGCAGTGCGCCAGTACTGGCTGCACCTGATTATGTGCGTCCCTTTAAGGTGGAGGTGGATGCGAGCGCTCATGGTGCAGGTGCTGTGCTGCTGCAGGAGGATGGCCATGGTATTGAGCATCCAGTTTGTTTCTTCTCAAAAAAGTTCAATAAACACCAGATGAACTACAGCACCATTGAAAAAGAATGTCTGGCCTTGCTGTTTTCTCTACAACATTTTGAGGTCTATGTCGGTTCGAGCTCCAGTCCAGTTGTGGTATACACAGACCACAATCCCCTGGTGTTCCTGTCCCGCATGCGCAACAACAACCAGCGTCTCATGCGCTGGTCACTGTTACTGCAGGATTTCAATATAGAGGTGAAACACATTAAAGGTTGCAAAAATGTGGTGGCAGATGCTCTGTCACGTGCAGGGTTTTAGGTCAAACATGTCTTGAGGGGAAGAAATGTTTGATCTTAGGTAGGGGGGTGTTATGACCCTGGGGGTCATAATTTGTATATATTCTTGTTGCATTTTGTCTGTGTTGTTTTCCCTCCATGTCAAGAGGAGGTGCTGTGTTCCCTGTTTTCTGTCCTGCAGCAAAAGGTACCAGTGCAGGTGGAGGCTGCTGATTGGTTGGAACTCTGGAGGCTGCTGATTGGTGGAATCCAACTGACTGGGACATTTAAAAGTGGAGCCTGCAGCAGACCTGGTCTCTCTCTCTCTCACTCACACTCGCTGTCTTGATTTGTGATTTGTGATTTGTGAAATTGATGTTCGTTGTTGTAGCAGAGATTTTGAGCTCTTTGTAAATATTGTAAATATTGTTAAATTATTTTCAGTCCACTTTAGTAGGGGTGAGTAGCCTTTTTCTTTGTGCACCTTTTTCTCCTGTTTTTGGTTAGGGAGTAAGGTAAGATAACCTGTTTTTCTGTTGACTTTTGTTTTGAGTTAGGGAAGAAAGCTTTAAAAACCAGCTTGTTTTGTTTATTGTTTTAGGTATTGCTCACCCTGAAGTCATATTTTTGTTTGGGTAAATAAATCCCCTTTATTTTTGGACTGCATCCGTTGGTTTTTGGTGTGTTATTGTTGGGAGTGGGAAAAGGGAGAGACCAATATGTCATGTCCTAGTATACCCTAGGCCGGGACATAACACCGGTATAGTGGGTGGAGTTCCTGAAGGGATAACCCCTTCTACCCGTCTGTTTGCCTCTTTCTTACCTGTAGTTCCCCAGATGTTGCTTTTCATGCTCCTCCCTGGAGATCTGCTTGCGGACCTGTGCCAGTCGCTCCTTCTAGAAACAGAAGAAAACCAAAGGAAAAAGGCCTAAATCTCTCAGGTAAGAGTCACTGCTACAGCCACCTTATAAATAGAAAATCATGTCTAGAAATGAGAAGAGGGGAGAAAGGTAAGAAAAAAATAGTCTTGCCCACCAATGACTCTAAATTTGGAGGCATTCTTCCATCTACTGTCTTATTAATATATTACGAAGGTATAATTGTGGAGCTCAGTTGGCCAATTTGACATAAAGGAGAGAGGAGGGGTTTAATCCACTACTCACACTGCAATATCTTTCGAGCTGTGAGAGATATGTGCCTTCAATAGACCTGAACCTGGTCTCACACTTCAGCCTTAACAGCACTTAAAGATGAGGTAGTGCCCTTTTAAAAATAGTGCCTCTGCGCCATCTTTCCTTATTCCTGCTGATTACTGCCGTGGCTGATCAAAAGGCTAATCAGAGAGGGAGAGAGGGGTAAAGTACTAGTGGCTGCCACTTTCCCCCCATATAGTTGAAAAAAGCTCCCCTGACTCCTTCATTTCAAACAGAAAATAATGAAATGGTGTGCATGTCACGGAAGACTCTGACACTTTTGACTTGGAGTAAGAAGTAAGTGAAACTAAGTTTCTGCTCAGGCTTTAGGATGCTGTCACACACGCATAAAATCAACAGTGGCAAATGTTTGCCTCCTGTTCACTTCCGTTCTATGCAAGCAAACGGGGCAAATGGTACGATCCCATTCAGTAGGAAAGCAAATTTTCATCTGAACTTGGCGTGGTGTTTCCTATACAACCAGGGTAGGAACCAAAGCTATGACTGCCTATGGCTCAGACGCTGCACTAAAAGTCAATGGCCAGTCACCTGCATTTTCATATGATTGTGCCCTCAAACATTTAATCTTTCAGTTGTATGCAAACATGTCCCTGAAGTCAATTCACCCTTTGTGCTCATTCTGGTGTGGCCTAAAAGGATTAAAGGGCATCTCATGACGATGATCGGGGCTTATGATTGTACAGCCATTGTTTCGGTCTCCAGGCTGGTTTTGAAATGAATGAGTTTCGCTCTTAACTCCCTAGACCACTGTAAAGGTGCACCACCCTGAACAGGTGCTCAGCATCCCAGATGCTCCACTGCAGTTGGTCAGTTGCCAGCGCTGAGACTTGTATACTGGGCAGATCCAAGGTAGGAATATGTGTAACTGTATAAATGTGAGGCACAGACTAGCTCAGCAAATCCTTTCATGGCGAGAAATAAGTTTTAAACCATTGACTCTATATAAAGATGGATGATGCATCCCCATTATCTGTTACTGTAAAAAAGTGAAACCAAATATCTCAAATATGAGCACCGGCATCTTGCACTTGTGATGAATTTGTTGCCACAGTGCGTTCAGAATCAATCCCAGTGATCAGGGATTGGAGCTGTGGTATTGAGGTCCCCGACCTGATCGAGACCCAGCTATCAATAATGATATCACACCCCTATTTTGTAGCGTCAAGTCAAGTAAAACCAAAATTATTAACAAACTGAAAATGACAAAAATCATCTGTGGGAAAAATGTATTTGTACAATTTATCTGGGCAGACTGTAAAGCCCACAGAGGTTTTGTTATTGTGATTTTGGCCAATATAAATAAAACTGATTTGATTTGATTTGATTTTGATTTTCTTACTACTTAGTTTGTCCCATGTCGTAGTTGCTGACATGGAGGGGATGGGGTGTCTGGGTGATTGAGATGTTTTGGCTACACTTTAGAGGAGCTTTGGTGTCGTTTATATTTATATACAGCCAATGGTTTAAATCTAATGTAAATATATCTGTGCCTTACCAGCTCTTCTCTCCTTCGCTCCAGTGTTTGACGTTGTTTCTCCCAGTCTGATGAAGCAGCAGAGAGTTTTTTCATTGAGCCGTGTCCATAGAGCCGTCGCTGAGCCTCTGCCTTTTGCTGGGCCAGGTTGCGTTTCTTATCACTGGCCCTGAATCAACACAAAGCAAGTACAGAGTCAAGAGAATACACATTGAAAACATAAGTGCAGCGCTATTCAAGTAAATTATCTAACAAAATAAATGTGCACAGTGCAACAGTACATTTTCAGTGTTTTCCCGCTGAAACTGTGACAACATTTACTGTTTTCCAATAATACTTCCCATCTTCGACTCATTTTCTGTCACAGGTCTAGCTGCTGTTGGGGAACAAATGCACTATGACTGAAAACTTGTCACACAGTTTTAACAATGTTCTTTCCCTTTCTCATTTCTATTTCAAAACCATGGACTGTATTAGTTCTTTCAGAATACACAAGACTGACTTCATTTTATCACACCGTACTGCGATAAGAACAGATGTTATCAGCGGAAACAGGGTTTCTTGATTGCTTGAAACTATGGCGGTATGCAGGTCTCATCACTGACTGGTTGACTGGCCTGAATTCCCTTTTTGAACACATAATTGTGGTAGTTCTTTAAAAAAAAGGAAATCCTTCACAAAACACTGAACAATACAGAGATAAAAGATACAGCTGAGACGCAAACAAACCGACAAACCCAGAGTGAACAGGACCAGACAGCTAATTCTGAACAAGTGGGCCACTGCGGTCTGGATAAAGGGCAATTCATTTTAGTCAATCGCTGGCCCTTTAAATTGGATATTGAGTGCTGTTGGGGGGCTGAGGTTTATCAATGTCCATGCCCGGCCGGGTTTGAATTGATCCCACGTTGATACAGTTTGTGTTGTGAGCAGAGTTAAGAGTCGACCCTACCTCTACACACCAACGACCTCTCTCCCTTTTGGGAAGCAAAGCCATTACTATATAAGGGAAAAAGTGAGTGAGGTAGAACAAAGCCCTCATTCACTCCAGCGTGAACATAAGCAGTTTGTCCTGCGGAAAGAGCTCACGGCCGTTTTTTTGAGGCCTCCTACGATTTATTTGTCATGAAATAATCAAATCTCCCCTTTTAATCTGTGGGAACGCAGCAAACAACGGCCATGAAACAAATCATTTTGATAAGAGATTTGTTTGTGCTGACTGAAGCTCGGTGGGAGGATGGAGTGACTTTTTATGTAGGATGGCTGCACTGCGCTCCACACTTGGCCAAACTAGATCTATGGTGCTGCATGTAATTGATCCATTGTGTATGTGTATGTGTGTGTGTATGTGTGTGTGTGTGACTAGTGGAGTTGAGACTATATTTAGAGCAGTAAGAGGAGGACAAGCACAGATAGAGAAGGGGGAAAAGAGAGCAAAGATCCAGAGGTCTGGTGTACAATGATCAATCAGTGGACAGACTCACTGTAGCCAGGGGACAGAAAAGCATGCCAGCAAACACACATGAACACAAACATCGCATATGTACACAACATACATTAAACAACAAGAATTACAGTATACGTAGCTAACAGATACACCCGCAAAAGCAAAGTAAAAAGCAACACAAGGGTGCACAAAGCATACAATAGAGGCGTAGCTTTGCACCTTGGCCATTATCTGTCTTTTGTCCACCACAGCAGCACCAACACACAGATTTACAGGTACAGCATTTTTGTTTTGGCCCACAGTTCAAACCTCCTGTTAGTTTCAGACTAATGTCGCTACTGTGTCGCCAGTTTCGAAAAAAAACAAGATAAAGGCTCGATTGTGCTGTGAAATCAAAGTAATTCCAAAATGTTCACACTTGCCGAGTAAAGGAAACAGAAGGAACTGATTGAAATCCTTAAAATCTCTGAGAAAAAAAAAATATGATAAAGTTTGACGTGAGCTTCATCACTGCACATTAAAGTGAATGGGCTGCTAGATGCAACTCATATCTGTGTGTATCTGCAAGCACGAGCATGTGTGTGTATGACCATACCGAATGTTCAGGAGTTTGAGCGCATTGAGCAGCACCCCTTTCTTCACGTCGTAATCAATCTTCTGATCGGTCCCAAAGCTTGGAGCTCGATTGATCTGCCGGAGAGGAGAGAAGAGAAACATTCAAAGAATATTCTGGGGTTTTTTTTTTCTACTTCATCTAATTTTTATCTTTCTTCTCAATTCAGCAAACAGAAATGCTATGCAATTACAGGAGTGGATTTAGGGCATCTTTGGAATAAAGAGATCTGTTCCCACAAGAAGGAGAGGAAAGAGGACAGAAGACGCGAGAAAGAGATGGGAAAGGAGGGGTTATTTTTCCCTTTCAAGGACACTTTGGAACTCTTAGCCTTAGCTTGGGCATAAATCATGTCCCACACTGATGTGTGCACGCACGTGCACGGAGAAGAAGAGCAAATGCGTGTATGAGTGCACACATACGAACAGATTGTGTAGGTTATAGTGTCACCAGATTAGTGACCCTGCCAACCACAGCAAGCAGCCTGTGCGTCTGTAACCTAAGTATGCCAGGCACTGCAACACCACTTCCACCAATAATCTCTATGTGAGCATCAGCAGTGATCCACCGCTCAGCTCAGTGCCACCATATACAATCAGGGAGCACACAGAGAGAGTCAACTGAGCAAAACAGTCACCAGTGATTTGAGGTACAAAAGCCAATATCACAGAGGAAAAAATTCAAGATCAGCTTACCTTTCTTAACAGAACAATTTCTAGCACCGGTGAAAAGTATTCAGATGTCAGTTATTATACCTGACAAAACGAATCAATTCTTCCCCTGTGCTTTTTTGTTGTGTTCCCTCTGTGTCTCTCCCAAGGTGAGAAAGAGATTGTTTGAGACCACAAAAGGACCAGCAAATGGAGGGAGAGGTGCAGTGGGGAGGGTGAATGAACTGCCGACTGTGATTGGAATAGCGTCTTCCTATGAGCTGACTTCAAGTGACAATGCAACAGATGCCCACCAAAAATGCTGGCTCTGGTTGATAAACCTTGATGGTTGAGATAAGTAAGGTCTCCTTCTAACATCGCTCAAATGCTTAAACCACCTATTTTCTCTTTCATCTGGGAACAATAGTATGATTGCCACATTTTGGGTATCATAAGATTTGCAGTAGCTTTTACTATGTTGAACGAGAGTAGTAAATGTGAGAACAGTGACCTAATTTCTTCAACGCGAAGAGATAGTTGACTTTAAAGGTGTGTAATGAATCACTGGACAGATAAAATTAATCAAAAAATACATATAATCCTGGTAGGGACCTGTGTAGGGCAGTAAATAGGAGTTTTTTTTTCCTAAGCTGTTTTAAGTTTTCACTCTAACAATCTAAAGACCTATGTGTTTACTACTGCTGTACAATGACCCCACAAATGCAAATCACTGTTTATTTTTAGCAGGGAATGCAATCCTTCCCAAAGTGGCCTGATCTGCAGTCAGTGCAAGTGCTTGTGCCAAAAAAATTTCCGTCCTGTTCCTATCTCCCTTTAGAAAAAAAAGCAGCTGGATACAGTTGAACTCATCAAAGCAGCACAACAACCAATCACATATCATGATTTCGGCAACGGAGCAATCAGATGTTTAAGAGCGCATTATAGTTTCATCCTATCCACCAATCAGGAACTTGGGTAGAGAACAGTGAAAGAGGCCAATGAGAAAACAGAAAACAGATATGAGGACATTTGGAACAAAAAGATTTTTTGGCTGAAAGAAATTAGCAAAAGCTCCTTTACAGTGATGTGCAAAGAATGTCGAGGGTTACGGGGGGGTAGCACTCAGAAACTCAATTTCTCTTTTCTCTTCCCTTCTTCTAAACTAGCCATTACTAATCCTGACACAAAGTGATGTGTGGCAGATTCAGGAACAGTGCTGTAAGATAATATTTACATCGCAACCAAGCTCCAAAGCCAGTGTTGAAAAATAGTAGTAACCACTAAAGTCTGTCAACGTGGATCATGAGCCTACTCTTGAAATTGTCCATCAGCAAGCAGTTGTGGAAAATATCTTAGCACATTTACTCAGGTGGTATCTAATTAGAATTTCGAGGTACATGTACTTTAAAGTACCCTGCTGGAAATGTATCCTTCCCAGTAGCCTCAAATACTGTACTTTATAATTTACTGCATTAATGTAATACTTTAAGCCACTTCCCAGTTTCAATTAAAAATACAAAATATGATAAACAAATAATGTGATATAATGGATGAGATAAGATGATCCCTGGGGTGAAATTCACAAGCTACCCAACAGTATATTTTTGTTTAAAATAGCTCCACTTTTACCAACTGCCATAGTAAATGTGCAGATAGAGATACACCAATTAATGATATTCAATAATACACTATAAATTATTATGGGCCATTCTGTATTAGTTATTTTATTTTGTGTGCTGTAAGTTTATTTTGGTTGTAATACTTTTGTACTTTTACTGAAGTGAAATTTTAAATGAAGGACTTTTACTTGCGACAGTGAATTTCTACACTCTTGTATTGTTACCTTAACTTAAAGCTGCTTCAAGGAACAATATTTTGTCTTGGTTCTGGCTGTCCCTGTGGACAAAAGCGGTATTAGCAACCCTGGCTCCTTTCATAAAGATTTTGATCTGGCCAGTGTGTGCATTTGTTATGGATGTGAGTAGAAGAAAGAGGAAACATTTTTTTTTTATACTAATTTTAAGCAAAGCTGTTTGCAGGATGTAGGACAATAGAGTAATTAATTTATTTGATATCATATAATATTCATCAACTGTGATATGATAATGGTGAAACAACATAGACTCAGTTTTAGTGCTGTACCACCAGACTGTGCTACTCAGCCTGTGAAACGCCACAAATTATCTTCTGCACTCTGCCATGAGAAAAAAAGTTAAAATTTTATGACCTATCTGACCTCCTGACAGACATTAAGAATGATAATAGATTAATCACAATACTGTAACTTCAGCTCAAAAGTAGCCTATATGCTCATGTTTGTTCTCAATTGTTTACGTAGGTCATATAGAGGCATCAGTATTAAATTGAGACTGTTTAATAACCATATCAAAGTTCCTTCTACTATATTTAAGAAAAGGATATGAGCACTTCTCCCGCGACTTTCAGCAAGACACCTAAGACCCAAACTCCTACGAAGCATATGAATATAGTTGTGCAAGGAAGCTGCATGTAGCTGTATGAAGCCAGCAAGAGCACACGAGGATAAGAAAAGGTATCCCGAGCCGTAGCTGTCGATGTTAACCTGAGGCTACTGAGCCTGTTGGGCTATCACTGCCTGGGTCTCTTTGACTACTTCAGAGATCCAAAAATACCACAAGTGAGCCACTAAATCTACACCAACATGATTTGGGTTTGTATGGGCGTGCTTTCGTCAGTGCGTGTGCGCACCCACATATGCGTTTTTCTTCACAGCAACCATTTATCAGGAGGAGGGGGTGGAGGGGTAGGTGATGAATGTCTCCCAGCGCAAAAGGAGGAAAAAGGAACAGAGACCCTATCCAACTCTTTCACTCAATAGAATGAAGTCTACAATACATCCCTCTGTGCTGAGAGGGACAGAGCTCCACTTCAACCTACAGTACCTTACCTAAGGAAAAAAAAAAACCTCAACAAAAGAAAAAGAGGGGAGAGGTCTGTTTTCATTTAGAGCACTCCCCGATATGACAGCCACAATGAAAAGAGTATGGCTTTAGAGCGCCGTAGCCTATAGGTAACAGCCAGATTGGCAGTGATCCTGGCGACGGTTGTCTCGTTACTTGTCTTCATTTCTTAGTTTGATTTGTGGTGTCAAGCTGTCACCCAGTAGACTGGCATCCCGGCTCTCGCTGTCTTTCTTTGCTCTCCCTCAATCGTTCGTCTCTATCCTTTCTCCGCCTGTCGCACGCTTCTTCTGGTTAGTTTCTCTCCTCGCTCTGTTTCTTGTTGTCTCTCGCCCCGTTTTTTTCTCTGGTCACTCATTCGCCCCCTCCACTCTCTGGCCCTCACTCTCTGGTCGTTACCTCTCTTATTTATTTCTCCCTCCTTTTTTTTTCTCCTTTTCCTCCCTGGCAGAGGAAGTTGGACCAGTCTGGTCCTAATGAACCCCTGCAGGCTCCCAAAACCCCACTCTGATTTCCTTAAGTGACTCTGGCAGGGTCTTAAAGGAGCCCTCGGTTTCTCCAAGACGCATTCAATAAAAATGTCAGATGAAAAGATTAGAAACTCCTTTTTAGTCGTGCTTTGATTCGGTTCAGCATCAGCGTCGCATCAGCGCAGTCCAAATATTACTCAGTTAAACAGTAGAATGAGGACATAGGAAAATAAGTTGTCAGTCTATAATTTTCACAGGACAGGTTTATCTTCATCTGATCATCCAATTAAACATACAAAGATCAGAGGGGGAGCTGCAAACCATTAATGTGCATTGTAAAGGACATGTAGCTCTTTCATTTTCTGCACCTGGAGGTGTGTGACTGAGACACACAAGTACCCGGCCAGTGTTTATGATGGCAGCTATAAAATAAAGCGTGTGGTAGTGTGGAGTTATTATATTTTTTTAACTATCCATTTGGTTTGAATTGTTCATGAACTCTAAGCGACCACAACATTTTACTGATTTTATTTGATATAGGTGATTATTTTCCAAATGGGAAATTCCCTCATCCTCTGATTTGTTCGCAGGGTCAGGCTCATTATGGTTGGTAACCCCTGGAAGTGTGTTGTTCAAATAATGGTTATATAGCAAAGTTAAACTCCCACAATAACACTGTTGTTAATGTAGCCACAGGCCATTCTGCACACCTAGAGACTAGAAAGTCAACCTCAGTTCATTCATTCTATGGTATGAAAATTATTCAGATTCCAATGCTCAACTAATTCATTATTATGATTTCAATTATGAATAAAACCCAGTAAAAAAAAAACAACCTTACAATGATTATATGACTCACTTATTGTTTGAAATGTCGTGGGCATCGCACAGTTTGCGCCTGTGGCCTCCACTGTGTCACACCGATCCTAATAACATAGCAACTGCGGTGGATCAACAACAATCAGCTGAGGACATCTACAGTGTGTCTGGAATATTCGTCAAACAAGTGCAAGGGCTGCTTGTTATTAATCGGTTCAGAAAAACGACCCCCTCTTATTATTCCTGGCAGAGTGTAAACAACCACTGCTTTGACAAGCCCCGCACACTCGAGGGTATCGGCACAGTTCAACCGCTGTCAGAATGGAGTGTTTGTTGCCGCACAACGGTGGAATAAGAAAGGGAGGCAGGGAGTGAGAGAGAGAGAGGGGGAGAGAGCATGAGTAGCAGAGCGACAGAAAGACAGACAGCTGGCCGCCATGTTAAGTCGTTCTCTTGTTTCAGCCGTCTTATCAATCACTGTTTTGTTCTTTTTGTGGCGTTTTTAGTGGTCCTGTCGGACACAGGGAAACTCTAGCTGAGCGTGCTGAGCTGCTGTTAAAGGTCCTGGGAGTGAGCGGGCCAACGCTTAGCTTAGCCACCAGCCAGCCTGACCTGCCTGACTGGCTGGCTGGCAGGGTGCAAGGAGTCTTGCTTTTTTTTAAAAAACACAGAGATACAATCAGACAGGCACAGTCACAAAAAAACTAAATGTGCTTTTAAAGGTGCTCAAAAAAGGAGGGGGGTGGACATAGTTTGCACGCAAATCAAATTTCCATCCAAAGTTCTTCCAAAATTGCAGGAATATATCAACAAAACACACCTAAAGTCATAAATATGCAAGAATATATGTTGCCTTTAGTCTCTTGCATACTCAGCCACACACAGCTCCGTATGTCACTCATAAACACACAATATATTTCTTCCCTCTCAATCATACACACAAACACACACACACACACACACACACCCACACACACACACTCAGAGTCACTGGTGCTGCCATACATGCCTGATGATAAATGACTAAATGTTGGGGTGTGTTTTCAACTGCCCCACATACGAGGCCCGCATGCTCCTAATTTGATACTTATTCCATGAAATAGTCATGTTGGGGGAAAATGGATGTGGATAGAGACAGACAGTCCCATACATCATTCTAATTATTCTTTAATAAACCTCTTATAAGCCAAGGAGTGGCTGCATAGGTAACTACTGCCACCTAGGGTTCACAGGGAGAAAGACACTCCCTCAGAGCTAAAGGATATCCATGCACATTTAAATGAGAATGAATCCTACTAAGTGCCAAAGATTAATCAAAGGCAAAAGGAGAATGAAAGGTGGAAGGGTGCAAGAGAGACTCTGAAAGATAATTGAGAATATCAAACTGTATGTGTTCTCCTCTATCATTTTTCACCCTGGAAAATTCAATCACGAGTTGATGGAAATTATTTGGAGAGCACAGGTAGCAAGTAAATTCCTCCTTAATCAACCTGAATACACAATAATGTCCGACCCTGCTGGTGTAGGGGTTACAAAACACTTCTTAGATTTCCTGTGGAAATATCTGAAAGGCAGGCTAACCTCTAAATCCTTCTTCTAAAACTCCTAGGAAAACAGCTACGCCTTCAATGGCTAGCATTGAGACTTTTATGAAGAGCTATAAGAACATACAATTTTCATGTACACAGATAAAACAGAATTTCAATTGAAAGCTTAAGTGTGAAGCGCTATTTATTCCACACAGGAAATTAACAGCATTTTCAGCAGTCGGAGTTCATTTGCAATGTGTGTTTGTGTGTGTTGCGGATGTCGGAGACTAAAAGAAAAAGAAAAAAACATCCATGTGTTTGTTAGTGTATCGTGGCATCTGTTTACACTTGCCAGCACAGATTACTCCCCACAAACACACCCCTAACACAAACACACACACAACTATACATTTGGACTCGAAAGGAGAGGAAGTCTGGATTATGTTGGCTTTGAGGGATGGACAAGCAAACCAAATTCATCTTGAAACAATCGGGGAGGGAGTGCAGAAAGGAAAGTTTCAGGAAGGGGTGAAGGGAGGGGAGGAGAGGGGTGAAGAATCACCGCCCTAAGGGGATCAGTCCAGCTGCAGTCCGTTGGCCTGTTGTCGTAATGCCCATTCACACACACACACAAAACACACGCCGAGACACAAACAAACCCGTGCCACGGTTGACCTAACTATGCCCGCCTCATTAGCTGCCAATCACTCTGCACAGCCCGTCCAGGAGGGGTAGAAAGCGGGAAAGAGATGGATGAGGAGATGCCGCCATCAGTAATAGTGCTGCCTAAGCTCCTGTGTGTGATGGCATCTTTATACAGAACATGTAAAACACCGTGGACAAACAAAGTCTCCTGCTCCTCTCGCTATTCTGTAACTTACTTGAATTGGTCCGTTTTTTGTGTTTTAAACTGAATTCCTCAATGCCAACTCTGACTGGATAAAAAGTAGGGCTGTGGGCTGGAGTTGGTTTGGTAGACAGATCAGAATGGCCAACCACACACACACACTACAGAGGACTATTCCCGGAGGCATGAAGACCACACATCCAGATACTCACACACATAGGGGAGTAGACACATTTGCAAGAAACACAGAAACACCCCTACTTGCATGCAGTGGCGTTCATAGTGTATATGTGTGTTTATAGTGCAGGCAAACACACATAGAGTAACTACAGTATGTACGCCTTGGAATACCACACACACTGACATAGCACAAATCAAATTTAGATTCACAGACACACTAACTAACATTCATTTACACACACTCTGACTGTGGCCCTAACAAGCAGGCCGACCAGCCTTTGAGCTGCCTGGAGCCCAACATCCAAGAGACAGCTTCGAACGGACCAGGCAGTTTTCTAATTATTCATGCTTACTACACACACTTTTCGTGTTTCTTTTTATTTACAGTTGACCAGCTAAAGTTTTTTTTTTTTTTTCCTGTTGCGAGTGGGGGAAACAACTGAAAAAAGGAAAAAAAAATTGAAAAAAAATTGAAAAAAAAATTAGGCAAGCCAGAGCCAATAATTAAGCTGGGCCTCAATCCACCCATCCTTGTGTTGGAATCCATGAACACCAATCAGGACCTCATGAGAACATTAAATTAAGCTATCTGTCAGATTCTGTTTCAAATACAAGGGGTGGAGCATTTAATGGAATAGTTTTTCTATATTCCTGTTGTCTACACCAATCACCCACCAGAAATCTAGTGATACTTTCTCCATTTTCCTCACTCTGGTTGACATTATTTGTCATGCCGGCTTACAGCACATGGGATCAACCTGAGAGAGGAGGGATTTGCAGGGGTGATAATGATGTCCCATTTCTATATTTTTGCCATTGAGTAAATGCACTCCTTATGACTCGCACTGGATTTGGAGATGCCTGCTGTTCTTTTTGACCCACACACCCCAATTTTAAGACACCGCCTATTGCGAGCAGAATTTATGAGCCAAACCTGTGT
This sequence comes from Sparus aurata, assembly GCF_900880675.1. Lineage (NCBI taxonomy): Eukaryota > Metazoa > Chordata > Actinopteri > Spariformes > Sparidae > Sparus > Sparus aurata. The sequence continues at coordinate 17,271,607 of NC_044197.1, read as the reverse complement.
CAAGAGACGTTCCCTGGGCTTAACTGAATATATGTGCATTTCTGCATAGATTTTGTCTTCCTTTGCATTTCTTTTTCTTTTGAAAGACACAGAAACACTTAAAGAAGCCCTGAATGCGTGTGTGTGCCTGCGTGAAGCTAAGATCACGGCTCAATGAAACGCCTTTCCTATACGAGACACAGATGCCGTCTGGGCTGGTTTAATGAAAGTGAACGTTTCGGGTTACGCCATTTGAGCAAGTGTGTGTGTGTGTGTGTGTGTGTGTGTGTGTGCGCGCGCGCCCATGTAGCGCTGATGTTTTGAATGTCAATAGGAGGTAAAACTTGTGTTGAAAACCCTGCTGAATTAAGATAAGGATCACACAAAAGCCTGTCTCTCTCTCACTTTTTTTACCCTCTCTTCTCTCCTTTCGATACTTGCTGTGAGCACAAAGCGCCTGTTTTGTGCCTGGCCTTGGTTTGAGAAGCATCAGTCCTGCCTTCTCTGTTTTCACCCTTGTGACAAGCTATTTAGCAGGTGTGCACTGGTCTGTGGGTTGTTCCTCTTGAGTATCTGAATTCGTTATCAGTATATTTGCTATGATTTCTCTTTGAGATTGTCTGCTTTCAAAGGGCCAGTGTATTGTACCTTGCACAGAGGTTTTTCTTGCAAAGGCAAGATAGAGGCGGACGTGTCCTCTAATCACAGGAGTTTGGAGTTGTACTATCTTGAATAAAAAAAAACAGAGACTATATTCTGGAGCTGTAATTGGAGGATACAAGAGACAGTCATGTTCCTTTTCCCTCCCCAGCCCCATATGCACAGCAGACAAAAACACAAATACAAAGAGCAGGACTAATGTCATTCGACAGTTCCTTATATATGATACCATCTAGCTTTCAGGTACCCGACTGGCTTTGAGTTTACACAGGTTGAACTCTCATTTCCTGGCAGCGAGTTTGCATGTCCTACAACAAACTTTGACGTTTTAAAGAGTAAGACAGGAAGACAGTGTCGGAACAGCAGTCTGGGTAAAGCCCCAACGAGGCGTGGCACACGTAATTCACAGTGACACCAACGAGGAAACTTGAGAGTCCACAAATTAGAAAAAAAAGAAAAAAGAAAAAAAAACCTGGAAGACCTAGATATTGTTTCAATTCCTGACACAATTCTTACTGTTTTATGACTTGAGGGGAGGTGGCAAAAATGAAAAAATTAAAACAATGGTGAAATGGGGTGAAATTGATTCAATTTGCCACAAAATGTTACAAAGTAATCTGCTGAAAATTTTAATTTGGACCTGAGGGCTTGCCATCAGGTACCTTTTGTGGAAAGCAGCCGATGGGGCCGGCTGCTTGTTTCCTCCCTGCTGAATAGGAATGAACGTCGACGGGCTAAAAAGTGGTAATAAAGTTATTTTCAGGCCTGACAGCATACGCAGTGAGGGTTTGAGAAGGGGTCTCTATGCTTGCAACTATCCCCTGACTAATCAGTTGAATTTTGGAAATAAATGATTGTTGCTGTAAATGTTGCGTGAAAGAGAAGCAGGGTTGTGTGTGTGTGTGTGTGTGTGAGTGTGTGTGTGTGCGTGGGATGTTAATTGATGAGAGTTATAGAGAGCTGCTAGTAGCACAAGGGGGATCATTACTGCTGGAGTGGAACAACTGCATTCACGGCTGTTTGCCATGTCTCATACACATTTACACACACACACACACACACACACACACACACACACACACACACACACGTACGTACAAAATGCACACATACATAAAGTGCACCAGCAGTCAAAAGGAACACCATCCTCTTGCTCTCTCTTGTACATCTTTTTGTCATAAAGTACGACTGCTCAACCACACAAAAAGAGGCAGGTAGGGTAATTATAACACCCTAATTCCACGATGACTCTTCTGAAAAACACCAACCAACTATAAAATGTCACTTTTTTTTTCTCCCAAATCAAACGCTATTGTAGATCGCAAGGTTTATTTTGGGTTGGCATGATGGGAGAAAACAAACAATTATCCCAGAGGCATATCCCATCCTTGAGTCAATTTGTGGGAGAGGGGGGGGAAAGGCGCACAGCCACTTTGGGTTAAAGGATTTAGGTCACGCTTTAACTGACTGGCTGACATCAGAGCGGTGAGACTGAAATCCTGGAGTGGAATCTGAACTCGAATCCATCTCCTGAATGACTGACACTTGAGAGACTGACACTGGGAGAATGAGGGACGGGTGTCTTGCTAGTCAACCTGCAATCCTGACCTATATTTTTTTAGAGCCAGCATGTGTGTGTGGGTGCATGTGTGCCTTTGTACGAGGAAGAGACATCTTTGTCTTGTCTTATATGCTGCTTTGTGTGCAGGCGTGGGTGTGTGAATGCACACATGCATGTAATTGTGTGTGAGTGTTTGTGGTTGTGTACGACCCTTTCATTTTACATGGGAATGTGTCGCTCCTTGTGTTGGGAGGTGCATAAATACATACTCAAGACCGCATGGGTGTTTCTGTGTGTTTGTGTGCACCAGGGACGCGTGTGTGTAAGCAAAATCAGCGTGTATTTATGCTTTCTGTCAGTGCGGGGCAATGTCTGCTTGTCTCCTGCTGATGCCACATTACTTCAGTCTAGGAGCCACTGTCACTTTGGTAGCAGCGTAGACAGGTGAGACTCCACAGACTGCAGCCTTCCACTTTCTGACACAAATACACACACACCACACACACTCACAAACACATACACACACATTATACAAAACTCCACAGAATTAAATCTCCCACTGTTCTTTAAATTATTTTCATTATGTTTTAAATTTAACATTAGTATGATTTGCATAATATACAAGGTAAAAATAATAATTGAAAATGCATTCTTGAAAGGACAATGACCCAATTCTAGAATTGAAAAATCTGCAATTAGTAAAAAGCAATTATTTACATCATAAAAATGTTTAAATTAAAAAACATGTAGAGATGACCAGGAAAAACTGTTTCAAATACACTCATACACACCAAACTCACACACACACATAGCTTGTACCTCCAGTAGCCAGGGTTTGAGTTTGCGGTCCAGGATGATGTCGAAGCCCAGGACCTCAAAGCAGACACTGTCGCTCCCTGGTGGCTGCCCGGGGCGACACATGCGATAGGCGTGGAGCACATGAGGCTCGGCCACAATTAACGTCTTCACCACCAGCTCCTAGCAGGTCACACAAACACAAAAAAGAAAGAGAAAGAGTGATCAAGCTGTCAAAGCCTATCCTAAAAAGCCACAGTCTGATGTTTTTATAGCAGCTGCATGAAGGTTTCTTAAACTGAAAATGGTGCAATTAGCAGGCCCGCTTTAATTGAAGGTTTTAAAACTATGACAATGGAGTAATCACGACACATAGCCTACATACTAGACCTGAAACCTACAGACATGCTCGAAAGAGGTAAGACTCAAATCCAGTTTGATCCTCTCCTGTGCCTCAAGATACAGTTTAAAAACCGAAGAGGAACACAAAGCATTACTGGCACAGAGCCTTTTGAATTTTCACCAGTGTTGGTGGTGGTCCATCCGCGCGGGTAGTGGCTCCCAACCTGTGTCCGTGTGTGTGTTTGCACGTATGTTTGCTGGCTGCTACCTGCGTGCCTGCTTGCTTACTCCCACTGTGCAGCTGCAGTAAACATGCTCAAGCTGACAGGCACACACTCACACACACACACACACACACACACACACACACACACACACACACACACACATACACACAAACACACACTGTGCGGAAAGCTTCCCCTCACCATTCAAGCCCTACGCGGTGCCGCTGGCCTGCAGTTTGCTCAGTCCTGTCTGACTACTGGGTGCAGGAGAGGGGTTTGGTGGTCTGGCCCTGGCCTGATAAGGCAGCAGCCCCCCTCCTCTTTTTCTATCTGTCTGTCGCTCACACACCTCCATCCATCTGTCCGTCCATCCACCAGTCTGACCCACAGGCTGCCCAGCACAAACACCTGCTCCTACCGTTTATGCCCGAAGTCCCCAGTACTGGCTGGTGTGTGTGTGTTTGTCCCTGCTTATCCTGAGCCCCCAGCACTGGCCACTGCCTCAAACTGTGCATATGTGTGCCTGTGATTTGTTGGCCTAATTTTTTTTTTTTAAAGCCCCTTTGATCCTTTTATTTTTCTAATATCACCTGCATAAACATGTATGTTACTTTAATGTGTGCAAGTATAATTCATTTATTTAATCTCTATTTTAATAGCATCACTTATCTTTCTATCTCAATGTAGTAGAGACAGCAAGATATCTGGGAGGTTGTGCTAAAATCGTTTAAAAAAAAAAAATGTCCACTCATCAATCTACACTCAAAACTAATGACAAAACGGGAACATAATTTTTAAAATTTTTGTTTGGCCTCGATTCTAAGCACCATGTAAACCAGGCGCTGCTCATCACTTGCCCAGTACCGTCCCAACTATGAAGCATGTTGGTGGCAGCATCAAGGGACTGGGCGACTGTTCAGGGTTGAGGGAAATCTGAACCTTAGACTGGACCGAAGGTTCAACTTCCAACAGGACAATGAATACACAGCAAAGACAACACAGGTGTGGTTTCAGGACAATTCTGTGAATATCCTTGAGTGGCCCAGCCAGAGCCCTGACTTGAACTCCACCGAACATCTCTGGAGAGACCTGAAAATGGCTGTCCACTGATGGTTCCCATCCAACCTGACAAAGCTTGTTGTGTCATACCCAAGAAGACTGTGATGCTGTAATCACTGTCAAAAGTGCTTTTACTAAGTATTGAGTAAAGGGTCTAAATACTTAAGTCAATTTGATATTTCAGTTTTTTCTTTTAATACATTTGAAAAAATGTCTAAAATTCTGTTTCTGCTTTGTCATTATGGTGTATTCAGTAAAGACTGATAAGGAAAACAAATAACTGATTTTAACATAAGGCCTCAACATAACAAAATGTGAAAAGGTGAAGGGGTCTAAATACTTTCTGAATGCACTGTATATTGTTATCATGATTTATGACTATATTGTCTTAGATTTTGGATGTCATATCGTGATATTTCAAAGTGTTGTCTTTTCCTGTAAAGTGATGTCATTTTCTGAACTGACTGTTCGACTTCTTCTAATACTTGCCTTACCCAATAAGTCATCGGATCCACATTATTGATGATTCATTATCAAAAATGTCACTGTATTTTGTGAAAGTACCAATATTCATCTTTACAATATTGTTGCAGTATCGATATCGAGATAAGTAGTCAAAATCCTAGCATTTATGAAGTGCTTTTGAGAACCTTTCAAAGCATTAAGATATATATCATGTATTGTGAAACAGCCTAATCATATCGTGATATATTTTAAGGCCATACCACCCAGCCCTTATTTGATGTCAAATCAGACTGTGTCAAACTTAGCTAATAAACAGTTGAAAAACATCAACTGGATTAATTAAGGATTTATGCCTATACTAAAGTGATACATTATTCTGTCTATAAACTTACACACAAGAACTCTTCATACTATCTTCTAAAACTCTACATTTAGAATGACTCTCTATGTCTACTGTATGGCACAGATGACTTAGAAAATGTTATTTTCGAAGGGCTGCAAACTGGGCTGCACCTAAAAATCATCTGTTTGTTTCTCAAATGATCAGTTGGTTGTTTGGTCCCTAAAATGTCAAACAAATTGTGAAATAGTTTTCCCTAAAGCCAAAGATGTCTTCCTCAAATGCCTTATTTTGTCTACAACCCAAAAATATCAGACGACTACCATAGAATAGCAAAGGAACTGGAAAAGGATTTACGAAGCTGGAATACAAACTTTAAAAGGCCTTTTTCTTCTTAGAAAAATACTCAAACCAATGAACTGATTAACAGAATAGCTGGATGTTTAATTTACTAGTTAGCAGGGATATGCATTTCAAACAAACATGCTATTCAATAGTCACCAGAAACTATTCAGCAATTATTCTGTTATTCAAAGATCTGCTATATGTATGTACTGTTGCATATAGCAGTACAGGTTTATACTGACCTTGTGTGGAAAAGACTGTGCTACACACGTTTTACCAAAGTCTGTTAATAATAACGCAATTCCATATGCGAAACAACCATTCACATATTCGAAGATCCTGACCCATCCCTCATAGTTCACAGCTACTCGATGATTCAATTAATTGTTGAAGCTTTAACTGCATCCTTTATTGTTTCTGAATTTCTGATAAAACTCAATAGACCTTAATGGATCAGAAAAGGACCATTAATGCCACCCTCATCTGAGAGGACAATGTGTGACCATTTCAATGTACTGACTCACTTTGACACACTCTGCACAAAGCTTCCCCTCACCCACCAAACACCACGCAGTTCTCCTGCAGGAGACAAGTAAGGTATGGTGGTCTGGCCCTGGACTAGATAACTAGCCCATTTGTAGTCAGGCACTGCTCTCAAAATTACATCCACATAAAAAAGCTTGCTGGTCAAACCTTGTACACTTTGCCTCATGCAGCACATCAATAGTACCTCAGTATGAAAGGGATGTCAGTGTTTCACATGAAAAAAAAACACCATAGTCTTAACCCCCACAGACAATCTTTTGGCAAACAAACTCTCTGACTCTCTGACCATGACCGTTGGCTGGAGGAGTCAGGGCAGCCCGCTAGGTCTGTATGGGAACAAAATGTAAGAGGAGAGATGAAAAGAGAAGGAGAGAGGAGAGCATAAATACAGAGTTGAAACAAAACCCAGCGTGCGAGGAGTGCGAACGGACAGCACTAACACCAAAGTGGTGCGACTTCTGAAGAAAGAGCATAGGAGGAAAAAAATGGTGAGAGAGCGAGAGAGGAGGAGGACGGCCGGGCTGAGTCAGAGGGCGACACTCTAGTGTGTCACAGAGGGAGAAGAAAGATGAGAGGAAAGGAAACAAGAGCCAGAATTTTAATGCTTTTGTCAAAATGAAGCACATATAGAGATTACACAAGACAGTTAAAAGAGGAGAGTAAAGAAAAGGAAACATTACTAAAACAAGAATCTAAAAAAACAAGTAAAGCCCTGGACACAGCGCCTACAAGTCTCAAAGACACTTTGTTTAACGAGAGTATAAAGAAAAGTGAAACCCTGATGGAAAGAAGAATTCAAAGATTGCCTTGAGGAGAGTATAAAAACCAAGGGGATCTGATTTTGAGGTTGAATGCTGGTAGCATGAGAACAGACAGTAAAACAGAGCACAAGCACTAAGAGACCATACAACCAAAATGACAACGGACAGAGGGACAAAAAGTCGAGGACAAGCATGAAATAGATAACAGGAATAGAAACTGAACATTAACCAGAGCTAATGAAATGGGTGGAAAAGAAAGGGTTCGTAACAGATACAATATATACGAGTTACAGATTCTACTGACTGAAGAGTGCACATCCTTGCTTTGGTGGAAGTCTATTCTATTTCATAACTTTTTATTATATTGTTTATTTTTTACAATTATTATTGTTTTCTGTAATTGTACTGTCCTTTGGCTGCTGTGGCAAAGAAATGTCCCTGTTTGAATTCTGATTCTGATACATTTGCAACAATATGTTACTGTGTTTGTGTCTGTTTGGGCAGACGGCTACCTACGTACCGAGACATCTCCCCAGAATTTGGCCACATCGTAGTCATTGGTTCGGAGGAACTCGGTGAACCAGCTAATGGACCTCTTGCTGCCTTTGTCAACTGTCTCGTCTCGCTCAAAGTTCTCGTTGTGTTTGTTGACTGAATAGTTAGTCAGATGCATGTAGAGTTGGCTCTGTGGAGACAGGAGAAGGCAATGATATTAATCTATACATGTTCACACTAACCATTTCTACCTTCATTTGATTTGATAGGAGTACAACACGGTCTAACACAGGATCAAGATCGGAGACAACTAAGCATGATTTTTCAGCCACTACACAATGTAATTTTCTTTAATACTGAAAAACACAGAATGTCTGATCTGTGTTTGGCTGGATGTAGTAGACTGAGAGTGAAAGGTCTGTGGTGTACTTGTAAAACAACTTAACATTGTGAGCTCGAACAACATTGAACATTTAATGTCATGGCAACAGCAGATCATATTTGCACCAGATGGCATGTTTTGTTTGTTGCTGCATAAAAATTATTTTCTTCCTCTTCACACTGAATTATTTTATTTACTGAGTTGATGAAGAAAGTAAGCTCCCTTTCACCTGCCTCCTACTCCAACGTAGATGTACTCAAACCTCAGTACATAGTTGCCCAGTACAACCACAATCTACGGTATTACTAGCAAGGATGACAGTGCTATAGTTAGAATGAGATGTAATTTTAAATAAAGTGAACATACTGTATACTGTATTTAAGTAGTTGTGATACCTGTGATTGTGCTCTTTAGTGTAATTATACGTTTGTCAGCCATGATAATCATCACAGCACAGACCATCCTCAAGGGTGTTCATGCTTTTATCCTCACAGAGCAGTTTTTAATGTAAAGCATTTTCTCCAAAGTAATACAGGAAGGCAAGAATAAAGGAAAAAAGCAAAAACATCACTAACTAGTCCCCTGGCAACAACTGAAGATGGTAATATATGGAGCAGCAAAGGAAACGCTTTATCTTAAAAATGGTTTCTAGATGATGATTGATGATTAAGCTCACAATGTGCATTCAGTGATAAGAGGTGTCAGAGCTACAGTGCCCCACAGTTACCACAGTGCATTGATAAAATGCATCATTGAGTGACTATAACTAGCCATTGTGTAACCCTTGTTATATCCTTCTCTTTAAACACTATCCCTCACAGTTTAAGATAATACATCCCTGTCCTTAACCTGCATGGTAATAACATAACAAATATGAGCGGCTTGATATTACAGGAGACATCTTGCATGTGGACATTTAAGCTCAGCTGTGTTCATACAGTAGGCCTGCACATTCTTTGTTTGGTTGTGTGTGTTAACTTGTGTGTTTAAGAACAATATCAGGCTTATAGTTGTCAGCATTTGGGCAAGGTTGTTGGTTCATACAAGTACAAGCATGTTTTTGTAATCATACGAATATTATGGTGTGTTTCCCTGTTTGTGTGTCCAGTTTTATTTTTAGGTGATTTGCACAAGCCCAAGAGTCCTTGATCTGGCCTTGACATTCAGCAGCATAACTATAACACACATAGTTACAGACAGAAAACAAAAAAGGAGACAAAAAACAATAAACAAGCAAAGGGAACACGCATTTCAAAAGAGACATTTCTAAGAGTCAATTTTGTAACCAGGTAAATTAAAACACTGACATCCTGAGGGATCTGCCTCTAATGCTTTCATTTGGATTTGAAAGCATTTAATGAGATTAACTATTTGAGTTTCAAGTCATTCTGCAGCATAATGCCATGAAGAGAGGGCTAAATAAATAAACACCCTCTTTTCCAATTTCCACCAAGGCATTTAGGGCACAAGAAACAGACTACTGTCCGACACTTTCCTCCGTGATAAAGATACAAAGGTAGTGTAGGAGCATACCAAGAAAGGTAACTGCAGCCACTGTGAAGCACTTTTATGAAAACTGCTACACAAATAAAGGCTATTATCATTATTATTCATACTGACCAGGTTGGCCTCACTGGGTGCATGGTACTTCTCCGTGCCCATGCGCACCAGGCCATCGTTGTAGAGAAAAATGCGAAGTGGGTCGCAGGAAGTGACAAGGATGTAGATGCGCAGGTCAAACTTGTAGCCCTCCATCAGAAAGGGCTTGTCCAGGTACTCCTGAACGATAAAGTGCTCCTGGGCTGGCAGCTTCTCACAGTTACGGATAAGCGAGATCCTGGATAGACAGAAACTTTATTAATACTTGGGGGGGAAATTGGGGTGTCGTCACCAGCATAATAAAATATGGCATGGTAAAGACAAAAAAGATAATTAAAAAAATGATAGATGGGAGCATAGCAGGGATCGTGAACATGACTGATGACACTGGCACTCTCTTTATATACGTGTTGAAGCACAAAAATTTCAGCCAAACAGTATACAGATTTAATGTGTTTCAACACAATATTTCATTTCAAAGTCATTTGGAAAAGTTGGGGGCATATTTCTGGGGTGCCACATCTGTCTCTTATGCTGATACTTTCAATCTTCACAGTGCAAGATTAAGTTTTGCCCCGTTTCTGTTTTTCAAAGCAACAGATCTTACATCTACATTGAAAACCCTTAGGAGTGAAATGGTCAGAGCCATAGTGCCCTGATGGCATTCGTGTGACCTTCCATTGCTTCAGAAGCTTCCCTGAAATTGTATATAAGTGAGCATACTCAGCCTGCCTCAGGTCTAGTTAAGCAGGACAAGCTGTTTGGCTCTGTGATGCATCGAACGATCCAGAAACTTTGTTACTCTGCTCATTACCTGGCCATCTAAATAAAGCAGTGGAAAAATAAACGTACCAAAAATGCACAGGTACAACACAAACACCGGTTTGTCTGGAAAAAAATTGTGTGAGCATCTGGAGAGCGTTGTGATTTTCTGAATTCCAACCCTGCTCTGTCTGAACGGCACAGTACATCAAATGCTGTAGCAGGGTCTTTTAGCTGTGCACAGGTTAATAGGAGCAGACGTTGTCCTCCGTTTCAGCCTTCACTCTAATTCATTTGCTTTGGTCTCATGTCACTGGCACTCAGACCTTATAATACGCAGGCCATTGCTAGCTGGATTCAAGAATGACTTGTGTTAGTTTGTGTGCGTCCATGTGGCCGTGCACACAAGGGTGAGGGGCAATACTTTCAAAACGTTGTGAATGCGAAAGTGTGTGGGTGTATGCTTGTGTGTAGTGAGGGTGAGGGGTCATTGTTAAACAATCTCCCACTATGTTCAAGCATCACGACTGACCTATATCACCATCACTCATAGTTAAGTCAGACTTTGCTTAAATTGCTTACATGCCCAGGCTGGAAGGCCTTGTTATACACATGTGAGCAGGCACACCACACACACAAACAAAGTACTTGGCCAGGATGTTAAGACTTGATTGTTCACAAAGTACAGTTTGTAGTATTGAGATATTGTGGAACCAAGCCTCCAATACCATGTGGCTTCTATAATCAAAGCCATAACATACAGTGTCTTGGGAGCAGTACGATATATTTTGCCATATTATTTTTTGTTTTATTAGTTATCGCTTAACTAAGATGCAAAAACGTGAGTGCATTGTTGATGAGCTTAAAGTGTGAATGTAGACAGGGATCCATTTACTGCAGTCCTTCCTTTAGTGGTTTGCAGATCTGCTTTAGTATGATGTAGTTGTTACTTTATCTATCTCCATGAGCTCCTGGCAACACAAACTACTGCAGTATTTATAGACGAGCACCTCTCTGGCCTGCTTATCACAGTATTTGAACAGAATAAAAACAGAGAGAAGTTGACAGGAGCTTGACCGATGATGTGAGGGGCCCTCCTAACAGGCAGACAGCAAGCTGAATGATGAGGACAGGGTTAACGGTGTTAGTTAGTCGAGGAGGAGTAGCTGAGGAGACGACGACATGATTGATGAGCTGTGGTGTCAGATAATCACGGCCCACTCTCCCCTGCCTATTTAATTTGGCACCGGAGGGGGATCTCGCCTTTTTAAGCCCGGCACGCGCTTTTATTTTGTTTCCCTTATAACAAGCTGAGCTTCAGACACAAACAATAACTTCATTTAGTTGGCCGACGGAAAAATAAATTACACGGGGTAGATATAACTTAATTTCCTGCCGCGTCACACCACGCACAAAAAAATAGAGAAAAATCTAATCTTGTGAGCTGCCCGCCGTTGAGTGGACGAGCTAAACTCATTATCTTTCATATTCTTAATGTATTGCAATAATTCAGCCTTTGCTGCCTTTTATTCTTTAATAAATAAGGGCTTAGTGCAGCACTGAGTTATAAGTAATGCTTACATTATACCAGAAAGGACAAATTCAAAGAGAATTTGAGGGAGAGGTGAAGCACACTGAGCTATTTGTACTTCAATATCTCCACCTATTGGTGCCAGTGATGAATGCACTCCAAAGTTTTTCTTCATACATGCACTTCAGGGATCACTTTTCAAAAACGAGAAGCAAATAGGTATAATTAACACAAGATTAGAAGTTTTAAAATATTTTGAAGTGCTAAAGAGAGCTATGTGCAAAGCAAAAACAAATTCTTTTAGAAGGCCCTGTATTTTAGCCAAATCATAATATTCACAGTTTGACCTTTCTTTTAGTTCATCTTTGAGCTTATGAAACAAAATCATTTGCAAAACCAACCACACTTGAATCTTTGAACTTTGCATGCTCACTTTATTTTAGTTTTGTCATTGACCTGCACAAAGGTCACATCATAGATCAAGAGAATTCTGTTTTAAATGCGAATGCGTTGGTTGGGCTCATACATAGAACATTAGAATAAATTCCTGAGATTATTTCAGAAAATGATTATGATAATTGTGTTCTTCACCACTTTGTGAGTATTAATTGAACTGTTGTATCCATCTATTTTTTACGGCACTTGTCCTGGTTAGTGTTGTTGAGTAGAAATGCCCAAATATCCCCAGGGAGCTTCCTAATTCCTATCAACTCTTGCTGGGAAGGAGATGTCATTTCTCCAGGGTGTCATGGCTTTGCCCAAGGATCTCCTCCCACTCACCTGGACATCCTCCTAATGCCAGCAGCTCTCTTACTAGATGACCAAATTAGCTCAACTGGCTGTTCTCAAAGCGAAGAAGCTTTGAAATCAATACCATCCCCACACTAAGCCAGATTACAATGTTCAACACTGTGTAATTCAGTTCAACTCTGGTAAATTTTGGTCTGCAATATTGTGTCCAAACCTACTTTAACACATTACAGGGACAACATATTGGTTACTCCTTAAAATATAATTCAAAACAAAACACTGATCACTACAGGCTCAAAATATTACCAATAAATCAATTATTCTGACATTAACAAAAAAATAAAAACAGTTGACGTAGTGCAGGAGTAGAAAGACCACAAAGTCACAATGCTTTCAGAAAAAATACATTTCCAAATACGTCACGACTGCAACTGTAATGGTAGTGAAACATACCACAAAAAATGTGACAAAAAATGTGACATCATAACCTGAGAACTATGAAAAATCACATTCAGGTAGCACAACCTGCTCATCTTTTGATAAAGAGATGCTATTGAAAGATAGAGTCCCCCTGCAGCAGCCATCTTGGTCCATTTTCTAGTCTGACTGGTCTCTGCTGATGGTGCCTCATAAAGGAATCCAATAATCACATGCAGAGACCTTCAGGGAAGGAACTACAGTAACTGCCAGGGACTGCACGTTTGTGTGTGTGTGTGTGTGCGTGTCCTCCACTGGTAGTGATAACCTCTGATTTATGGAGAGTGTGGCCATCAAGGACAATGAGGCCAACAATGAGATTCACTACACCCTCTCAGCTTAAATACTCAGTCTGGTCCCAGCCATAATGCTATTTCCATAGACACCCATGTCAGGGTCACAAACCTCTTATTGCCTTGTTTTGTCGTACCCATCCTCTACTAGCTCTACTTCTAATTTCCTCCTCCACTTGCTCACTCTCTTGCTTTCTATGCTCTGCTTTAGTCACTCTTAGCCCTTGCTCCCTCTTAGTTTGATTGGCTTGGGGCACTTGCCAGCCTCTGACCTACCCATGACCCATGGCTCCATTGGCGGGTTTGACGATGAAGGTCTTCTGCTTGCGTTTCCTGCGTAGCTCCTTGACGTAGTTCTGGAACTGAGTGTACTCGGCAGGGAAGATCCAGGTTTTGGGTATGAAGCTGTACTCTTGAGGCTGGCACTTAATCATTCTGGAGAAACAAAGAAACAGATTGTGTGGGGGTAACTTGACAACATTTCACACTTTTAGAATCATCTGATGTACTAACTCTGATCAGAGTAAAAATGAATTTTGTGCTTTTACAGCAGTTTCCTCTACTTTTTTGGCCACAAGTACTCAGTTGTAACTTCTTAAAGCACTAGCTGGCTGAAAACTCAGCTTTGAAATACTCTTGTTTTTGCACATCTGCAACTGAACCAAAGTGATGTCGTTGTGTGTTTAAAGAGAGAATACTTACTTGGACATGTTTCTTGCGAGGCAGTCTTTGCGGCAGATTTCGCCCATGCCAGGGAAGTGGTTAATTCTCTGCAGAGAGACAGGCAGACATAATAATGTTGTTATGGTCATTATGCCACTCAATTCCACCCCCACCCCTTCATAAAAATGAGCACATTAAAGGCAGCAACCTGAAGTGAGCTTACGATGTTCTGACATTTATGCCCAATTACGGACTCAAAACAAAAAGGTGACGCTGAGACCTTTCTCAACCCTTATTTAGTTTATCCTGTTTTTTTTAATACTATTTAAAGGTTGGGGAGGGAAGAGGCGAGAAAAAAAAAAGACGATCAATCTCAACTCCGAGGGGCCGAGGTAATTGGTTCTGCATCGCAAGCTCCTGCAGTGACAGTTGAATGAATTGCTTTGAATGTGCCGAAAGGGGGGTGGGGGGTAAAGGGAAAAACTCTGGGTTTTCTGTATTCTTTGACCAAATGAGCCTGAACAGGGGCGTTAATTAGGCTCGTATGAACTGAAACTTGACAGCAAACTCTCACAGTACATCACTAAATGGAAAAGAGGGAAAAATTAAAAGAGGGAGAGAGAGAGAGGAGAGGATGGAAAAAAAGAAAGCAGTGTAAAAGGATCCTGTGATTATTATCCAAACGAGACAGACATAATTAGAGATTCGGAAGAGATTGCACAATTATGCCAATGCCGCGAGACGACGTGGCTTGTGAGGGGAAATCAAAACCAATTGTTGAGGGACTTCTACTTTTCTACAGAGAAATCTCGTGAAACACCACGGCAGTGCAGAAGAATAAGTGAAAACAACTGACAGCAAATCACTAGTTCCATGTGACACGTTAGCTGCGTTGCTACATGTTAAGCTGTTACAGTATGTTTAATATTCAATCTACTGAGCTGAACTCTTGCTGCCCCTGTCCTAACAAGCCATACTCTGAGTAGCTTGTGATTTAATCAATCATTAGTGCCCAGTATAATCAAATAAGCACTCGGGAAGATTGATGGCTAACGCTTGAAGCAGCAACAGCAAGTTCACTCCGCAGGACGTGGAGGTCAGACAGAGGTAAGATCACTCTCAGGTTAGTGCACAGAACTAAGGGAAACCCTTGTTGTTTAGGCCAGTCTTGTCAACATCACCAGTGACATCTGAAACCTGACCCCCACCCCATGCTGTTCACAACTTGTCAGTCTACCTGTCAATCTTCTCATCAGTCTCTGTGTGTGTAAGCTCTGTTGTTCCCTCTCACTCTCTCCACCCCGCTTTCCTATCTCCTCTCTCGTGTCTCTCTCTTACCTCCCAGGGTCTGAAAAAAGCACAGTAGGCACACTTTTTTCCTTTCTTTACATTCTTTTTCATTCTTAAAATTGTTTTACTTAATGCACAAAAAACACATCGGTTTCCTAATACTGTCCAGTGCTGCAGCACCTTATTCCCCCTCCGTCTGAAACACTCTGTTTTCACTCCTGTCTCTTTAAGGTCCCCCCCCACATACACAGCCCCCTTTGATTGGTCAGCTCAGACACGCTTAAGCTCGCACCACTCACAATAACAGAGCATCTGTGCGAAATCAATAGCATCAAGCCTTAAATTATGCAAATGTGTGACATGGTGACGTAGTGTGAAATGAAAAATTTACAGAATTAAAGGCAGGACTACTGACGAGGCATTTCGGGAGAAGTGTTGAAAGCGAATGTAAGCCAGGGTGGTGTGAAAACATCCAATAGGCCCTGGGTGTGGTGGCAAAGTTGGAGCCAGAGATACCACAATACACAAAAAAAAATTAGGTTAATTAGGTTGAGGCACCCGAGCAATGGTCTTGATGGAAACTGTTCCACATTATGTACATTGTGTGGTCAAGCAATATTTTCTGTATAAGCTTTACAGGTAGTGTTAACAGTGAGTAAGCAATATACAAATGTTGTTGCAACAGTATTTTCCCCAGAAAACGGCAGAGTAACCCTTACAGCCTGAAAATTTTACAACCATTATATATGTGATGTTGACTGCATCCCTTAAACCCAGTGTGTGTCTGTGCTTGTTCACCTTCTTTCTAAAACTCAATAAAAAAAAAAAACAATGTTGTTGCAATAACCCTGTGTCCTTTGGTGGTCTACATTGTGTTGTTTTAACTGTGTGGTAAGACAAACAGCCGTCAAGGTGATCATTTTTAAATTTTAAGTGTCAATAAGACAGATAAGTTATTTTTTTAATAACTAGCATACCACATTGTAGGCATGTGCTCATTGCCGTGGTAAGTCAGCAGTATGTCAGTAATGCTATAACGATATCTGGTAACAGATTAACTTCAGGTTTAATTGTTGTTCTCCCGATACAATTGTTACAATTCTGATTTAATTTAACATCACAGTTATTTAGTATTTTGTTCACCGTACAATAGCAACAAAACCGTTTCTAGGGAATGTATTGCATTGTAATAAGTTACAAAAATCTGCAGAAAACTATGTCATGTTTATTCAGCTCATTAAAATTCTCCAAGCACAGGAAAGTTAAAGTAGCCTTCATGTTCGTTTCATCCTTTAAGTCCCTTTCTCCTTCTGCACTGCAGCATTTAACTTTGGAAGCATCTCTTTCACCTTTTCCCTTAAGGAATCCTTGGGGGTAGAAATCTCTTCTCACCTTACCAACTAGTGCTATTGGAGGCAGGTTATTTTGGTTTTAACATTTGGTTTACCTCTTAAGTATGCGGAACACATGACCTTTTTCAGATCTGCTTGGTCAAGACTTTTCATTTCCACTTACACACATCCACTGGCAGCTTATCAGTATCATGGTCTTTGGCTGCTGGTGACTGAGCAGCTTTATTGGAGCATACTGTTAAGGTTAAGATCCAGATTTTCCTGTCTTGTGCAGCAATTGGATCTGACAGCCTTATTCTTAAGCTCTCTTTTCTAACCTCTAGGCTTCTACAAACAGTGTGCTGACTTGACATGGTCGCCATGCGGTGTACCTGATAGTTCCTGAGCTCAGCGATTTTCTCATGCTGCACAGCCGAGTCATTCCAGATGAGGTTGGCAGTCTCGTCCTCATCTCGGGTCTTTATGAAGTCCATCTCGTTGATGGCTATACGAACTGTGGAAAAACACTCACATTGGATTTTATTCATCATATAAAATAAACGCTATCCACTCATTAAGCCATATCAATAACGTATGAATGCAAGAGATAACTTTGACTCACAATCAAATATTTCTACTTTAAAGAACAACGTTTCACTCACACACATTTTGCTAGGCTTAAACTCTGTTTTTGCATACATTAAGAGAGAAATGACTTCTGGAGATGATAGATCTAACAGCCATATTTACCATTCATGGAATGGTTGCAGAGCAGCCAATCGTAATGCCTCTCTTCAGAAAGATAAATTAATTGTCTGTAATGCATTCAAATCCCACTGGAAACCCCATAGTATGAGAGATAGGTGGCAAGCCCATTTGGACATTAATCCGACAACTATTCATTATTCAGTGAGTAATGAAAAATTCATATGCCCTAACGAAACGAGGTATTAATTAATTTCTCGAAAGCCTTAGCAAACCTGGAAGAGGCTTGCCTAATGTTGCATGATGGCACTTGAATGGGAAAAAGGTGTTTCCGATGTAACTTCATCCATCTGATAACGCCGTGTGTTTTGCTAACTGGAACATGGAGGGTTTACAGATACCAGTTTGGTCTTTACAACTATAATCAATCTCACCCAACAGACATCCTTAGGGCCAGCGTTTGCATTCCCTTCTCACTGAGCAAATGCCTCGAACTTTAACCTTTACCTGTAATACTATCAATTCTGAAGCAAAAAAGACAGCTGCAAAAAAGGTAACAGCAAAAACGAGCCATCCATCTGGCCCTTTGTGTTAATTTTCCTTCAAAATAGCCCCGCACTAACCACAGAATGGCCACTGTGAGAGTCTCGTCACAGCTAGAAAACTGACTCACAGCTAGACTCCCATCTACATCCAGGATCCCAGCAGCCCCCAACTTGTACTTGCTGCTGCTGACTCCTTAGTTTCCTAGGTTGTAGTTCACCCCCTGAGAGCTGCGATACCACACAATATACTGAACATGTACGGAGTGCTTACTGTGCTCTTTTGGCCCTCCTCAAAAAAAAAAAAATAACTCACTGCCAAGTTAAGTTACCTCAATAAAGGTTTATGTATGTATGTAAGGCCGAGCTGTCTCCATGTGAACTGTTTGACTGCAATGCAACTCTGTTAGGTTCATTTGCAACGTTAAACAACAAACAAAAACAATCCATGAGAGCAAATCTGATTTTATTGTTGAGACAACATCATGATTGGATTTTGCTGTGTTTTGAGGAACCAGCCATGCCATACCAAAAGCTCTTTTCAAAATGATTACGCAGTTCACTGTGTCACAGGGCATTAATCCTACCGGCAGGACCACCTGCATTGTTGGTCTTGCTGGCTCATGAAATTTAAATACAATCAAAATATACATTTGGAAGCTTGTAATCTGACACTTTTGTTTTATTCTAAACCCACTGTATGTAGATTAGACACAAAATTAGTTCACCAGACAAAACTAGTGATCTTACCATGTTTTCCTTAATGACTATGTCATTTTGTGGAAGACATTTTGATCAGAAGAGAGAGCTCTTCACTGACTGATTTTGTTGTGCCTAAACAAACTATATCATCAAACACTCTTCGTTTCCATGACTAAACAAACTGAATAAGCAAACTGACCTTAAAGGACAACAACATTTCATATTGTTTTACTTTGTTTATATGTGGCGGACCCTGCCACCTTCCTAGCTTCAAACAGTGTTCTGGGGACTTTGTTGTCCTCAGAGAACAGTTGTTTATTCAGTTATGAAATGTTTTTGTGTTTTTACCTCATTTATGTTGTAAAGCCAAACTACATAGTGCCCCTTTCATCTTAATCGTGAATCCTTCTACGTAAGAAGTAAGGAATACCTAAAGTAATACTAATACAACAACTGAAACTGAAACCATTTCAGGCATGTTTTTCAACAGAAAACATCAATACTAAGATAATGTGCGGGCACATCAATGAAAAGATTTCATCAGCCATCTCAAAGAAAGCCTCTTTTCATCCTATACAAAGGATGAAAAGAGGCGAATTCTTTGATTAAGACAAACTCTTTGATCAAAAGATGTCTTCTCTGTAAAGAGTTACATTTCTGTTGAGTATATATGCCAGTTTTAGCTCCTTTTCAAGCCTCATTTTAATCATTGTGTCTTCAGTCTTTGCTGATCATTTGTATCCGTCGTTGTAATTACTGTAACTTTCAAAGTGTTTTAATGTCATTAGTAAAAGGTTACCGTACCAATCTCGTATTTGGTGCCAGCAACATTGGCTGTGATGGTGCCTTTCTTCTTTTTGGTGCGAACCTTCCTCTTCCCACTGCTCTGGTAGGAGCCCACAGATGGCCCGTTCACGGGGGACGCTCCTTGATCCTCTGGAGGAGGAGGAGGAGGAGACAGCATACAACAAAACTAGATACAGTCACAGCTTGTGCTCCGGACTGGGAGGGGAGCAGGCGTATTATAATATATTTTCCTCATTTCTACAGGGGATTTAGTGGGGTTGGTTTATGGAGCTAGGGTGTAAATGAATTAGGCGTCTAGTTTGTTATAGCTGCATGCATCATGATCCTTTTATCATAATCTGTGTGTGTGTGTCTGTGCAAGAGTGTGGGGCTCTGTGCAGGAGAGAATCATACTGACTGTGCAGGCAGGCTGTATGTGAACAGGTGGCCAGGTGTGTGTGTGCTTTATTTGCCACGGTGTGTGTACAACATCTAACAGAATAATCCTGTCCCCGCAAAGCGTTGGACCTCTCTTACTCACCTCCTTCATTGGGAGGGGAGGGCATCTCAGGAGCTGCAGGACTGAGGGGGCAAGCCAAGCTTTCTGCAGGGCTTGGCGGGGCGGGTGGGCCTCGCAGGGTATTCTCAGCACCCTCCAAGGGCTCTCTCACACTCACACTAGTTGGTCTTCCCTGTCTTGGGCTGTATGGCGATGTGGTTGAGGATGGCCCAATGGATCATCTGAGCATCTCCCTGGCGCCTTTCAGCAGCATAAAGAGCAGCAGCAGAGTCTGAGTGGGCAGGGGAGTTAGGAAGTGGGTAGCAGTGGTGGGGGAAGAGCAGGAGGGGGAGGGCCTCTCAAGGGTCTGCACAGTCCCAGCTTATTTACAGCCCCGAGAGGAGACAGGGAGGGAGGGGGGGATGGACAGCGGGATGGATAAGAATGCCTGTAGAGAAGAAGAAAAAAGATATTTAACAGCAGCAGAACAGTAGTAGCAGGCTGACTGCTCCTCACTGTGGATCTGTGTGTATTTTTTCAATGGACTAGAGTGCATTGGACATGCTTTTGATGTAAAGCAGCGGCAACAGGGGCATACAGGCCTATCACAGGCTACATCAGTCAATCCGACACTGAGCGTAACAGTTCAGTGAGAACTCTGTACAGCTTTGACACTGCAGTACTACTAATGAAATAATCTAAAGCTGTGTGATGTCCACTAGACTAATTGGTATTCCGCAGAGCCATTGTGAAATATTAATGTGGTTGTCAAGTAAAGGGTTTGCAGCATCTCACTGTGTCTCATGTTTGTGCCAGCTGGGTTTCATTGTATGGCTGAGAGGTCACTTCACTCAAACAGATGGCATCTTTACAGTGGTTTGTTAAAAGGATGCTTCAGGCTATGAACAGTGTGGGAAATTAACACCAGTCATCAGCCAAATCCTGTTATTGTTTGGCTGTGGCCTGACTGTGTGTCTTCAAACCACTTTTGGATGTAGTACACTATTGTTGAGATGTCTTGTCACATTTAATTCTTTGCTGGCTGGGGCAGCACAGTGACTCAGTGGGTAGCACTGTTGCTTTGCAGCCAAAAGGGGACTGGGCTTGAGTCTCTGTCTTCTTTGTGAGGGCTTTCCATGTAGGAGTGGGCGATCTGACAATTTTAGATCATGATCGATCCCAAAGACATCCAACATCTTATTTAACTTAAATAAGGAAAATCGTACAGGCTGTAGTATTTAATGTCCTCTTACTTATGGTTCCAAACTTCACAGAACTTCACAGACTAGCAGATCCATGCTACGTAAACAAACCAAAAGAGTGATAAGTTGACTGACAAATTACTTCTCGTGGCTCTTTCTTTGGGTGATGTAGTCTTGGGAATCCAAATTAAGTTAAAACTAGTACCATGGCCGATGAGGAGCTTGTGCCGAAAAAGAACTACCATTGATACAATATTGTGTTTAATGGCGCAAAATAGGGCTGCAGAGTTGATTGCAAAATGATCATAATCGTAATATGGCTAAATGCAATATCCAAATTACAATTATTGCAATTTTTTAGCCAAAAAAGGTCAAATGTGAGACAAATCTTATTTTCCAAAATGTAAGAAAACGTGTTTTTTTCTGTGCAGACACCAACAAACATTTTATATTAAAAACATCATGCTTTTGATATTTTTTTGTGTATATTTGTCAAAATAATCACAATATGATTTTTCAGCAATATCATGCAACCCTTGTGAAAATGGTAAAATGTTACGTAAGCTACAGTTTACACAGCATTTCAAAATTGATTGTAATTGTGACTTAACGGGTTGTGATATTAGTTTTTAACCAGATCACTCACCTATTTTTGCATGTTCTCCTTTCGTAACTATGGGTTCTCATGTGCAGGTGCTTTAAATGTGTCATATTTTCAAAGACAGAGCAAGATTCAGGTGGACTGGAGACTCCGAACAGCCCACAGGTCTGATACTGTGGGACTGTGTCCAGTAATGGACTGGCAAGCCGTAAATTGTTTTCCAAATTTACAGCATGCTGGGAACAATTACAGCCACTCAGGATCCTTGCATGTCAAATACTGCGTGTAGCTGCTTTATTCTGAGTCAACAATGATCGATACTTATAGACTGAGGATTCAGAACCCCTGCCTCCTATTCAAGGGGTCATAAATTAAATCTGAAATGGTTGGATAATCATATTTCTTCGAGTCCCTTCAAATTGTTCAGATAAAATAAGATATGACCATGACCATTATCTCTCTTTGGTTGACCTTGTCCCAACTCATTAACATATCGAACCAGTGGCATGTGGTCTCAAGAAAGGATGCAGAGTATCAAGTGCATGTGGTATGGTAAAAGTTTTAACCACATAAAACTTTAAATCAGAGGTAGTACAGTATACAACAGCTACATCTACAGTACACAGGCTTATGGTGCCTCTTTTGCAATTCATAAAGAGATCAACAGTAGCCTCTAGTGGTGAGAACACCAATTTCTATCTGTACACTTAGATACATCTGTAAGTGTACATGTGCACACATAAGAAAATATGCACACAGGCTGACTTGAAACCAAACCTATTGGTTCAATGAGCAACCTCCAAACAAATGAGAATGGATAAAAGTCCAATCGAATTACATGATCACCCAGCAGTCTTTACTGTCAGCCTCTGGTATGCCTGTGGTAAGCACAAGACATCGATCCTGGGGAGGAATAAGATCAGCGCAGAGGGGGAGAGAAACAACAAAGAGTCAGAGTGATAAAGTGAGGCAAGCCATGATGTTGACAACCAGCCCCCACCTCCCAGTGGTGTACTGGATATCTGTACAGGAGGCCGGGAACTGTGTCTCTACAGGAGCACTGAACCTTGGTATCATGTAAACCCTCAGGAACAGTGGGAGATCTGACGGTCGCATGTGATGCAAACTAAACACCTACAAAATACAGATAAGAGCTGGGATGTTAATCATTCTGCACAGTATTGCAGGAATATTAATCCTCAAAATAGAAGGAACTTATTTTATTGCTCTTTTTGTGTTTTAGTAACATTAAATATCAACATCTTGGTTGTATAGTCCACTTTCTAAATTAAACATAATTTGTAATGTTGCTCTATATCCCCATTTATTAATGCTGTTGACAACATTGTTTCATATCTTCATTTCAAATCGCCTAATATTTTTCCAGTAAGCTTGTGTGCAAAACTAAGGCTACCCTAATAACTTAAAGAGAAGCACATGAACATAAAAAAATATCTGATCATGTGATTACATTTCTCTCGTTGCTCCTCTTCGCGTGTCTGTCAACATAGATTTATGTTGAAGCGTGTTTGCCTGACTCCTACAAGGGCCACAGTTCAGGCTTTAATCACATTGATGGATGACCAAGCAAAACTAGGCTCTGTCATGTTTTGCTCATTTGTGTTAGTAGTAGTGGTGGTAATCAACCGCAAGATGGCCTAGTTTTACTTGCATTCACATGATATAAGTGGGCTTTACAATGCAGGCAAACAGCAGATTAGATTAGAGTGACTGTTAATCACTGACTGTTAGAGAGTTATAAGTTTTTGTGAAACAGGTTTGAATTTAGATCAGAGACCACTGTCTCGAGTCATACCCTTTAAGATTTCCTGTCTAATTAGTTGGGGTTCACCAATTCTGAACGCTGGTACTGATATTCACCTTGATGACTGCTTTCACCTATCTGCAAATAAGATCACATTCACAGATGGCAGTGGCCGATGTTTATCTGTTTGGGGTTTTTTTGCATTAATTTTGCACTGGCAATTTTGCACTTTTTTTTTCACTGAGTAGAGGAATTTGAACATTTGAACAGCTGGCTGATAAGGCTTTTAAGCTATTTCTTTTCACAACATCTCACAATTGGTGCGCCCCTCTTGTCAGTTAGAAAAGACACAATATTCAGATAGAGACCGTACAGACAGTGTAATGGTCTGTCATATATATCATACCATATTGTTCTGGAGCATCCGTATGGTGTCGTGCTTGGATATCCCTTTTAACCTACTCCATAGTTTCTTTCAGCTTTCTGGTTATTCTTTGTAATATGTTGGACGATTCAACAGGAACATATTTGTAGGCATTACTCGACCATATATTCGACTACTGGCATCATCACAACTAATCCTTCAGTGAAGTATTAATGACAAAATCTTTACCTAAATCCCTTCCACTAAGCATAGCATAAATCCTCTGGTGCAATTAAACTTTTTTTCCAACAGAGGGAGGCAGAGGGCAATCCCAGCAGAGCAGAGCTGAATGGGCTGATCTCCCAGGGATGCTGAGCTCACACACAACACAGAAAGGCTTCATTGTAAAGTCAGCTCTTCATGTTGCTCAGCTGTATCACTCTTAGTTTCACAGCTTCTTTATGCATGACAAATGCATGTCTGTCTGGCAGGGAACTGTTATGCAGAATGTCCCCTTAATTATCCAGCACAAGCTGTTAATGTGTGTGTCACGTTACTGTACGTCAAGCTTCTCTCTCAGAAACACGTATGTTGTCTGCAGCGTTTAGTCTAAAACACAAATATTTCAGGACACAATAACAGGAAGTAAAGTGGTTCTCGTCAAAATCATGAACCTCAAAATTCGTCTTCAAACAGATATTATCCTGCTTTCATAACAATGGCACTTCAAAAATATGGTGCCCCCTTTTATTTCACAAGCAAATCCAAAAAGACAGCACAAATAGCTTTACAAGAAGTGTGCCAACAGAAAAGCTGAACAAAAGCAGTGGGCTATTTATTCATGACAAGCAGTGTCACAACACAAGTCCCTTCAAAAACCAGCAGTACATCCCTGAGGGGTTTGTTTTATGTTTTTTTTTTTCTGCCTTACATAAAACTACATCTTGAAAGCAGTCGTCAAATACAGAATCAATAAAGAGGCTTGGGGAATCACCACTTAGCCTCACATTGTGCTGAAAGTGCAGGATTTGTAGACACAGGTTCTTTTCTGTGCATGCAGCATGTCCTGGTCTTGCCATTACAGCAGTGCTGGGACCTCAGGGTATGTATAACCATTTAAAGTGCAGAAAATGAGACACGTTGTACTATTATGCACTCTTGACTGAAAAGCAAATGTAAACAAAAGAATTTTCAAGTACAAAATGGGCCTTTTGTCTTGTAAGTAGCATAGACTTGGTCACTGGACGTTTTCTTACACTTAAAAGGCACAACATTATCATCATGGTCTTAAAAATAACAGTATGATAGCAAAATCCCCTTTGTGAAAACAAGTTCTACTTCTATCTTTATATATCTGGCCACTACCACAACATTGTCGTCCCAGGAAAAATGAAAGCTGAGTTTGCGGACTACTCTCACAGGAAAAGTAGCTGGTTTAGAATTGCCTGCAGATCTAAAATTAGCTCGAACCAGTGACCCAACTCTGGCTTCCTGCCTTCTTCCAGATATGAGGAGGAACAAGTGTGGGAGCTATCAGCCCACAGGGTACTGAAATACACCAACAAACAGCTGCGTGCTAAGCTTTGCCTTTTTCAGACAGAAATCTATAGAAATACAGGCAAAATGGTCAAATGCAAAATTCAGCCACTGCCTTTGTAATGCTTTGAAACATTTATTTCAACTGCAATCCGACCTGACCTTGTTCCAGGTAAGACAAAGTGGAGCAAATAACTTATAGCTGTGACAATGTGTACGAAGTGTTTGTTCAAAAGCACTGCAGTGCTGTACCGTTCCTCCTGTTACTGGGTTTACTGTCAAGTTGATTTCCTAATACAGTATTTGTTTTTTTTTTGTTTTTTAAAAAAAGAAAAACTGTGCACATAGCATTAAAAACATACACATGATAAACAATGTAAAAGTCCATTCTTTGAAGTGAACAAAAAGCCCAAACGTGCAGCAACCAAGTCTAATCACTCAAATGTTGTCAGTGCAATATTGCAACAAATATACTGTATTAATCCAGAAAAAACGTCAGGATGCCAGCTGTAGCCTGCATGAAAATAAAAGATTACACACATATCATATCCATCTTAATAGCCTTATCTCTGAGATAAGTCCAGAAGGCAGGATGCCACCAAGAACTCATATGTTAGGCTGTTATTATTATGTAATCCATCTGCTCTGTTAGGAATGGTCATCTCCAGGGTGCTATATCAGCATGTGGTCTCTAAGTGGCACACTGGACTACAAACAGACGAGACTAAATCAAATGGCTCTCCAAACACCACATCCCTATGTAATTAACTAGGCTCTGAGTATCCACAGCTAAGCGTCAGCAATACAGGAGAAAATCCTTAAGTGCACTTTCAAATCTAGCCTGAGCTAAAATGCTATGCTACTAAAAGTAGCGAGGGGACCTATGCCTATCACAGCACAGCAGTCAATATGGTATCTTCCAGATCACTGAAAGGATAGTAGGCCATCCCCTTTTACGGATCTTGACTGTATTTCAGGATTAGCGTAAATGCAGATCCTAAATCTCACATGTACTATCTTGGATATTAGGGAGTTTTCAGGAAATTGGTTGAGCTGACTAATTAAATGTCACAAAGCCCAAGGAGGTGCATTATTGCTATGTAATTACAGCTGCTAGCAGGCAGTAGCTAACGTCAGGTTGCTAGCCACTTGCATAGGTCAGGTGGAACGATCAAACAGGGAAACAATCTCGCAATGCTGCTATTCAGTCAACTTGCTGACATCAAATGTGGCGCTACAGCGACGTTAACGTTTAGCTGCCGTGCGAATGAGGGCGTTTTCATTTTCTTGCTGCTTCTAAATTAAATAACAAATATAAACCTGGATTAGACAGCGTGTAATATTTCAAAGGAAACACAATGACCCTGGGCTAACGTTACTCTACAGTTAGCTTAGCCGCACTACCTAGCAAAGGATGGAGAGGCGAAAGCGGAGTAGCCGTTAACGTTACCTTATTTATTCCAGGCACTGGCAGTGCAGCTCTTTTGCTGGTCTCATCCGAACGACACAGTCGCCGTTTTTTTTTAAAGGAGACACTGGCTCTATTTAGAGAAACCGTCCAGTCCCGAGAGATTTTTTTAAGACTATAACAGTGTTTATGGGGTGTAATGGCGTTACTACTGACGAGTGACGTTGGTTGACAGACACAAAAAAATCAGTATCTTGTAGACCTCTTGTGTGCTGAGAGTGCTGGAGCGAGTCCATGGGCAAAACCATTCGCTCCGTAGGAGGGGGAACCCAAGAGAAGTGCTGAAGTTTGCATTCCCAATCTGGCACCAACGTGACCGTGTGGTGTACTGCAGGGCGTGTACATTCAGTCAGCACGTAACATTTTAAACTCATACGAAGTTGCGAGCGAAAATTAAAGTCTTAACACGGCTGCGAGTTGTGTTTCGTACACCTGCAAGGCTTTGTTTAATGTCGGTTTCGGTGCTGCTCGTCCTCCACAAACACGCTGGTACAAACACAAGGAAGCTACCTAGCAACTGCGTCGCTGACCATGGTGCTAAAAAGCAAACCTGCCGGTTATGGGCGCGACCTGCTCAACGTCCCATTCACTTCTCAAGAGCTACCCATGTCTCGCTGTAATGACGTGGAAATGTTCCTCCGTAGACTCTTGCGTCCCTGCTCATGTTTATGATGCATTTTCTAAATATTTGTGTTATCAAATTTACCATTGGCATTTGTTTTCCACTTTGTTAGTGGTCCGATGTTTTGCAACCAAGGGCACTTCCTAGGAGGCCACCATGAATTGCATTAATTTCCCTTGTTTAAGTAGTTTGTTTAGGCGTGCTGATCTTAGGGATCGACCCAAATGGCTTTTTCACGGGTCAATATGGAAAATTATTATTTTGAATCAAGGAGACCAACAACTGATGTCTATGACTTATAGACATTTGCAGTGAAAATAAAAATCATGGTGTTACAATTGATAAAACATACAATTTGCTCAAGTTCTGCACTTGAGTAAAAAATTTTAATGGACTCTACTTGAATATTTCCATTTTCTGCTGCATTTATTTGATAGCTTTTGTTGCTGGTTACTTCATAGATATGGATTATTTGGTCTTGATTACTATTACTTGCAACATGTAACAGATCAGATAGTGTTGTGGGAAAGTCATTGATTGAGAGCACCATGGTGACTACAGACAGAGAAAAGATGCTGCATCAGAGCCAGTGTAGTGCATTTTGAAATTAATCGATTTATCAGACACAAAAAAAACACAATACTGATTAGTGGAAAAGTAGTTTATTTTTTAACACTTACTGTATTCAGCCAGTCATTCTTATGCTGATTTATTTCAACACCTCAAAAACAAGTTGTTATATATATAATATATATATATATATACACACACTACCAGTCAATAGTTTGGACACACCTTCTCATTTAATGTTTTTTCTAAATTTTCATGACCCATCAAACCCATCAAAATTATGAATGAACACACTAAAGTGACACAATGTGCCTTGGGCATGTGTCTTGGTTAAAATTACGTATTTTATGTACTCTGCCCTGTCCTTGTAGGGTGAGCATTTCTCTGGCCTTGTGTCGCCTTGGAGGTCAAAGCTCTCAGTCAGCAACAGAGTTAAGAGTTAAACATTATATTGCACCTTACCTTCAGTAGGCCTTTGCTTCACAAAAAGCAAAAAATAATTAGTGCAAAAAGGCTACACTTGGTGGAGTCACACTGCTTTCTCATGGATGTGATGAAACAATTTCTCTGTAAAACAGATTGCTTCATTTCACAAAAGATTACTTTGCTATTGAGTTTAAGGCATTTGTATTCAAACAAACATGTGCAATACTTTTTTCTTTCTCTAGCCTTAGAGATGTAACTTAAATCTCAGCTAATGCTTTAAAGGTTAGTCAAGATAGATCTTTTGGGAGTTACCTATTCAATTCAACTTTGTTAACTAATAATATGAGAACATAAATATTTTTCCTCAAGCCATGTGTTACTGACCAAACACTCTACAACAGCAATTACTGTTGGAATATAGAGCTATTTACATCACTTAACACTTTTTTGATCATAATGGATGAAAAAACAACATGAAATATTGTATGAATTATTCTAATTGCTACATCATAGGCAACCAGACATGTTTCAGTTTCTTGAAGACGTTAGACCTTTCATCCAAAAGGCTTCTTCACTTTTAACTAACTTGAGGGGAGTTGTATAGGCTTTTAAACTCTGTGTGGGAGTGTCCTTACAGAGTCGTAAAGGACACATGTGAGCTCTGAGTTTCAGTTGTTATGGACACTCTTGGGTCATTGACATGGCCTCTTGCAGAAGCCTCATGGATGAGAGGTGAATGTCTTCAAGAAACTGAAACAAGTCCAGTTGCCTAAAATATAGCAGAATTGTCATCACCTGGGTGACTGAGAACTTCAGAAAATTACTTTAATGCAGTGATCCTGGCTTGGACTTGTGGACTTTGACATGGACATCTACCTGAGTCATCATTGTGATGACCTGCAACTTGACTTGACAAAAATGAATAGCTTGACACTCAGCTGGGACTTGAAAATTAAAGACTAGTGACTTGACTTAATGATGATGAATCAAATTTCTATGATTGAGAATAAATTAAGAAATAAATAAGCTTTAAAAAAGTTTGTTGATTGATATATATATTTATATATATATATATATATACACACATTGTGATCTTAAGCTTTATTTCAATGTAAATGTATTGCTTTAATTGCTGATAACAATCACAACATAAGTGCCAATTTGCAGGAAGAAGTATTTCAGTGATATCACCACATTGAATGTCAGGAAAATGCATCTGTAAATGCACATTTTTATTTCAAATGTCTAAATTGGAATATTTAAAGCAATATTAAACTTATTTAAATGAAATGTTAAATATAGGGCTATACCTTTCATATAAATACATGACAAACTATTTTGTGAAAAAAGCCTATGTCAATAACATGAAATTGAAATCAATTAGCATAATTCTAAGGTGGCAGTTAAGACATTTTGTTTACCAAATGTTGTATACAAGTGGACTGTATGGAGGAAAAAAAATAAGGTCATATATATATATATATAATATATATATATATATATATATACACACACTACCAGTCAATAGTTTGGACACACCTTCTCATTTAATGTTTTTTCTAAATTTTCATGACCCATCAAACCCATCAAAATTATGAATGAACACATATGGAATTATGTAGTAAACAAAAAAGTGTGAATTAACTCTAAATATGTTTCATATTTTAGATTCCTCAAAGTAGCCACTCTTTGCTTTGTTGACAGGTCTGCAATCCCCTGGCCTTCTCTCAATGACCTTCATGATATAGTCATCTGAAATGGTTTTCACTTCACAGGTGTACCCTGTCAGGGTTCATTTGTGGAATTTCTTACCATCTTAATGGGGTTGGGACCATCAGTTGTGTTATGCAGAAGTCAGGGTGGTACACAGCTGACGGCCCTATTTGACAACTGTTAGAATTCATATTAC
This sequence comes from Sparus aurata, assembly GCF_900880675.1. Classification (NCBI taxonomy): domain Eukaryota; kingdom Metazoa; phylum Chordata; class Actinopteri; order Spariformes; family Sparidae; genus Sparus; species Sparus aurata. The sequence goes on along the minus strand of NC_044197.1, from coordinate 17,241,257 downwards.
AGCAAGAACCAATCAGCTAAGTAAAGAGAAATGAAAGTCCATCATCACTTTAAGAACTGAAGGTCAGTCAGTACGGAAAATTGCAAAAACTTTGAATGTGTCCCCAAGTGCAGTCGCAAAAACCATCAAGCGCTATGATGAAACTGGCTCACATGAGGACCGCCCTAGGAAAGGAAGACCAAGAGTCACCTCTGCTGCTGAGGTTCATCTGAGTCACCAGCCTCAGAAATCGCAAGTTAACAGCACCTCAGATTAGAGCCCAGATGAATGCCATACAGAGTTCTCGTAGCAGACACATCTCTACATCACCTGTTTAGAGGAGACTGCGCAAATCAGGCCTTTATGGTCAAATAGCTGCTAAAAAAACACTAGGCTACTAAAGAAAAGCAACAAGCAGAGGAGATCTGTTTGGGCCAAGAAACATAAGAGATGGACATTAGACCAATGGAAATCTGTGCTTTGATCTGATTAGTCAAAATTTGAGATCTTTGGTTTCACTCCAAGCCATGTCTTTGTGTAACGCAGAAAAGGTGAACGGATGGTCTCTACATGCATGGTTACCACAGTGAAGCATGGAGGAGGGGGTGTGATGGTGTGGGGCTGCTTTGCTGGTGACACTGTCTGGGATTTATTCAAAGTTGAAGGCACACTGAACCAGCATGGCTACCACAGCATCCTGCAGAGACATGCCATCCCATCCGGTTTGCGTTCAGTTGAACCTTCATTTATTTTTCAACGGGACAATGACCCCAAGCACACCTCCAGGCTGTGTAAAGGCTATTTGACCAGGAAGGAGAGTGATGGAGTGCTGCACTAGATGACCTGGCCTCGGTTTAGTTTAGTCACCTGACCTAAACCCAATCGAGATGGTTTGGGATGAGATGGACCACAGAGTGAAGGCAAAATGGCCAACAAGTGCTCAGCATCTCTGGGGACTCATTAAAGACTGTTGGAAAACCATCTCAGGTGACTACCTCATGAAGCTCATTGAGAGAATGCCAAGAGTGTGCAAAGCAGTAATCAAAGCAAAGGGTGGCTGTTTTGAAGAATCTAAAATATAAAACATGTTTTCAGTTATTTCACACTTTTTTGCTTACTACATAATTCCATATGTGTTCATTCATAATTTTGATGCCTTCCGTGAGAATCTTCAATATAAATAGTCATGAAAATAAAGAAAAAACAGATATAAAAATATTAGTTAGTTAGTTATCAACAATAAATAAAAAACGTTTACCAAAGAAAATAAAGAAAAATTGAAATTCTATGATTTCCGACTGGCATTTGAACGCACATTTAACTTCTCTGGGTATTCCCACATGATCTGAACGCACCACAAAACGACAGCAGGCAGAGGTGAAAAGTCTGGATCATGTTTTCATTCCAGCGGAGGCATACTTGAACGACAAAGGACATTGTAAATAAAGATCAACAGGGCGGTTAGCCGAGCACGTCGAGGTTCTGTCCACGAAGAGAAGACATTGATGTTGTTGTTAGCCAAGCAGCTAGCACAAGCTGAAATTTGTTAGCTAGCTAACGGAGGACCCTGTTAGCTAACCGCCACCATCATCGCTCCGAGCCAGCTGTGCATCGCCCTGTCTTCCTACGATGGGAAACGCAGCAACTGCCAAGAAAGGCAATGAGCAAGAAAGCGGTGAGCACCTGAAAACCATCCGGCTAGCCTATTAGCCGTGTAACGTTAGCTATTGTTCTAGCCTGAGCTTGCTTATAATGAAGTCAGTGGATGAAGTAAGCCTTTAGCAGTTGTTGTCCAGTGTTGGCAGACAGTACAGGGATGAGGGTTGCAGAGAAGAACCATCTTTGGTAGGGGTTTACAAGGTGTGCTTGCTGCCTCCTGACAATTTCTGTTTGCCTGTCTCACTTGGGTATGGAGTCACAGATGATGCAGCTAGCTAATTATTGAAAGCGAAATACGAGCAAATGGCAGCAGTTGAGGTCCTCACCTTCACGTTGAAGGTTTCCCCACAGCAGCATCCTCGGCTCAATGAAACGAAAGCGTTCTGTAACGTTAAACTGAAGTTATCAATGCGACATGTTTAATTTTTAGAGAGCTAACAAATGTCAGCTGCCTGCTGGGGCCAGATAACATCGGCAAACATTGGTTTGAAGTACAGCTGCAGTACAAGGCCTAGTCACTGCTAACAACAGGTACATGATAACAGACAAGTTGAGCAAAAAACTGCTTGATGTGGTCGAAGCAGGCTAAAGATTGGAATAAACATATGTCTTGCTTTATAGTGTTGCTGTTTTGTTTTCTAAAGGAGATCTACTAAATGGCTCTTCAAGTCAGCTGTCAACAAATTTACTGTAAATCGACATGTTATGCCTGCGCTTACAGTGACATTCACCTGTTGTGTTGATGCTATAACATGAATCGAAAGCAGCTGCCTTCTTTTGTCTAATCTGTTGAATGATAGCAATTCTGCAATATTAACTGCTCCATCGATCACTTGAGAGGAGTAGCCAGAGGGCACTTTGTTGTGTTCAGGGTGCATTTGTCATTAATGATCGAGGTAATCCACTAAACCGTACCATGCCTAGAAGTCAGTCTCTCTGGGGAGCACTTATCTTGACCTGCTTTCTGATTGGCAGTAGTCCCATACAGTCTGCCGCCTTGTTGTGACTTAAGCCACCTGTAGTTTTCTGCAGGGAGGGGGCTGAGGGTTGTATACTATAACACTGTGATGTGAACAGAGAGCTACAAGAACACATTGTAAACATTTATGTCATGTAGATGTTTACAAAAGTAGGTATTTAGCGGAGATGTTTACCCAAAAAAAAAAAAAAAATCAGGCATTATCTAAACACCCGTATGCAGCTGGAAGGTCAGGTGAAGTTTTGTAGTCCACAAAACATTTCTGGAGCTTCACAGCAAAACAGCGATGCAGAATTCTCCCAAGCAACTGAAGTAGATTGGGGAAGGACTCAAGCTGTAATCCAACTCTGCGGTAGGCGTTGGATCCCAAATGTATATGAACGCACCATATTTTCCACCTTTGACAAGCATGCTAATGCTTTTAGTTTAGCGGTTACAGTGAAGATGGATTGGATTAACAAAAGGGTGTAAATAGCAACTGTTTCATGTTAACTTGGGATCTCTGGGCATCTGGAAACGTGGATTACGTCGGACAAGCTGCATGGAGCTATTTTTAGATTTTTTTATTTTACATTTTAAAACGAGTCCCCATCTGCTTTAGTTCAGTTTTGGAAAGTGCTGCAACGCTCTTTTCCTGTGAACCTCCAGAAATGTTTTGTCTACTATGAAAACTTCACCTGACTGTCCTTAGGCACGAGTGTGAGTAGATATTGACTGAATTTTTCATTTTGGGGTGAACTTATCCTTAATATATATGGCGCGACTCCAAAACCACATTTCTCCAACACCACATGAAGCATGAGGGTCATTTCTTAACTTTATGCCCAGAAGGAAGCTGCATTATGAAACTTCACCACCAGAGAGCACGATAACCTGGAGATAACTTCCCCCTCTAAGTCAGTCAATGGGTGTGACAGGCCTACAGTTTCCTTATCAGCTCTCTGAATGCACCACAGCTGTGCCTTGTTTTTGACATAACATTATGAGGCTGGCCTATGTGTGTGCTTTGCTGACTTTGCTCACCTTTGTCAAAACGTTGTCACCATTTGCATGGGAGACCAATAAGTGTTTTCAACGATGCCACCACAGAGAAAAAAATAGACATGCCGTTGAAACTGAAGCAGAGCACTTGAACAGGAAGCTTAACTTCATGTGGTTAGCCAAGCATTGCAGTGCACTTTGGCTGCATACAGGAAGTTAGTATGTCTCATTGGTCTTTGGTCTGAAACGGTTGCTTTTGCGTCTGAGCCTGTACGTCTCACTGTGTCAAAATGGCTCAGGGTTCCTTCGCCAGCCGTATTTTCCAAAAATATCGTAAGAATAGCCAGGACCAGAAAGGACAAGAGAGTGAGGTGCCTCGCATCTCTGAGTTCACCATCATGTGGGATAAACTTAGTAAGTGTGACATTTTGCTTTTTAAACTTAAAGTGTGTCGGCGACCCTCCGCTGCTCTGAGCGGGATGTGTCACCGCTTTTGTTTACTTGTTGTTCGCAGCAAAACTGATGTAGATGTAGCATATAGTATAAAGCAAGTGGTGTTCTTTAAATTGTCTACTAATGGGTTTAAGTTTGATTAGGGATTTTCTTCATGTTGCATGGTTGTTCAATTGGCCATCTTTGGTTTGTCAGGTAGCAGCCCCGGTTTCAAGGTCTTACTCGTTTAAGGTTTCTCTTTACCTTCCTCATCAGGTTGCTGTAATTGCACACATTCTTGATCCACCAGAGACATCAGTGAAAGCAATTTAGGCATAACACTTCTTAGAACAGACCATTTATTGTGTTTCAGTCGTTTACTTCATCTTAATAACGCTGTCTTCCTTTCATTTTTGTGTACTGTTTTTCCAGTCTGAAATGTCTTGTTATGTGTGCTTTTTACAATGTCTTTTCAATCACTGTTGTTTTATATCTTTTGTAACAGATGTTTGTAGTTTAACATCATTTTATTCAGTGTAGGACAGTGAAAGCCTCCTCCAATACTGGTAAGAAAGAATGATAGAAAGAGAGATGGAGAGAGAGAGTTGGTTATGAATATTTAATATTAACAATTGTGCAGAATTGAAACCAATCAAGACAAAAAAAATTATAACAATTTTGTTAAATCGTAAAGAACTGACTTGCATATTATTTAATTACTATTTGTTTTAGCTTTTCAGAGATAATGTAAGACAAAAAAAAAGTCCTCCAACTAAAACAGTTTTGTCTTTTAGTGTAGAGTAACTTATGTCAGGTTTTAGGAATCCTTATGTCGTCCTCTTCAGTGTCATTTTGTTGTGTGTTGCATTTAAATCCACGTGAATCTCAAATGTTTTACGCACTTCATAAATGTTTCTTCCTCTCTTTCTCTTCTCCATCATTTCCATCCATGTGGGTGAATGTTCCTGCAAACCCTTGGTGAACTGTAGAGACTTTTGGTATGCTCATATTTTCCATGAGCCATCCAAAGTCACAGAGATAAAGTTTATTCTGCAGTTTAGGCCTACAAGGCTTGCATTATATAATATCTAATATTCCCATAGTCCGTTAACAACACAGCTTCCACACATATAGCAGTACTTTAATGCCAGGTATGCATTTAAATCTGCTTACAAAGTACACTACCAACCAGACATTAGATACTTGCCATCACTCTGTGACTTTGGACATCTCATGTCTGCTGTGACTTTCACAATGCACTGTCTTTTCTAATGCCTGCACTCTAGTCTCACTTATGTTCTGCATTTTGTCTTTTTTTATCTGCCTCTCCCCTTTTTACTCCCACTTACTCCTGAAAGGGATGCAGAATAGCTTGTGTTTGAATTGGCCGATTCTGTAAAGTCCACAAGAGCTCTTTGCATCACTTTATTAATTAGAATTTCCTGCTTAGACGTGTGGTTTTGAGTTGTTTTTAGGCGGTATTCTTTGCTGTTTTGTCCAGTATAGTCCTGCATCCCCAGTACTTGACATTTGCCTGACCTTAATGCATTTCCCTCAACATGTGAACTGCCTTTGTTTACTTTCCTGAACACGTTAAACTGCCCCAGTTTCTTAGTTCCCTCAACGTGTTACCCGACCTTGTGAGGGCACCAAAATGCTCATAGTTAAATCACACTTTTGTCTCTCTTTGTAGTGAAAGAGTTCTTAGCTAAAGCCAAAGAAGATTTTTTAAGAAAATGGGAGTGTCCACCACAGGTAAGTTGTTCTTTATTCAAATTTCCCTTTACACTCTGCACTCATCGGTTATTTCATGATGCAGAATGATTACACATTTTGTATGATATCGCCAAGCCACTTCCTGGCTCATATCTTGTTGACTTGGACGTTCACTGTTATATGTTGCATAATCGTATTGTGTCAGTTAGTTGTGTGATAATCATATTGCGTCAGTTAGTTGTAGAAACATCTCCATCTAGCTTATGTATTTGTCCTTCACGTGGCATTTAAAAGAACTACAATCAACCCAAACATACAAATAGAACTTGAGCATTTTCAGTCCTCAGTTTACTGTCTCACTTCCACTGATAATGTGTTTCCTCAGAGCACAACAGGCCTGGATGACTTCGATAGGTTCAAGACTCTGGGCACTGGCTCATTCGGCCGAGTTATGCTCGTCAAACATAAAGAATCGAACCAGTTCTACGCCATGAAGATCTTGGACAAACAGAAAGTAAGCATGTGGTTTTAAAGAAAATATCTCATAAGAACTTGTGTTGTAAATCTTGATTATTATGTGAAAAGCAGTCTGCCGCATGCTTGACAAATGCTGTAACTACATAAATGCAGCACATCTCATAAAAGGAAATGGAAAGTTTCCTTTCATGCGCTGTCGGCACGTTATCATCGAAAACCTCAGAGAGGCTTCACATGAGAGTTTTGTTCTCTAAATACTGATGTGAGAGTTGTGGGAGGAGGTGAGCACGTCCTCGGCGTCTAGCTGTTCCCTTGAATTTCACACTTTTGGTAGCAGACGTAAACCTGTCTGACTTTCTGTTTTAGCTGTACTGCCAGACAACTGGGGTCAGAACGATTTGTGAATGGCTACTGTCTTACAGTAGCCATTGTTTTCCATTGAGATATTTCAGTACAGTATGAAAATAAACCTGCAGAGACTTGACATTTTTGTGAGATACAGTAGGTTATTCACAGTAAATGTCATTGCCAGGTGTTACTATCATTGTGTGGCAATGCAGTTAAACTTATTGGATTCAGACAGTCTAGTGTGCTGACACACTTGTTGAATCTCTGGCATCTTAGACTAAAGACCCAGCCAGTGAACACTAGTCTTTTTAAAGTATCCTGCAAGACGGGGCTTTCATTTCCACGGTGCATGTGTTTACTTATTTAGATCTTCAGACTTAGATTTTCATATAATATAGCTCCTGCTTGCAGTGCTGTTGAACACCTCACTCTCAAGTATCATACGTCCAAGATTACCACCAACTCATAAATGCACCAGACAGGCAGGCTTTTGAAATCTTATCTTATTTTGAGTTTTAAAGCAACAAAATGTTACTTTCCCCAAGAAAGATGCGCTGCTTATAGAAAATATTCACCCCCTTAATTTTTTCCCCTTTTATTGCATTAATAAATGGAATCATGACAAATAAATTCCTAAATGTCAAAATGAAAAACAGCTTTCTACAAAGTAATGTCAATTATTTAAAAATGTACTCTATAAAATAAGGGATTGTGTAAGTATTCGCCTCCTTTTAATTGACTGACCTATATCAACAGAGGTCCAGCCAGTTGGTGCAAGTAGTCTCACAATTATTGAAATGGAAATCGCCTGAGTTCAGTAAATGTGTCTCAAGTGATTGTAGTATAGAGACACCTGTGTCTGAAGGTCCAGTCACTGGTTAATCAGTGTTCGTAGCTACAATTAAGCCACAAGGACAAATAAACACTCGAGCAACTCTGTGAAAATGGTTAGTAAAAAGTATAAGTCAGGGAATAGACACATGAACATTTTTTTATAACTATATTTTCAATTAGTTGACATTACTTTATAAAAATCAGTTTTCACTTTTATTTTTCTTTGTACATTTTTGTGAAAGAAGACAAATTATACTAACTATGATTCCATTTATATATGCAATAAAAGGGGAAAACGTTTAAGGGGTCAAATACCTTTTAATAGGCACTGTAGTTGATTCTTGAGTGTTATTCTCAGGTTTTCAAATATTGATGTTTTGCATCAGTATTATCTTATGGAGAACTGATTTTCTCCAGAAAGTTACAGTTTTGTAACTGTAAAGGATTATTGTTGCTGTAAAGGATTATTGCACCAGTTTAACACATTAAAATGTGTTTACAGGTCTTACAATTACAATCACAATTATAACTTCATGCTTAAAAAGAGTAGTATAAAACCTTTTGTGGCTCCAGAGGAAGCTGCCTTTAATCTGATAAATTCCCTCCAGTCAAGTCATTCAGTGGCTTAGTTGCATTGTGGGTAATGTAGGTTCCAGGATCTAAAAAAAGATGGACAATGTCTGAATTAAAAAAGGTGATATCTCTTCTGTATCCATTTTGATCATTGTGTTTTAGTGCAATGCAGACCAGGGACTGCTTTTCGAAACCTAGTGCCTACATTACCCACAATGCATCCTAGTCACTGAGTGACATTACCGCAGGCAATTTATCAAATTACATGCAACTTCCTCTGGAGCCACACGCTAACACCATATTGATCACACCATACTGAAATGAATGGAAGTCAGTAGCTGATTGGATAATAGGACAGACGCAGTTTAAAAAGGTAAACAAGTCTTCCTGTGGCTTTCTATGATGAGAACAAAAACAAAAAGACAACTGTATGAAATGGCATAGCATCAATCTGACAAGAAACCACAATACAAGCCAAACAAGAAGATCAGAAACTTGGTTTACTCTACACATGATACTGTAAACAGAAGAAATCACAATGATCACACACCCACAGCACCAAAAATAAACATAAAACAAACAGCTACCACAAAACGTCAACAACAGAACAAAATCTAACGGTGACCCAACAGTTTGTGCTTACTTTATGCATATATTTTGGAATTTTAAAATGATATAACATGCAAATATCAACGACATCCTCTTCTGAATATAGGCCTAATACTTATTTTGCCTTGTTTCTTTCAGGTGGTGAAATTGAAGCAGATAGAACACACACTTAACGAGAAGAGAATACTGCAGGCCGTCTCCTTCCCCTTCCTCGTCAGATTGGAGTACTCTTTCAAGGTACATGCTGACATCCAACGCTTACAACTAAACTACATGGTTACAACATCCTGTTGCTAACCTAGCAGGCCTTTTGTGTTCACCTATTACAGTACGTCTCAGAATAACCAGCAAGCAACCTCAACGGAGGAGACACACCCATAATATACCAACATTTAATCAGATCGTGGTTTTATTACTCCCAACATGAAGATCGTCATAAACGTGACATCTATGAATAGATGCAATCAGCTGCATTTGTTTTTTTTACAGGACAACTCAAACCTCTACATGGTGATGGAGTACGTTCCCGGTGGAGAGATGTTCTCACACCTCAGACGTATTGGAAGGTTCAGGTATAATTAACAAAGAATTTATCATTTTGTTTTAAGTATTTAAAAAAAAAAAAAAAATTATTTATAGTGCTGTGTCAGTCACTTATCACTGGGTAAAGTGTCCACCAGTGTTGGGGGTAACACGTTACAAAGTAATCCGTTAGAGTACTCTGATTGCTGTTTTGTTGTGACAAGTAACGTGATGCGTTAGTTCTGCTATTCAGGTAATTCATTTTTCAATTCGTTTTTTTAAAAATTAATCATTACTTGAAAAAAATGGGCTGTCTGTTCCTTTCCCTTTGTCGCCACAAAAATAGAAGAAAATCCCTGAAGCATTTGCACTTTTTCTGTTTCTCTCCTGCTGCTCAGCAGGCGGCTGCGTGCCAGTGGAAGGTAAACTTACAGTTGTGTCAGTGCGCATGCATTGCTAGCTAATTCAGTGAAGCGAGATTGCAGAGAGTATAGCATTTGACTTATATTCCTATATTCCCATTGTTTTGAATTTTGGGGCGAAAAAAGGACAAGAACAACATCACAGTGAAATGCAAGTTGTGCCTGGAGGATAAGTGCTTGTCAGCTGCATCATAAACTGGGCTATAAAGGGCCGTGTCGTATTGTGTTCTTTGAAATCTCTGTGCCTATTACTGTATACTTCTGCTCAATTCACTGTCAGATTGTTAGCAAAAATAAACAGCTGTAAATGTCATATTCCGCCATTCCTATTATAAGGCTGCAGAGTGACCAATTGTGGGCCGTAAAGAAGGCTACAAAATGATGGTACTGTTGGCTACGTGCCGTCTGGAAAATTTAACCGACGTGCGCAGTTAGTCACAAAGGGGTATTACCATGATTTTTGGTAACGCTAAAGTACTCTAACGCGTTACTTTTCTCAGTAGATAATGCAGTAACGTAACAAGTTACTTTTAAAAGTAACGTTACCCAACACTGGACTCCACAAAGTTTCCACTTTTTGCCGTCACTGATGAAATAGCTTGAGAAAAGAATAATTTGAAGGTGGACATACACTGAATGATTGAATTAGCTCCCTCACTCAGAAGAGAGTTGAGAATAGTCACCAGTGTCTGACTGTTCACCCTCCCTTCTTTCAGTGAACACCATGCAAGATTTTATGCAGCTCAGATAATACTCACCTTTGAGTACCTTCACTCCTTGGACCTCATCTACAGAGACCTGAAGCCTGAAAACCTGCTCATAGATCAACATGGGTATATCCAGGTGTGTAACTTTTTAATATAAGAGAAGTAAATACATTGGACAAGTGTCAGCTATCAGTAAGTCTGTAAACTATTTGTTTCTCTGTTGGCAACAGCCAAGAATGGCAAATTAATACATTCATTAAGTTTGACCTCAAGTTAGATGATGATAAAAAACCTGACAAACAAACGTAGGCTTCTGTTCATAGTTCTGAAGTGTAGTTCATACTTACCGTACTTTGCCCCTACATGCTTGCATCCCTCATCACACTCCATTTGGTCTTTCTTCAGGTCACAGACTTTGGCTTTGCCAAAAGAGTAAAAGGAAGGACCTGGACATTGTGTGGAACTCCTGAGTACCTCGCTCCAGAGATCATCCTCAGCAAGGTCAGTCATTTATACCCCAACATAGCCCACATGCACATGATAGTGCAGTTAAAAAAACACTGATTACTTTACCTGTGACGTGATTTAACCGGTGTCATCGCTTACTCCTTTTTATTTTTCTGCTTTCAGAGTCTCCAGGGTCTCTGGCTATTTTATTCTAATTCTGATTCTGATTCTGATTCCTCCAGGGCTACAACAAAGCTGTGGACTGGTGGGCACTTGGAGTCCTTATCTATGAAATGGCTGCTGGTTACCCTCCCTTTTTTGCTGACCAGCCTATCCAGATCTACGAAAAGATTGTGTCTGGCAAGGTATGGGCAAAGTCTTCATCAAAATATTTATGCTTGTTTTTCAACCACCTGCATCAATTTGGCTTTGTTTCTCTAGTGTCTTATCTCCCTTAAGCTTATTCAATTAAAGTAAGTATAAATGACACATGGCTTGATATAATCCATTGCCCTCCACTTTTCTCACTCTTGTAGGTACGATTTCCGTCTCACTTTAGCTCTGACCTGAAGGATCTGCTAAGAAACCTGCTCCAGGTAGACCTGACAAAGAGATTTGGCAACCTGAAGAATGGTGTGAATGACATAAAAAATCACAAGTGGTTCTCCACAACAGACTGGATTGCCATATACGAGAGAAAGGTAGGTTTAATAAAGTGTTTTTGAATCCAGAACTCCCTATCACACATCTTGTGCTGTGCCTCATTTGGTTCTTATGCATAAACAAGTCAGATAAAGCTGTTTTTTTTTTTTTTAAAATCTAAACCTCAAATGTAGTATAAATATGCAGATACAATACAATACAATATGTAGTAAAATGCAAGCTAACAAGCAACAGCATGCACTGACTGTGTGTTTGAATCCAGTTCAACCTCTGACTTAACTCGGTACTCACCAGAGACTGTGGTTCTCTCTATTCTTTCCCCCCTCTTTTCTCTGTAAAGTAACCTCAGGAAGTAAAGTACATTCCCCCTCCAGCTTCACTCAGCAGTCACCGTTACACTAGATAAACACCCAACAATGGAGGTCACAGCACAAATTGTTGTTGCCAAAATAAAGCCACTTATTGAATCCCGAAGGCTGAAAAGTAATCGCTGAGCTCTCCTACAGTCAGTAAATGGCTCCAAATGAGAGCAGAATCCGACGTGATTGTGGGTGATCATTCCTTTGGCTCTGCACCTGACTCTCTCCCTCAAAAGCTGGCTGGAATATTGTGGAGCTATCTTGGAAATTAGAATTTACATTACATTAAAGATTTCTTCTGTGTCATTTTCTATGAACAAAAAGGGACTAAGAAAATTCCTTGCTGTCAAAATCATTTGAGTTGGAACAATATAAATAATATGTATAATATGTCCTTGCCTGATTTATTTGATTAAAAATCTAAAACCTATTTTCTTCTTTGTCCTTAGGTTGAAGCGCCCTTCTTGCCAAAGTGCAGAGGACCAGGAGACACAAGCAACTTTGACGACTACGAAGAGGAGGACATCCATGTCTCACAAACAGAAAAGTGTGCAAAAGAGTTTGCTGAGTTCTAGTGAGTGGGCCAAGAATCCCATCAGGGCTCACGTGTTTTGGGATATTTGCACTCTCCTGAGGGTTAAGGTGGAACAGAGGCCGTCACGTGTTCAAAACAAATGCCTCGTTCCTTCATTCCACACAGCTGAATGAGGTCCTTCTTGCCATGATCCTGCGTGCAGTTAGCACTAACCTATACACAGGCACATTATGCAGACACCCCCTGTGCTGCAACACAAAAATACTAGACCACGTTTTCATCTTTTGTCTTTTTCCTTTTGTTTTCTTTTTCTTTGTTTTATGTTTGCCACCTCTGAAAAAGCCTTCCTTCTCAAATAATTATTTGAAAAAGCAAAATGAAAATTAATATTCTTGCCCATTTTCAAGTGGCACAAAGAGTGATTGATTGTATTCGCTGGGGTTGCACATATTGTGATTTAAGCTTTGGGGAAAAAGAAGGGATTTTGATTTGTTTTGAATTTCCAGGTATCTGTCATCTGTTACATGCCTGACTGTGTTTTGGGGTTCAGTTAATTATTCATTTATCATGAACACTTTCACATTAACCATTATTCATCATTCTGGTGTCCTTAAGACCTAGAACCGTGTATTTGTGCATATAGGAATATACATATATGAGACAAAAGACTTTCAACACTTTTGTGTTATTAGAGCATGACCAAAATTCAAAGAAACTCGTGTTTAGTGAAGGAAAACTGACAACTTCTGGATGTTTCTGAGATTTAGTGCTCAGACATTTAATTCTTGAGGAGGTTGATCAACAGTGACAAGCGTTATAATGAAGCAGAAACTTGTCAGTGCTGTATTAACTCATCAATTGTAGCATTGTTTTATCCATATCCAGTCACGGGACATTTCCTTTTACCTCAGATTAGTTTTGGTATTAAATGAATGGAATGAGATAATATATTTTTCAGGTACAACTCTGTCTCACAAGAAGGGAAATTGAAGTTTGGCACTCCACAGGACTTAACAGGTTATCTGTCTTTGGTACATGCAAAAATGTATGATTTGCATAGACATTTTTTTTTTCAACAGCGGGAAAGGTCAGATTGTTATTGGATGCACAGCAGTGTTGGTCGCACAGACATATTTTGTCCATTTGGGATTGCTTTTTTGAGTTTTGTTTTTAAATGCTAGTTGTGCTTCAGCAGAGCACTTGGAAGTCATTGTGTTAACTGCCATATTTGATTTATTTTCATTTTTAATTTAGCATGTTTGTTATGTTTGTACAGCAGTGTCACATCAAGCTAATAGTTCCCTGAAAGTGTTCCCATCATTTTCTGTCGTTGTTTGGTTTTGTTACCTTTTTAAATTGTTTCATAACCTGGGATATTGATGGATTAGCAGTTTTTAAGAGTGAGTGAGTGAGTGACATATTCCTCTGCAAAAATCCCATGAGAGCAAAATTAAATCATTCACCTTAGATAATAACAGAAAACTGAAATATCATAACCTTAAAAGTATTCATTCATCTTGGTTGAAGCATATACTTACCTCAATTATAGCTCGTAGTCTCTTTGCATCATGTTTTTTTAATCAATTTATACACTGTGATGGAGCAATATTTGCTCGTTCTTCCTCGCAAAATTGCTCAGGCTGAGTCAGGTCAGTTAGAGAACGTTCACAGACTAAAATGTTGCAGTCTTGTTACAGATTTTTAAAGGGAATAAGGTCAAGAGTCTGACTTTGAAGAACATTTTGTTTCATTGTTAACCTTTCCTGTTAAGTTATTGTCTACACATATTTAATATATACTTCTCCCCCCAAGAGATATGTTAGTTTTATGAGGATTTTTTCTATACCAGGCACCATTAATTTCCCTTGAATTCTGAAAAGTCCTCACCCGCGTAGCAGGCTGACATGTGTATTTAACAGGTGATCATAGGATCCACTAGGCCAGGGTGTCCATTGTTGAATTTAGAGATGTCTTGTTCCTGCGTCTGTGGTCCTTTTGATTCCCAACAGGGGAAGTTTTCTCTGCCATCCTCACAGAGGTCAGAGCTTGAGGTCCTTTCTGCAGGTCGGACACTCAGGGTTGTGGGGAAAACAATCTTCTGCGTTTCACATCTTATGGATACAATAATGCGTTTGTTGACAGTCTCTTCCAAAGTTTTGCTCATTATTTGACATGGTGCTCAAGTGTTTGTAGATGAGGAAAAATGCAATTTAATGAAGTTCAACAATCTTAGACAACCAAATGTGAAACAGCTTTGGGGGCTGAATGCTTTTTTTTTATTTCAAGGTACTGATGTACTGTATATGGATATTGGCTATGCCTGAATTTAACGTTTTTCTTCCTTCTTTTTTTTCATATATTTAGCACATGTTGACATTTTATTTAGCCCTGATTTTATTTCAAAAGGCACAAATGTTTCTGATGGTATTTTATTTATATTAGAGATGTCTAATAAATTAAAAGTTTTAATGTTTAAACCTGCATAGTTGTCACTATATATAAGGAGACTCCAACTGTTTTATTCACAAAAGTGTTATAGACGGTGAATATATTGGATTATTTATTTGTACTTTTTTTTTAAGAAAGACTTGCCCTTATTGAAAACTAAATCATATATAGAAATAGACATATTAATCACAGTTAGCACACATTGATGCCTTTTAATCTAACTTATTTTTTCCTTTTCTTTTAATTTTTCAATAATTTGATAAACTGGGATCCAACATTACTTCTGTAGTTTGAAGGGGGGGGGGACAGAATATAATTGCAAAATCGGTAGAGTACATGTTTTTTTTTTAATTTGGATCAACTTTGAAAGCTACACCTGGGAATTCAGCATGATTCAATCCAAACTGCCTGTGTGTAAAACTTTCCCAGAACGTGTGTAGGAAATCCACAGCTCTTCTCATGTGTCATTTTCCCTCATGTGTGTAATAATGTTTGTCATATTTGATGTAATTGATGGCACTTTTCCCTGAGTCACCTCACACTCCTGCCTGAAGGAAATCAGTTTGAGTTCTTCGTAGCTAGTCACACATGCCAGTATGGGATCAATACTCTGAAATGTGTCTGTATTTAGTTTGTGGGACATTTTGCACATCATTTAGAAGGCTGACACGTTTTTTGTTTTTTTTTCCCACCCATATTTACTTGTGTTTGCAAGGGGAATATACTTTGCTGTAGCAGATTTTATGTAACAAAGGATATGTCACTATAATAAATTCTTTTTATTAAAAACTAGAACTGTTGCTGTCCTGTGTGAAGAGAGGTATCACTGTATGTGTTTTGTTTTGTTTTGTTTTGTATTTTGGTGGCTGCTGGTGTTGAACTACAAACTGCGGAAAAAAAGAACTCCACTTCCCATGAGTCTCTGCTGTCATGTGGGCGAAGGAAGCTAAACGGATGAAGAGGGGCTAGTTGGCTTTACTTGATTAAATCTTGATTTTATCAATCAATTATCGCCTTTTGTTTATTTGTAAAACCTCGCTGCTATTAGACAGCTGTATTCTAGTCCAAAGTACGTGTCTATCTCGGACGAACTGTTGTTGTCAAGCAGGAATCATCTAAAATAAGGTAACTGTTCAATTTTGCATTAGCAAACCGAGCTAACTAACGTTACCCCTGTTAGCTAATATTTAATCGCTATTTCGTATTAAGCTACCGACACAGCATAACGTTATTTCTGTACTGTGCTGGAGTCAGTCGCTATTTCCAATTTCATTATTTTGTGTGGCAATTAAACAATTTCCATTCGGTGTGAACGTCGTTCTGCTGTTATCATTCCAGCTAACGCGAGTTTTAGGTCGACATTTTCACACCGCAGCTCCCCGATGTCACTTATTGACACAGTAACGTTACTAACGTTAGCTCTGCTCTTTAGCGATGTTTGGCTTGTGAATGTCCCCTTTCTCTGTTTTATCACCTGTTCTTTTTACTACTGTCTACCCCAGTGAATGCCAGACCGCGAAAGAGAAAACAATGATGGTGTTCGAGCTGCCAACACACTGAGCTCTCCGAGAGAAGACATCTGATGAAAACTCCCTGCAGCGTTACTGATTGTAAGAGAATAAAATTAATGTTTCATGGGCTCAGTGAAAACACAGGCAGTCAAACGTAGCAGCACTGTCTGCTTGAAAGAAGTTTCTTTGTGTGCTGCTTGAAAGCTTTTGATAGGATAATCACGATTTCATGTTTTATGACCACTGTTTAAAAGTCACACAACTACTCATCATCCAGATGAACAAACTGTTATAGTTTTAAAATGGTTTTATCAAGAAACCAGATGTGGCCTCGTCAGGGCCGATACGGATTATTAGAAATCAAGGAGACTGAAAACTGATAGTTAAGGCCGATATTTAATTGCAGCTAAAATTAAACTCTTTGTATCAACATGTCAAAAACCACTAATAGAAAAGACCTGAGTTCAATTTTCTCAAGTGCTCTTATGTATACTTCCTCTCCACTGCATTTATTTGATACAGATGCTGATTATTCAGTGTTTAAAGGCGATTCATTGTGACATGTTGCCAATCAGATAGTGTTGTGGGTGGGAGGATGTTGCATCAGAGCCCCAATGGCACCTTTTTAACCTAATTTGCTCTATCAGTGACCTGATAGAAAAATCACAGATGCAGATCATCAGAAAATGCTGAATATTGGCACCGACAATCAGCCAGGGTAGATAATCCTTCTACCCCTAGACTGAATAACAGGTAAAGATGTATAACATGATGCTCAAAACATCCGAAGCTTGAATTTGCTCCGTTTGTAAAAGAGATAATCTTGAACCAGGATACCCTATCCTGATTCAAGATTAATATTGAGAAGAAGATTTTCACATTCAAGTGATTAGCATTGGTGTTAAGGTGTAAAAAAAAAAAAAAAATGTAAGTAAGTTAAAAGCAGGAAATGCAAAAGTCAAGCTATCCATTATAAAATAAAAAGAATTACATGGAAAGAATGTGTCAATGTCAATGTATCTCAGCAAAAAAAAAAAAAAGAAAAAAAAAAGCTGCACAGTGTTTAAAATGAATGAAAAAGAATGAAGTGGGTGGAATGTTAAAATGTCCACAATATGAGGAGTATATATTGTTTAGAGTTGGTAAGACCAAGCAATTGGTTTTCTGTTGTCAAATGAAACGGCTATTTGGTAGTCGATTAATCTGCGTGAGTAGAAGTTTTCTGATTACAGCTTCTCCGAGCTAATGTGGATATTTTCTGGTTTCTATATGTCTGTATGATGGTAAACTGAATCTCTTTTGACAGTGGACCTTGTTTTTTCACAAATATAATTTTTATTTTACAGACCAAATAACTGATGGAAAGATTAATTGACAATGAAAATAGTCATTAGTTGCAGCCCTAGTACTGATTTTGAATATTTTACTGAAACTACCACTGCTAATTTAGCATATACAGTGTATTTAATGTTAATGTAAAGTTGTGGCTTATAGTAATTTGTTATAATTTATTGCTTTTTTGTGAAACTGGTTGATTGATCTGTAAACAAAACACACCCCTTTTTTCATGTAGTTGTGGGTTAGCGTTAGGGTTCGCTTGTCAGATGTTTGAAAACAAAAAAAAAGTTGATAGTTGAAGTTACTGCATGTTGTAATGCTCATTTTGATGATTAATACTCTATTTATATAGTTGCTTTGTTTATTTACAGCCAGCATGGAAGACAAGGCAAATGGCTCTGTTGACACCAAAAGGTATCACCTCTAATTAGTGTAAGACATTGTTTATTGTTGTTGAACAGCTGTTACAGTTGAGCGCACGTTAAACCATTCACTGTGACCCCACAGCCCAGTGGAGAACGGTCAGCTGCCGGATCCTGCCAGCTGGGGGGTTGCCGATGTCGTCAATTACTTCAAAGCAACAGGGTTTGAGGAGCAAGCCACGGCTTTCCAGGATCAGGTCAGAGTGCTCCCTTTACTTGGAATACCTGTTGCGTGATAAAAACAAGCTACATGGGGGTTAAAATAAAATATTTTTCTCTCCACCTGACAGGAAATCGATGGCAAGTCCCTGCTCCTTATGACGCGTAACGACGTCCTGACAGGGCTGTCGATAAAGCTCGGCCCTGCACTAAAAATCTACGAGTATCACGTGAAGCCACTGCAAACTCAGCACCTGAAGACCAATGCCTCATAGCACCGCAGGCCGTCAGTGCACCCACCTCAGTGACAATCATCGTGTCAGGTGACCCCAGGTTAGCCGTCACTTCATAAAGACTCCTCTGGCCACAGTGGCACCTTAACGGGATTTGAATGCTGTATGTTTTTATAAGCGTGAGCCCCAAAAATGGGTTGCACATGGAGTCCACTCAGCTGTTTACCCTTTCAGCCATTCTTGTTTCTGCTGCTTGAGAAATGTATTTTTATTTTTTGTTGTGTGTGTGTGTTTTATTTAAAAGAAGGAAATTTGAGGACACCATGATTTTGTGTGTGTGCGTGTGTACAATGTGAATTAACCTATGTTGGTTTAAAAAAAAAAAAAAGTATTTGTATATAAGATGATATAAAGTTGAAAACTGTATGTCCTATTGTACCTGAAAACTTTGATACAAGCAGAACATTTTTCTGCTGCATCATATTTTGCCCTAAAATCAGTTTTTATGCTCCACTACGCGCAGCTGAATCCCCGAGTCGTCCTTGGCATGTAACAATGAAGCATTTTGTTTTCCCAGTCACAAGAAGTCAATCAAAAGCCTCTTTGTTCCTGCAATTATCTAGGCTCAAAGCTCTTGATATTAAATTATTTATGTGTATATATTCTTATTATGTTCCTACCTGTGGTGCTTTCAGCATTGTCTTAAAGACAACCATGTTGAAGTGTGTATGACCAACGTACGTGTGCAACATAACACTGGAGTTTGAATATCTGAATCAAAGATTTGCAATAAATGGTGCTCTTTTCTCACCAAAGAACAACATTAGTTTATCAGTTTATTTGTTTATTATATTATCTCTATTATAGATTCACATTACATGGCCAGAAGCTTTATTGTTCTCGAGAAATCTTGAGTTGCAGTTGGGATTGTTTGTTTTGTTTTGTTGTATTTGATTTGTAGATCAGCAGCATTTTCTTCACAGCTTGGCTAGCTGTTTCCTGCACACTGTTCCTGTGATGTTGCCTGAGGGGTTGTCCAGGGGAAGAAGAACCTGTGAGTGTGAAAAAATGTGTCAGTAACCAAGTATTAATGACTTAACACCTTTAAAGATTAGTTGTAATAACAGAACTTACTTCATCTTGGTTGCTGAGGCCCATTTTTGTCATGTCTATGGTAAAGTAGTGCTTGTTGGGCATGACCATCTCTATTTCATCCACCTAGAAGACAGAATTGTTGAGAAAACTCATTAATGTGAGTTACAATTAATAATTTAATAATTCCAATGTCAACCATTTATTCCAACCCAAATAAGGAAAAATAGGAATGTATTCCAGAAACAATTTCTGAAATAGTTTGTTTTTTTGTTTCAAATGAGGCGATGATGTACTGAGTTGGAAAGTTGTTCTTCCGACTTCGATGTGCTCATGTGCATCATGTTGGAATTTGGGAGCTAACATGGACACTGTAAAGAAGGTGTTTTGCATTTTAACCTCAGAGTTAAACACAATGTGGACAGATGTTTCTAATATTTGGGCGACAAGGTAGCATAGAGGAAATGTTACAATGACTATACAATACATGACTTTGGTAAGAGTTTCTTTCCATCAACCCAATCTTTACTTTCATCCGCAATGTTCCAGAGTCATATGACATCAACTCAGCAACTTTACAAACATTTTCTCAGACTTTCCCTGGTGATGTTCCGATTTGAGGGGGCATTCACAAGAATCTTTCAAGTCAGAAAAACGTTTTTCCTGTAATGCCAGCAGCACACGAACGTACGGTATGACTCAAACATTCAGATTTTTCTAAAGAAGAAAAGTAAATTATCTCAACAAAAGATCATAGGTTGCCTTAAAAATGTGCATTTTCTTAAATTATTTAATTTTGTTTTTACCATGTTTACTGTTCTCTTTTGACAAATAGAAATATTTGTGTCATAAACATGTGTAGGAAGCATTGATGCTATGACTATAACCAATTTTAGCTGGAGGTTTATTATAAATCTTTATGATCTAAAATGGGGGCTTACCTCAGGAACTCTGTCCAGGACCAGACATTGTGTTTCATAAAGGGTCTTCTGCACGGATGGTGAGTACTCTCCGCGATCATAGGGGCCAGCAAACTTCTCAATAATCGTCTCCTTCACACACTTCCTAAAAGGGCGGTTAAAGTATGTAATTTCAATTTCAGAGTTTTTGTCTCATTGATGTGAAAACTGAGAATTTTTCAGGCATTTTTTTAAACAGATAATTACCATGCAGCATCAAAGTCGACATCCAGAATCTTGTTGTAGCACCACCTGGAGTAGACAGAGGTGCAGAAACACCTGTCCTTGGCCTCTTGCAGAGTAGTGAAGCGGTCTCGGTGGAAACCCACAAAACCAGACTGGGTGGTTTTCAGCACCGTCATGTTCTGCACCCCACTGTGAAGCACAGGGATGCCTGTGTGAGGCACGGAGTTGGTGAGTGTGGAGAAATGAAACACATCACAACTGCTGTCATCATCAGCATCACAACATCCAGTAATGCTAAGGACCTAACCTCGGTTATAGATCCTGTAGTTAATAGGATTTAATCAACATGCCTTCAGATTTGAAACTGGATAAGAATGAAAAATGAAAAATTTAAATGAAAAAATGTCATCTATACTGATTTCAAATGAGGCCTGTGGGCCTGTAATTGGGCTTACCATTGAGATTCTGTTCAACATCACAGAAGCGACAAGCATCTGGGCTGTAGATAAATGCATGAACATGCTCTACCCCATTCTGAGAGAAAAAATAAGAAGGATGACAAAGGAGGTTAAAATCATGCTAGAGGATTGATGTGTGACATAGTTTAATAAGTTGTGGGATGTGCACGATTTATGGTGCTGCTTAAAATGTTCGAGTAAAAGACACACTTCTGATGATGAGTCAAGGTCAATTACAACATTTTTTCATCTATTTGTTAATGATTATGGGTGAATTCTATCAGAGACTAAGACGTCAACCACCTGGTGGGTTTTGCTGGCCACCAGTGGTTTAACAGTGTGCTCTGACACTACAAAACACACATTAAGTTACACTTTAATATCACTGGTTCCACTTTTCTCACTAACAACAGTTTTTTTACCTTCTCCAGCCTTTTCCACGGAGCCTCCTCCATGTGAACCTTGGCCCTTACCACATGGTTGAAAGAGGTCAGGAAATGATTACAGATATCCAGGGAAAACTGCTCGATGGTCTTTACCTGTATCAGGTGCGTATAACATAAAAAGCAGAGCGACGGGCCATAAGTAAGACTTATCTCAATGAAGTCTGAGCAACATCAGCAACAGATTAAACGAAACATGAGGGAAGTTGAGGCTGAA
The DNA here is from genome assembly GCF_900880675.1 of Sparus aurata. NCBI lineage: Eukaryota > Metazoa > Chordata > Actinopteri > Spariformes > Sparidae > Sparus > Sparus aurata. The sequence goes on along the minus strand of NC_044197.1, from coordinate 17,219,549 downwards.
ACAAAAGTCAACAGGTCTGTTTATTCTTGATTTAAATTGATCAGTGTGTGTTTGAGCTGTGGCTTGGCAAAGAATGACCACAAGGTGACGGCGTCATGCGAGCTAGGACCGCCACTGGTAGAAGGTAAATAGCACTATAACAATCCTTGATTAAACATTTACAAAAACAGTTTCCTCCACATGAAATGGCATTAATGTTAACTGAGATGATTGTCTGCCATTTACTAATATTAGTTTGAAGCCCTTAACAAATGTGATTGATAGATAGATAGATAGATAGATAGATAGATAGATAGATAGATAGATAGATAGATAGATAGATAGATCCAAATCTTGTTGAATCTCTCTTGATGTCAAACTCTCATCCTACCCCTTTGAGCTTGGCCAGAGCGTGGACGGTGTTCTTGATGGTGTCGGTGGGGATGATGTCTGAGTTGTCTCCTGTCAGGTAATCCTTGCGTGACTTGAGCGTGAGCTCCACGTCAGCTACCAGCTCGATGATGGAGTGGTGGCTCCCCTGTCTCCTGATGACGAGAACCTTCACTGTGTTCTTGCCATAGCCTGTTCGCACAAACTCCACATTCTGCACACAGAAGGAAAAAGATTATTGACATACTGAGGCGTGACATAAGTGTGTAGTTGGATGAACATATTGTTTTGTATTGTCTTCTATCTTCTATCCTTTAAAATGTAGCTTTCAGTCAGTTTGTAGTCACCTGGGATATATGTTCAGCACTTTTTATTATTCTGATTAGCTGCAACAGATAAATCTAAAATGTTATAAGTACAGTACGCACATTTTTTTTTTATGTGTTACATGTACTTAATTTCCATTTGAAATCCAACTAAATGATGGCTTGAGCACAATTATTTGCAGCATTCCAACACTTATTCCTCCCTGTAATATATAAGATGTGTCTCAAGGATTTGATATGATATCGCACTTTTGAATTACTCATAATGAAAAATGTGCACATTTATAGTGTTAGTCTCAATGTGAAGTCAGATATAAGACATTTTACATCAATAATTTACAATTTCATCATTGGTTAGTTATTTTCTGAGACACGGACGCTGGTTTGTTCGGGGGAACGGACTGTTGGCCTGGTGGTCGTTCACCTCGAACATTTGATAAACTGATTATGTGCTGAATTTTTTAAGGAATTTTGAAAGAAAAATCTTGCTCTGTTAAAACTTTTTTCCATGTGTAAAATAATGTGTAGTTACCTGATCTGGAGCTGTTGCCATGGTATCTTCCTCCTTTACCTGTTGCCTGTCAGTTGTGTGTGTCTCCGGCAGAAAGAGTCTCTACTGATGAACAAGTATTTAGTAGAGAGGGTGGTGCTACCTTTGCTCTCAGGCTATTGGAAGTTATGTTTGGTGAAGTTCAACTTGTTCTACCTGTCCAGAGTATGTGTATGGTTACACTTTCAGACGTGCAATGTGCACGCAAGCACACGCTTTTGACTTGCTTTTTTTTGAGTGCACATGCAGATATTTTTGTTGTGTTGTGTCCTGACCCATGGGTTGTTTCAGCACTGAGCTCTTCACTATGTAATGGGGAAACTTTCTCCCTAGTTCGGCTCAGTCAGGTTACATTTTTTGACATTGTATAACTGAGTCGTCCTGCAGGCATGTGAACAGAGAACCTTAATAATGTGTGCATAAGAAATGTTTTCATTCAGTAAACAGACGTGATGTAAGCGCCACTGTCGCCTTTATAAAGGCTTTATAAATATGAACGAACGTCTTCATGAATATAATTTAATAATGTTCCACAGATAAATTGTAAGCCAGTGATAAGAACAACACTTGTAATGTCTAAGGTGGTGAAAAACAAAGGTAGTATGCCTATTTTATTGTCAACAGTCAACCAGTCAAAGTGTAAAAACTCCAGAAATAGTTTGTACTGGCACATGATGAGGTCTCATTGTTTTTCAATAGCTTTTCTTTCTTTCTTTCTTTCTGTCTTTCTTTCTTTCTTTCTTTCTTTCTTTCTTTCTTTCTTTCTTTCTTTCACAGCAACAGGTGACCTAATAATAAACATTGCTGTAAATATGCAAAACTTAGCCAAGATGCTAGTTTTCCTCTGTATGCCCAGGTGTGATGTTGGCAGCTGTAAGTAAGACCCATGTTAGCCAATGTGTTTTGCTGGTCCAAAGAAAATGTGAATATGGTTTAGATGGTCACTCCTTTCGTGACTTGCGCACAAAGTTTAGATGGCTTTTGATTTACAATAAAATAAATTATAAGTTCTCATTCTATTATTTTAATACAGACTCTTTTTTGGCCTCATTGTGCTTTCTTTTATCAGTACATATGTACAATGCTGGTAAATCATACTCTATGGATGCACTAATTGTGAAATCCTGGACTGATACCGATGTTTAAGTTAACTATTTGGCAGATAGCAGATGCCGATACGAACGTTCTTTTGTTTTCTGTATTACTTTATTGTTATTTATTCTCCTTTTTGGGTGGGGTAAACAAAGACATCTTCACAGTTAAAAATAACTCAGAATGATCAGAAATCATTTAGAAAGGGCTCAAATTCGATCATACAAGTTTACGACCCAACTTTCAAATTTAAAGTACATTGATCTTTGCTTTAATTTAAGGCTTCAATTCATGTCTTGAGTGTGTATTTGTCATATGTTAGTCACTAAAGAGGGGTAATGGGTTGGTCTTCATCTATTAAGCCATCAAGTCTGCAGCTATAAATATTAACAAGGTTTTCATAAATGGATTTGGGTCCAGATGGTCTGCAGACCTTCCCCGGGAGGTAAATGATGGAACAGTCCATTGGAGGGGTGCTGCTTGATAAATACAGTTAGGCAATTGATTGATTTATAGAGCACAAGTCATTGATTTATTAATCATGAATACAAATATTAGTCTTAACCGATGGACACTTAGTAGTCCATCAGTATGCGCAAAAAGTGTGCTTTGTTTAAAAGTGGTGTATGTAAACGTGCTGAAGTAAGTTCCAGCTACAATGAGTGAACTATGACCTCTGTAATAATTGTCTAGTGACCATCTGCTGATACAGTTTATACAGATAAGTCTTACCCATGCGTGTACCAGAAATGATAAATGTATCTTGATTTTAACTCTCTCTCAAAATAATAATCTCTTTGGGGCTAAAGCCTGAATATAATGAGAAAGGAGGATTAAAAAGCAAACCAACATACACGTGGCTGTGAATTATTTCATTTTCATGTGGTCTGGACACGGAGCCACAAAGTCATTGAATGAAAATGTTACATCACATGTTTCTAATGTTCAACTTCTTGTCAATAATTTACTGTTTGACATTTTTACTTTCAAGTTGTTCCTTATTTCAAGAGATTAGAAGGGAAACTGCTCAATGACACTTTTGTCTCCAACTCTAAGATCTGCTTCTCATTTAATCAATCAGCCCTAAATCAATGCTGCTGACAAAAACTACACTACAATTCTCAATCAAAGAGTTTCGTTTCTCTTCTTGCTCCGAGGTGAAAGAGTCTTTCCACCAGATGGTTTCCAGTTCAGTGATCAGCAGCCCCACTGCTAATAAAAGATGACCGTGTTTGTCCTGAGGGGCAGGTGCAACACTTTGAATGTGAAGAACAGTTCGGAAAAAAGACAAAATATGGTTAATAACTGGATAGGTCGAGGTACAGCATCTACAGTAGACTCACAGATAAAGAGCCCAAGACAGCATCCAAACATTTAATTTGATATTAACCCATTACACTCTCACAGTCCCTCCATTGTCCCCTTGTCATGTGAGCACATCGTATGACTTCCTGTTTTGCATCTACATGCAGCTGCACTGCATTCACTTTCAAAGTTGCTCAATCGTGGCACACATAAAGTGACAAAACATTCCAAATTCCCCTTTTTTGCCTCTCTGCTGTGTTCACTTCAGGTGGAGGAGTCGTTCATGATGGTCGCATGCTTCAGTTTATGCTCACAGATTTTTACTGTGCTTTTGTGTTGCACAGTGTGTAGTGCTGACATTTCCTGTAGAAATGAAGCTGGTGAGCCTGTTGATTGGTGAGTTTATATGATTAATTGCAGTTAACAGACAAGAATGAAGTACAATCAGATGCTTCAGATATAGAGATAACCGTATATTTGGGCATGACATTGAGAAAAAACCTATTACATCGTTTTGGTAAATACAATAGAAAACATGTTTTTTCCCCCTTCTTCCGCTGCAGGTTTATCATCTACAAGCTGCCCAGGTACCAGATTGGTCAAGTGGGCAGTGGGGTGGATTACATGTACCTGGACTCCTCAGTGGGGAGCTGGCAGATGAGTAAATTCATGGTGAACACAAGTCAAGGAGCCATAGGGAGCACACTTAACCAGCTTTACAAGGGAAAGGTCTACATGGTGAGATCATGTCCTCATTCTTTAAGTGGGGTTTATCCACTGATTGCTGTGTATAGAAACATTTAGACCCTCCATCAGGCTCTAGTAAGACTGAACAGAGCTGATGCTGGTGCCAGATTGCTGAGTAGACACTCTTTCCGTTTGCTATGGGGAACTGAGCCGAAGCCGGACATTAGCGAGCTTCCCCTGCCTGAGCAGTAAATAACACAGGCCTCCTTCCGGATCATTAGTTTGTATTTTATGAATTTAAACAGTTTTCATTGTCCAAAGATCACTCTCTATATGACCAAATCAAAAAACTGAGGGGAAAAAAAAATAATGATAATAATTAGAAAGTAGAAATTATACATTTGGGGAAGCAAAAATGTATCTCCCTCTTGTGTTTGTATGGTAAATATGAAGCTAGATTCTAGTTTTAAAGACTTGAAACAGAGAAAAAAGTTTGTCTGGCTCTGTTCGGAGATACTGATCCCACCTACCAGCTATATGTTATCTCTTTTTTTCAGCACATACAGAACCCAAATGTTAAAATGACACACTGTGGAGGGATTATGAGCACACCTATTTCCTATCCATAACCAGTCTTGAAAAGAGTACACAAAAGTAAAGATATCATGTTAAAATATTACTTTGGCAACCTTGAAAATCGTTTACTATTTGTATATAGTACATACATAAAGGGGGGGTTGGGGGGGTTACTGATTGCAGATTAGATACATTAATTTAGAAATGTGCTACGTTGGCTCTGATGCAACTTGCGAACTGCAAAGTAATTAGTAACCAAAGTTATCAGATAAGTGTAGCAGAGTAAAAAAAAAAGTCATCACCATGAGGTGCTCAGGCTAACAGTTCAGACTACCCCTGTTTCCAGTCTTTGTGCTAAGCTAAGCTAACTGTCTGCTGGCTTGATGGTATATTTACTGAACAAATATGTGACTTGGCACTTAACTCTCAGTGAGGTAACACAAGCTGCACATGGGCTGGATTAAACCAAGTGACTGAAATGTTTAAGAAAAATCACCCTCCACATATTGTGTATATAAAACAATGATCCCCCTCAGTCTAACAGTTCAGTCTACGCACTCTACAATGATGGACCGCCGATCCTGGATTACATGCAAGGATATGGACACACTAAAGGTACACTGAATTATGAAAATTCAACTTTTTTTTTCAGCAGTGTTGAAGGTTTGATATGACTTCAATAGGATGGATTTTTATTGTGCCCGTAAGAAAAGGCTGAAAACGCTACTTCACAACAGAACATGTTAGAACATTTAATAGACAATAGTATCACATTCTTTTCAGTACAGCAAACATAGTTATATGTGTGTTTCAGACAGAACATCATCATCTATGTTGTCCATTGGTTATGCTGATATGAAACAGTGTCGGCATGTGGTGCATTTGAAGACTTGTGTACTGTTTGTTTTTGTTTTTATTTGTGAGAGGTTTATTTCCAGGTTGATATTTAATACTTGCAATGCTTTGATTTTGCAAAAAAGAACAATCAATATAATTTCAGGGGGGAAGAAACAGGCAAAGAGCATCCGTCTGATAACTGCTGTTGACTCTGGGTTATCGACCTCCCTGACATGACTTTGATGAAAATGTTTTGGCATGCTGGTTTCGGCGTACGTGCATTGGGTGTCGTTTGTGTGTATCCTGCAGGGGTTCTGCTCTTTGACCGCTCTCAAGGTTTCTGGCTGTCGCACAGCATCCCCCGTTTCCCCTCGTTCCCTGAGAGGGGCTATCTCTACCCCTCTTCTGGCAAAGTCAACGGCCAGACTGCTCTCTGTGTGACCTACCACTACGATCAGTTCCTGAGTATAGGTGAGTGAACACGCATGAGGCAACAAGACTGGACAGTTCTGTACACACAGCGGACTGCTGCTTGCAAAATTCTCTATTTGCTGAAAAGCAAGAAAACATTTACACAGCGTCTGGACTTATGTCAGTCCATACAGACATGACTTGCAGAATGTCTTCAATGTTTGAAGGGTCTAGTCTCTTATTATAATTGTCCCCCTCCACTGGAAATCATGATCTAATAGGCAAAATTAGACAAGTATGATGTAAAAACATAAGAAGAAGAAAATTGGATAGTAAAAAAAATTGAAGACATGTTGTGTCCAGCATTTAAACCTTGTGAAAAAATATCGCTTATTAATAAGATGTAAAATTACAGAAGACAAAGCCATTTACTAGTTTCTAATCAACATGCATATTGGCTTTTTATTGGTCATTTTAAAGAACTCATTAATGCTGCAGTCTGTAGGACCATTTTCTACAACTACAAGGTCATTAAGAGTTTTCCCCTCAATAACCTCCTCATCGGTGCTCGTTGATAGTAAATAAGGAACTCCAAATATTTAAATGTTCACCATTCCTTTTTTGGGCCTTTTCGTGGCTTTATTAGATAAAACAGCTTGGAGAGATGACAACAAACAGGATTGGGGGGAGTTGACATGCAGCAAATGGCCACAGGCTGAGGATTTAAGGTTGGCCCTCTACAACTTTGTGTTGGAAAGGGAAAATCTGGAATACATATAGCATTAAGATAATTAACAAAATACAGGACCAAACAATTAAATTAATAGATGAATATGGAAGGAAAATAATCCTTTGTATAGCCGTGCTCATGTGGAGAGTGTCAACACAGATAAAATATACAGCAAATTGATAAGTCATTAAAACACAATCAGGTAAAATATAAATCAGCTCCCTATCGTGGACCCTTTGACACACAGCATCTCTTATTTCTCTCCTCCCTCTTCAGCAAAGCAGTTGGAGTATCTTTACCCACGTTTCTACAACTGCTCTGTGCCTGCGGCATTCTCGGCCGACCTGCCACAGCTGGTTCAGTTATGTGAGGGCACCAAACCAACGCTGACCTCAGATAAGAGTGCGCAGCAGCTTTTCACAATCCAAGGAGACAAGTTTGTCAGTTTTGTCAAATCCGAAAGCTTTGTGGATGGTAAGATATTCCTCATATAATCTTGGTCATTTATATTTTACTCGTAAGACATTTAATTGCTCATTTGCTGCTGTACAAAGAATATATACAGTGTTAATGTATTGCAACAAAAGCACGCTTTGGGAGTTTTTGGGCACTTTTCTGAAAATCTTACTTACTTACTTAATTAGTTTGGGGGATTTTCAGAAGACCCTGCTTTTTGTTGTAAAATAGAAGAAAAAAATTTGGTTCATGAGTGTAACAGACTTTTCAGTTTTTCTTTCTCATCACTTTAAATCATCTTATGTTCAGATTTATCTTGGGCAAGGTTGCTGCTCTAAACTCAGTGAACTAAGTGAAATGTAACTAAGTACATTTGCTCAAGGACTGTACTTAAATACAGTGTTGAGGAACTAGTACTTTACCTAAAGTATTTCCATTTTACACTGCTTTTTTACTTCCTCTCCACTACATTTTGGAGGTAAATATTGTACTTTTTATACCACTACATCTATTTGATAACTTTAGTTACCAGTTACTTTTCAGATTAAATGCTGCATCGGAGCCAAAGTAGTCTTTTTTAAAATCATCATCAATCATTTGTTGACATTCAGATGAAAGAAACAAACAGATTACGCCAATCAGAAAACGGCTGAATAATGGGAGAAGGAAGGGGAGCTCAGCACACCGCGGTAGTGTTGGTGTTTACATTGCTGGCACAGGAGATTTGCTTTGGGGTGGGATGAGGCTAGTTAGTTAGCATGCTAACTTCAGTGGATATATCTGCAACATAACACATAGTCGTCATAAAGTCAAAGCTGTTATATTTTCACATTCTATTGGCAATTTATTTAGTTTCTGAATGTTTTCAACAAAAATTCTTACATATTGCACATTTAATATAATGAGCTCAGAGCATGGGCCTTTTACTTGTGCTGTTAAACAACACAGAGATCCCAATCAAACTCCTAATTGTTCAAAGTTTGCGTTTAAGAGAATCACTCTCTAAAAAGACAGAAAATGGAGATGATCTTTTTTATGTCATGTGTGAATCCTCTTTTTTCATTATCAATAAAACTACCAAAACAAGAAACATAAACAATGTTTTAAACAATAATTGTTGGAATATTATTTAAAATATTCAACTATTGTTGTGTGTTTTATCGACTGTGTGACCGACATTTACCGTCTGCTTTTTTATGTCGTATTTTATGTCAATGCCGCTGAACTCAGCCCGTCTCTGTTATTCACTCAGACATCTACACAGGCTGGGTGGCTCAGGCTCTGGATGCCGACCTGCTGGTGGAGAGCTGGCAGACACAAGGTCACGAGCTGCCCTCCAACTGCTCCCTGCCCAGACACACCCTGAACATCAAGAGGGTGCAGCTCCCCGGACCGGTCCACTTCCAGTCCCACTACGACCACTCAAAGTGGTGCGTGTCACGGATCTATGAGGACCAGGTGACCTGCCTGGGGGATTTGAACAGGGAGAAAGCCCAGCAGTGGCGTGCTGGGGGGCTGGTCTGCTCCTTCAACCCCCTGATTTACAAGGCCTTCAGGCAGGTGGTGGACTGGTACATCGGTTGTTGAACGAGAGAGAAAAAATATTGGGACTGGATTTGTCTCACACAGCATCGTTTGAGTTTATTTTGAATTTATGGGACTAAATGTGGTGATGTGTAGAGTTAGATCTTGTTAGATTTATTTTTGATATTTTAGGGCATTTAGAAGGCACTTTTGTCCAAAGCAACTAACAGTAATTCATACATACATTCATGCACTGATGGCGATGGCTGCCATGCAAGGTGACGACCAGCACATCTTTAGCCAGGACACTTGGATATGCGGACCAGGGGAATCAAACCAGCAGTCTTCCGACAACAAGATGCTGGCACTACCCCTGAGCCACAGCCGCCCTCTTAACCTTGTTAGGGTTGAATTAACCATCAATTTAAAATAAAGAAAAGAAAATGTTAAAATGTTCTGTTAATTTAATTTCTCACTTCTTGGACAGATTCTACATTCTACCTCTGTGTTTGCCTTACCAGGAAATATGTATTTGTACAGCTATAGAAGTGTTCAGCTATATTAGTTTTCCTTCATGAAAGTCAGAATTTCTGGCAAGTTTAAGACCATGTTTTTTTTTACTTTCTCAATCTGGCAGTACTCAAAAAATACATTCATGATTCATTGGTTCATGCACAGAATTGTTTTTCTGTGTTCAAGTACATATTGAATGGCTGACAGTCTTTTCCTGTATGTGGTTTTAAAGCCACAGTATCTAACTTTATCACCTCAAATAACAGCTCCAATTTCATTTTGATGGTACAGTGTCATGTAATAAGGTGAATGGTGTCTCTATCTCAGCCACTCTGCCATATCACTTGTTTCAGTGAGAGGGCAGGATCACAGCGTTACATACATGTTTACTTCAATGTACAAGTTTTAAACACTTAACATTGTAATGATGTCATGAGTTTGTTTTGGTTGTAGTTAGTGTCTACGTTACGTCTGCGAACTGTTACAGACCTGGGATTTGGATTTGAGTGGTGTTTCACCAGCTGTGTGAATTTGTGTGATTTTCCTCTTTTCTTACAATGCTACATAGGCTGTATGACATGACTGTTCTGTTTGAATAATAAACATGTAAGAAACAAGGGTTTCAGTATCATCACTGTTGTCCCACTAAGGTCACTTATCTTTTTTTGAAGGGAGACCTGGCCAAGACGGTGACATAAATAAGTTACAGACAACACAATGATAAAGTCCCACAACCACATATCTCTCCACTGGACCTTGCCCAGTAGCCAGCTGTGAATCAGACTGGTGTTGTACTGGTGAGTCAGTGTGAGTGTGGCGTTTCTGAAAAAGAAAGCAGTTTGCTCCATGAAACCTTCCCTGAATCAATGAAGGACGGACGCAATCAAAATCCAATCTAATAAATGTTTTGTGATTTTACACAGGTGGAGACTGTGACCGCAACAAAATGAACCTTTTGTCGCTGCACTTTGCGGTGTTGCCTTCAGTTCCTGGACACTTTGTTGGCATGTTATCTGTTCTAATGCCCTGCAAGTGCCAGATGGGTGCAGTAAAGTCGCTCTTGTAAAAACTATTTGTCAAACCATCTTTCACTTTCACAAAGATCAGTCTTTCTGCTAACCTCTGATACAAGACTTCAGTTATAGGCTGGGTCCTACTGCGCACCCAGAGCATTTAAACCCCTTCCATTGTTCACATTTTACAACAGGTACATCAGCATTCCGTTCTTAGGATTGAAATCAATAAATCCTTTTCACTCAAACTTGTAACAAGGAAGTAAATGAAATAAATGAGATGTGGGTGTCTGTTTCATTGCAAAAGAGATGCACAGGTGACTGTGAAGAGAGGTGATGACGGCTGAATACGTGAGTAAAATGTTCACATGTTCAAAATGATGCTCAAAATACTTATAGATACAATGTTAAGTGTTAAAATGCATCTTTATACATCTACATATATATATATATATATATATATATATATATATATATATATATATATATATATATATATATATATATATACATATATATATATATATATATATATCAGAATATTTACTGCTGAGAGGAGACGCTGTTTTAATGTGATAGCTGTTTTTTTGTTGTTTTTTTTGACCCGTCATACTCTTGAAAATTGTTATTGTGTTATCGGGTGATTTTAATCTTGTGGGTTCAGGAAGTTCCTCTACAGAAATGCAGATCTCTGCTAACTCAACATCTTGTTTGAACTGACATTCTTCCAAAATCATTGGTGAAATTCTTGAAAAAGCTTTGAAATGAAATGACTATTCCTCATAACCACTAATGGCGGTGCCTAACAAAATCAGTAAAACATTCACAACAAGTTCAAGGTAAAAGAAATAACGAAAGAAACAGGATGAATGCAGAGGCACACATGGTCACAGACTGGTTTGATGAATGGGTAAACTATGCAAAGCATATGCTACTGGTATCAAGTCAATAGCAACATGCTCTCCTACTATCATTGTAAAAGCAAACAAGGAAATATCTTCTGACTGTGTACAATCTGCCAGTAAACTCTGAAGCTGCTCTGTGGGGCTGTGGTTGCCCAACACTACTGACACTTACACTGTTGAGGGGGAAAGTACCTAAGCAGAATTTGATTTGGGGCCCCCCTCCCACCACCGCTTGACAATTATTGACACAAATGTCACACTATAATGTTACATTATAAATTGTATTAATACAGTGACAGATTATGAACTACTGTCCCCCTGGGCACAGATGCATAAGGACCCCCCTACCTTATTTGTAGAAAGTGGGTGCAAATGGGGGAAGGGGGATCTGGGGGTCCTCCCACAGAAAATTCTGAATTTGGTAGTTGTGATTTCCTGTATTCTGGTGCATTTTTGGGATGGCCAGCTGGAGAAGGGCAATACCTAAATTCTTTCAGATTCATAGCATTTTGCTTTTTGACTTACTGAGGTAGTGATTTCAAGGAATGACTAGGGCTTCAGGGTGTCTAGTTTATGCGCATGACTCAAACACTGGCAGACACAGCAGTTGTAGGCAGGTATATGGATCATGAAATCAGAATCATCTTGTCTTGAATTATTCATTCATTCATTCATTCATTCATTTATGTCACTTGTTTAATTTATACAATCTGTAATTTTTTTTTTCTTGAAGTAGCCGCATAGTTCGCATATGCCTTGGGCTGGCCCTGTCAGTGAATGTCACACAGGGCGGATGTCGCAAGACAAAATGACAGAAAGGAAGCAACAAGACAGAAACAGACAGAGAGGGAGATTCGAATGAGGAGAAAAGGTGTGAAGTGTTTCAGCTTTGCACAGAAACCAACAGCAGAAATGTCCCTCAGAGGAATTCCCTTAACTTTTATTCTTTAAGTACATTTTAGAGCCTCTATTTTGTTACATTTACTTGAGTAAAGTAGTTGAATCAGTACTTTTTTTTATTTTTACCTGTTTTTAGTATCTGTACTTCTACTTGAGTAAAGAATGAGTGTCCTTTTGCCACCTCTGGTTGTCACCCATCTGTGTTTCAGTTACAGTGTGTAGAAAGTGTAAACGTGCACAGCTATAGTACGGTAGTTTTCTGTCATGAAAGTCAGAATCTCTGGCAAGTTTAAGACCAATTTTTTACTTTATCAATCTGGCAATACTCAAAAGTACATTCATAATTCATAAGCTCATGCACAGATTTGTGTGTTCGAGTACATATTCAATCGCTGACAGTCTTCTCCTGTATGTAGTTTTAGAGCCAAATGAGGATTATAACATACTCAGATGTAGTGTCTGGTGAATGAATGGTGTCTGTCTCCCTCCTCTCCCATCACTTGTTTCTGTGCTATGTAACTTCAGTGAGAGGGCAGGAACACAACGTTACATCTATGTTCACTTCAACGTACAAGTTTTTAAACACTTAACATTGTGATGATGTAATGAGTTTGGTTTGTAGTTAGCACGTACGTTACGTGTGACAAATTGTCACTGACCTGGGATTTGAAGGGAAACATGTCTGTAATTTCCCAGCTTGGGATGAATAAAGTATATCTATCTAGCTATGTCAGCACTTAGAGTTACCATGACCTGGATGACAGGGAACCATCAACATATACTCAGTAACAGTAGGGGGCACCAAATCACACAAAAGGCCAATTTACACATAACAATGCTCTGAATTTAATACATTTCTGTAATGGCATTTTGTATTTAACTTACTGTGAATTAAACTCTACATAGATGTTTTTTGTCCAAAACGAATTTTGAAAAAATGCAAGTTTATCATCACACACAATGTCCTGTTAAATGTCCTGTTATTTGTCTGAAGAATTGATATATTAGAGGGCATGAACGGGGGATTAATCTGTGGAAACAGGACTACCCCCTGTCCAAGTAATGCTCTCTTGATTTAATGTTCGTTTCAGGGAACAATGATGAGATTCCTTCTAAGTGTTGGGATCCTTTTTCAAGGGTGTGATGCAGATGTGAAATGCATGAATGACGCTGGAGACGTGGTTGACTGGTTGGTGGAAATTTTGAAAATTGGCAATTTATGTTTTCACCTATTCTCAGTGTCAGCAGAACACATGATGTAAATCTCTATCATTAGGTATATTTTATACAAGCTGTCCAAAGGAAGTGAGAATGGCTTGTCGTATCTGTATATGGACGAGGGCACCAAAGGATGGATACGCAGCAGGGAGAAGATCAACAGTAACACTGGGACTCTGGCAAACACTCTGAAGCCTCTTTTTGACTATTATGCCAGAAAGGTGACATATTTACGCATGTCTTGTACAGCACTTAATAATTAATACAGGACACTAATTCAGAGTAATGTTTTTTCATAGACTGAAGGCTTTGGATATATGCTCTATAATGACCAGCCTCCAACGGGTAACGCTCCCTCTTCATTTGGCCACAGTAAAGGTGATTGCAGCAGTGTTCCACCTTATTGCATCACAAACATCACGCTGCAACAAAACTCTCAATGTGTTTTTTCTTCCCAATGGAGTCGTGATGTTGGACAGACAAACTGGAGTTTGGCTCTCGCACAGTACACCAAAATTTCCGAAAGATCATAGAACCCTCTGGCCAGACAGTGCAAATAACAACGCTCAAACATTTATGTGTGTGACTTACTCCTATGATACATTCAACGAAATAGGTAAGTCACTGCCAGGTATACTGCCATCTGTCGATTGATCAAAGTTATTTGCCAAATAGGTAATCATGCAGTTGACATTCCTATTTTTCATCTGAATTCTTAGGATTGCAGCTCAAGTACATCCACGCTTATTCATTTGACTCTGACATCCCGACTACCTTTCACAATGAGCTGCGATGTGTTGCACAGCGAAACTGCTACCCAAACAAAGCACCCTGGTATCGTGTGAAGAAGCTGACTTCACTGGCTGAAAAACAGTTCTTAAGCTTTGCAAAATACAAATGTTTTGGGGATGGTGAGTGTTTTCAACACACATTTCAGGATTCAAGTATTAAGATGTCATGCTAGGTTGATGATGAAAGTTTATGAACAGAGCAAAATTAAGAAGAATTTTACACTTTAAAGGGGCTCTATGTAATAATTGTAGTCATTTAAATGTATCAAACACATGTATTGGTCAAGTCATGAAATATTACATCTCCCCCGTCTCTCTTGGTTGCCTCTTCAAGCCTGTGGATGATTTGTTTAAGTTATTTAATGCTGCTGTATTGTGGATTTCTTTGTGGAGGACTTTTCTGTGACCGTCTAAAGTATGTGACTTTATGCACATTCTCTTAGAAATGGAGTCTGCTAACATAAAGTAACAACCGGCTTCAAGCACAGTACAGAAGTTCCACAGAGAGCCTTTACTTGTCTCAGAAGTGTCAGGCTGCTTGTACTGTTGACAACAAACTATTCTCTGTATATCACTGCTTTTTTGTGCACTTTTATTCTTATGTATGAAGTGTATTTCTAGTATATTGTCCTGACTGATTTTTATATATCTATACATATTATGTTTCATTTTATTGTAGATCTCTACTCCGGCCTTATTGTGAACGATTTGCAGCAGGATCTCTATGTTAAGAGCTGGGGAAAGATGAAATGCGCTCTGCTTTCAAACTGCAACACCAAAATCAGTCATCCTGTGTACAATGTGAAGAAAGTATGGCTCCTGAGTGAGAAGCCCATCAGTTATACTGTCGATCACTCCAAGTGGTGTGTGACAACTGGTGGAGGTTGGACCTGCCTAGCTGATATGAACAGAGAAGTGAGTCAGATGAGCAGAGGTGGAGGAGTGATATGCACCAATGATGCTAAAGTTGGGAGGGCTTTCTATGCAATGATCAGACAGCATGAAACATGTAAACATGAAGCGGAATTTGAACGCAGAGAGCTTTAAAGGTGCAAGTTTTATCAAAATGTAAAGCAAAGTGTGGCTGCACAAAAACTAAAAGGCAAGACTGGAGCCAGATGTCACTTCCAAATAACGACTACGTCATAACATATCCAGACTTAATTCTGCTGTGAGCTGACATTTTGTCATGTTTTAATGTTTGGTTACTTATGTCTTTTGGGTTGGGTTTTATGTATTTTAAAAAAACTGCAATTAAAAATCATGGCATTAAACTTCTATACAATCATGCTATTATTACTCCATATGAAATATGGAAATTGGAATGAATGATTTTATTAATAATAAATTACAAATAATTTGTTGCTGCAGGTGTTTTCTGTTTTTTGTTTCAGTTTTGTTTAGTTTTTCTTGACAAAGGATGGAGTGAACGGTTTAAGGAACCCTGGGTAAAATTGAGCTGGCTTCACATGAACACATTCTTTGAGAAACTGTGAAAAAGAAGTCTTCATCAGAGTCAGATGGGCTCAGACTTCTAACCACACTGTATGTAGAAAAAAAGAGATTCAAACAGTCCTCAGACTTCAATGTTGATTAGCTTTTATTCCGTCAAGCAGGTACATAAAACACAGGTGGTCTCCAGAGGTCATCTACATCTAAAACCAAATGCACATACATTTATACCCCAACTATGATTTCCTAGTGTGGGCCTTAAACTCCTGACTGAGTCTTTAAATTTGTCCTGTTTGAGGAGTCACTTCAAAAAATCTAAAACAGTTCAAGTGTACGCTGTATAGGGAAAATTCACAATGCTTTACATCGCCTTTCATTTGGCACTACATTTTCTCAAGCGTAGAACCTCTGTATCCCTACGCATTAGCACAACTGGGCAACAGGTGATCTGCGAGCGGCGAAATACAGCGCGAGGCCAAGTTGCGGGACGAGAGGTTTACTTTCGATAAAAACGAAACTTAACTCTCCATATTCCTCCGCATTAGCGTAACGTGTATTTATAATCTCTCTTTAAAAGGAAGGAATCTCTGTCTGTCTGTGTCTGTGTGTGTGTGTGTGTGTGTATCTGTGCCTCAAATATCTCTGCGGATCAGGATCAGACTGACCTGATAGTTTCCACATGGCTGCTGCGTGGTTCAAGGGTGTGCAACGTCGCATTTGTTTGGACTACAATGATACCGTGAATAAATTATTTCAGAAAAGCTTTACGAATTCCGCTAGCATTGCTAACCGGAGCCACCACAGTCACATGCGCACCAGAGCCAATCACTGCATACCGTAGCCACGTGTGCACCAGAGCCAATCACTGCAGAGCTCAAGCCCACGACACACCTTAAGAAACAAGCAGATTTATACCTGCAGCGGAGCGAGCTGGACCGGGATTTTGCCGGCGGTTCGGTCCCGTTCTGTTCTGTGCATCTAAACTGACTGTTGTGGATTAATGAGACTAAACGAGTCCAGACCGAGTCTTTCGGGTCTGAGGAGATCCGGAGACACGCGGACAACAAAGTGGAATCGGAATCTGTGGATGTTCGTGTGTAGCCAGCTGCTAGCCCACCCACACGGCCCACCTCCCAAGTCAACGGACCGGACGCACCGGCACGTCCAAAACCGGACTTAGGGTAAATCCGCCACGCTTTGTTGCGAACATTGCCGTCATGTTTGCTTTGTGTCTGGTGCAGGAAGAAATGGTAAAAATGGGCTTTTGTCACGAAAGTGTCCAAGCAGCAAGTTTGGTTGTTGAGGAACAGGAAGTTGTGGGAGGGACGGAGGCGGATGAATGACAGGCAACGAAGGTCGGTGTAGAGACAGCGATAGAGACAACCATATTGAGAGTTGAGAGATTTGTGACATTTAGCGTGTTTGGAGTGTATAGTTAGTGTGTTATGTAGTGTTTGGTGTAGTGTGTTTAGTGTGTAGTGGAGTCGGTTTTTTGTTTAATGAGTCAGAACAATGAGGAGAAGCTGAATGTGGAGCAGGCAGTGCAGCTCTTCATTCAGCTGGAAGGAGCTCAGGCAGACCTGAGCATTGCCTGCATTTAAATGTAAATAGTTACATATAACTTTGTAAATTTTTAAAATGTATGCACATATTTAGCAAATAACAATTAATATTTGCATTATAAGTAATAAAAAATGGTTTGTTAAACATATTTGTGGTTTTCACAGTAAAAGAATCAAACTTTTTCTACTCTGATTTTCTGTTTTTTTGTGATTTTAGGTCCATTGTGTTTATACAGTATGTCAAAATAAAAGAATAACTGTACAGTCACACATGTGAGGTTGTGCTGAAAATAATGACACCAAGTAAATAGTTTTTAAGGTGAAATATAATGGTAACATCAAAAATAGTCAAAAACAGCCAATTATACCCTGGAATATCGGATTTCACAACAAACCTAAATATCCCTGACGACCCACCTTCAAAACACAGCCTCATTTGGCCATCCATGAAAAAACTACTTAACCTCCCACTTTTCTACAGGAATAAATATTTCCTACAGGCACTGCACTAGTATGTATAAATATGCACAGCTATAGTAGTTTTCAGATATATTAGTTTTCCTTCATGAAAGTCAGAATCACTGGCAATCATCTGGCAATACTCAAAAAGTATATTCATGATTCATTGGTTCATGCACAGAACTGTGTTTCTGTGTTACAGTACATATTGAATCGCTGACGGTGTTCTCCTGTATGTGGTTTTAAAGCCACAATATATAACTTTTTCACCTCAAATAACAGCTCCAATTTCATGTTGATGGTGCAGTATCATGTAATAAGGTGAATGATGTCTCTGTCTCAGCCACTCTCCCCCCCCCCCCCCCCATCACTTCAACATACAAGTTTTCAACACTTAACATTGTTGCGATGTAATAAGTTTGTTTTGGTTGTAGTTAGCGTCTACGTTACGTCTGACAAACTGTTACAGACCTGGGATTTGTATTACAGCAGTAGTGTTGCACTGGAGCGCCAAAATCCCACAAACTGCCAATTTTCTACATCTTAAGGATGATGTCATCAGTTGGGGCCTTTGACATGAATAATATGTGGTTTATTTCACCAGCTGTGTGAATTTGTGTAACTTTTTTTACAATGTTAAATAGGGTGTATGATGTGACTATTTTGTTTGAATAATAAACATGTAAGAAACAAGGGTTTCAGTATCATCACTGTTGTCCCACTAAGGTCAGTTATCTTTTTTGAAGGGAGACTTGGCCAAGACAGTGACATAAATAAGTTACAGGCAACACAATGATAAAGTCCTGCAACCACAAACTTCTCCACTGGACCTTGCCCGGTAGCCAGCTGCGAATCAGACTGGTGTTGTATTGGTGAGTTAGTGTGAGTGTGGCATTTCTGAAAAAGAAAGCAGTATGCTCAATGAAACCTTCCCTGAATCAATGAAGGACGGATGCAATCAAAATCCAATCTAATGAACATTTTGTGATTTTACACAGGTGAAGACTGGACCTTTTGTTGCTGCACTTTGCGGTGTTGCCTTCAGTTCCTGGACATTTTGCTGGCATGTTATCTGTTCTAATGCCCTGCAAGTGCCAGATGGGTGCAGTAATGTTACTCTTATCAAAACTATCTGTCAAACCACCTTTCACTTTCACAATGACCAGTCTTTCTGCTAACCTTTGATACAAGAGTTCAGTCACAAACTGGGTCCTACTGCGCACACAGAGCATTTAAACCCCTTATGCTGTTTACATTTAACAACAGGTATATCAGCATTCTGTTCTCAGGCTTAAAATCAATGAATCCTTTTCACTCTAACTCGTAACAAGGAAGTAAATGGAATATGAGAGATGTGGGTGTCAGTTTCATTTCACAGTGAGATATTTTGAAAGGCAGCTTTGCAAAACAGACATACTGTTCGTACAGGTGACTGTGAAGAGAGGTGATGATGGCTGAATACGTGAGTAAAATGTTCACATGTTCAAAATGATGCTCAAAATACTTACAGATACAATGTTAAGTGTTAAAATGCATCTTTATACATCTACATATATATATATATATATATATATATATATATATATATATATATATATATATATCAGAATATTGAAAAAAATTGTTGTTGTGTTATCGGGTGATTTTAATCTTGTGGGTTCAGGAAGTTCCTCTATAGAAATGCAGATCTCTGCTAACTCAACATCTTGTTTAAACTGACATTCCTCCAAAATCATAGGTGAAATTCTTGAAAAAGCTTTGAAATGAAATGACTATTCCTCATAACCACTGACGGCGGTGCCTGACAAAATCAGTAAAACATTCATAACAAGTTCAAGGTAAAAAAAAATAATGAAAGAAAATTATGCAAAGCATAGGCTACTGGTATCAAGTCAATAGCAACATGTTCTCCTACTATCATTGTAAAAGCAAACAAGGAAATATGTTCTGAAAGACTGATGTTCATCTCTCAGAGCTGTGTACAATCTGCCAGTAAACTCTGAAGCTGCTCTGTGGGGCTGTGGTTGCCCAACACTCTACTGACACTAACACTGTCGAGGGGGGGAAGTACCAAATACTTCTGTGCTCTAATTAAGTAGATTTTTTTAGATGTCTGTACTTTACTACATCATCAAAAACATGCTGGCTACTTTAGTTTGAATGCATTTGAGGGAAATTATCAGTTATTTTCATTTTGTGTTATTGCATGCCGCCTTGCCAACATCACAGGACTGGTTTCAACATGTCAGTGCATATCACACAAGGCAATGTCACAAGACAAAACGACAGAGAGGAAGCAACAAGATAGAAACAGAGATTCGAATGAGGAGAAAAAAGGCGTGAAGTGACAAAGGCTCACTTCAGCTTTGCAAAGGAACGGCCAGCAGAAATGTCCCTCAGGGGGATTCCTTTAACTTTTATATTTTAAGTACATTTTAGAGCCTCTACTTTATCACTTTTACTTGAGTAAAGTAGTTGAGTCAGTACTTTTACCTGTTTTAAGTATATGTACTTCTACTTGAGTAAAGAATGAGTGTCCCCTTTCGTCTCAAATAAGGATTATAACATACTTTGATGTCATAGTGTCTGGTGAATGAATGGTGTCTGTCTCCCCCTCTCCCATCACTTATTTCTGCACTACGTAACTTCAGTGAGAGGGCAGGATCACAGCGTTACATCCATGTTTAAGTTTTCAACACTTAACATTGTGATGATGTAATGAGTTTGGTTTGTAGTCTGACAATCTGTTGCAGACCTGGGATTTGAACTGAAACATGTCTGCACTGTGAGTTTGGTTTGTAGTTAGCACCTACGTTACGTCTGACAAATTGTCACTGACCTGGGATTTGAAGGGAAACATGTCTGTAATTTCCCAGCTTGGGATCAATAAAGTATATCTATCTATCTATGTCCACACTTAGAGTTACCATGACCTGGATGACAGGGAACCGTCATCAACATATACTCAGTAACAGTAGGGGGCACCAAATCACACAAAAGGCCAATTTACACATAACAATGCTCTGAATTTAATACATTTTTGTAATGGCATTTTGTATTTAACTTACTGTGAATTAAACTCTACATAGATGTTTTTTGTCCAAAACGAATTTTGAAAAAATGCAAGTTTATCATCACACACAATGTCCTGCTACATTATTCTGAAAAAAGCTACCCCCTGTCCATGTAATGCTCTCTTGATTTAATGTTTGTTTCAGGGAACAATGATGAGATTCCTTCTAAGTGTCGGGATCCTTTTTCAAGGGTGTGATGCAGATGTGAAATGCAGGAATGACGCTGGAGACGTGGTGGACTGGTTGGTGGAAATTTAGAAAATTGGCAATTTATGTTTTCACCTATTCTCAGTGTCAGCAGAATACATGACGTAGATCTCTATCATTAGGTATATTTTATACAAGCTGCCCAAAGGAAATGGTGATGGCTTGTCGTATCTGTATATGGACGAGGGCACCAAAGGATGGATACGCAGCATAAAGACGATCAACAGTAACACTGGGACTCTGGCGAACACTCTGAAGCCTCTTTTTGACTATTATGCCAGAAAGGTGAAATATTTACGCATGTCTTGTACAGCACTTAATAATTAATACAGGACACTGATTCAGAGTAATGTTTTTTCATAGACTGAAGGCTTTGGATATATGCTCTATAATGACCAGCCTCCAACGGGTAACGCTCCCTCTTCATTTGGCCACAGTAAAGGTGAGTGCAGCAGTGTTCCACCTTATTGGCATCACAAACATCACGCTGCAACAAAACTCTCAATGTGTTTTTTCTTCCCAAAGGAGTCGTGATGTTGGACAGACAAACTGGAGTTTGGCTCTCACACAGTACACCAAAATTTCCGAAAGATCATAGAACCCTCTGGCCAGACAGTGCAAATAACAACGCTCAAACATTTATGTGTGTGACTTACTCCTATGATACATTCAACGAAATAGGTAAGTCACTGCCAGGTATACTGCCATTTGTCGATTGATCAAAGTTATTTGCCAAATAGGTAATCATGGAATTGACATTCCTATTTTTCATCTGAATTCTTAGGATTGCAACTCAAGTACATCCACGCTTATTCATTTGACTCTGACATCCCGACTACCTTTCACAATGAGCTGCGATGTGTTGCACAGCGAAGCTGCTACCCAAAGAAAGCACCCTGGTATCATGTGATGCCGCTGACTTCAGTGGCTGGAAAACAGTTCTTAAGCTTTGCAAAATACACACGTTTTGGGGATGGTGAGTGTTTTCAACACACATTTCAGGATTCAAGTGTTAAGATGTCATGTTAGGTTGATGACGAAAGTTGTTTAACAAAGCAAAATTAGGAACAATTCTACACTTTAAAGGGGCTCTATGTAATAACTGTAGTCATTTAAATGTATCAAACACGTTTATTGGTCATGTCATGAAATATTACATCTCCCCAGTCTCTCTTGGTTCAAGCCTGTGGATGAGTTATTTAAGTTATTTAATGCTGCTGTATTGTGGATTTCTTTGTGAAGGACTTTTCTGTGACCGTCCAAAGTATGTGACTTTATGCACATTCTCTTAGAAATGGAGTCTGCTAACATAAAGTAACAACTGGCATCAAGCACAGTACAGAAGTTCCACAGAGAGCCTTTACTTGTCTCGGAAGTGTCAGGCTGCCTGTACTGTTGACAACAAACTATTCTCTGTATATCACTGCTTTCTTTTTGCACTTTTATTCTTATGTGTGAAGTGTATTTCTAATATATTGACCTGACTTATTTTTATATATCTTTACATAATATGTTTCATTTTATTGTAGATCTCTACTCCGGCCTTATTGTGAACAATTTGCAGCAGGATCTCTATGTTAAAAGCTGGGGTAGGATGCAACGCCCTCTGCCTTCAAACTGCAGCACCGCCATCAATCATCCTGTGTACAATGTGAAGGAAGTACAGCTCTTACGTAGGGAGTCCATCAGTGATACTGTCGATCACTCCAAGTGGTGTGTGACAACTGGTGGAGGTTGGACCTGCCTAGCTGATATGAACAGAGAAGTGAGTCAGATGAGCAGAGGTGGAGGAGCGATATGCACCAATGATGCCAAAGTTGGGAGGGCTTTCTATGCAATGATCAGAGAGCATGAAGCATGTAAACATGAAGCGGAATTTGAACGCAGAGAGCTTTAAAGGCGCAAGTTTTATCAAAATGTAAAGCAAGGTGTGGCTGCACAAAAACTAAAAGGCAAGACTGGAGCCAGATGTCACTTCCAAATACCAGCTCCATCATAACATATCCAGACTTAAAACTGCTATGAGCTGACAATTTGTCATGTTTTAATTTTTGTTGACTCATATCTTTTGAGTTGTGTTTTATGTATTTTAATCAATGAAAAAACGGCAATACTTTTATTTTCAAAATCACATCTTAAGCATTAAACTTCTAAACAATCATGCTGCTATAACTCCACATGAAATAAATTGGAATTAATGATTTTTTATTAATAATACATTTCAAATTATTTGTTGGTGTTTTCTGTTTTTTTATCTTTTGTTTTGTTTTTCACGACAAAGGATGGATTGAAAGGTTTTACTAACCCTGGGTAAAATTGAACTGGCTTCACATGAACACATTCATTGAGAAACTGTGAAAAAATAAGTCTTCATCAAGCCAGATGGGCTCAGACTTCTAACCACACTGTATGTACAAAAAATAAACCCAAACAGTCCTCAGACTTCAATGTTGATTAGATTTTATTCCATCAAGCAGGTACATAAAACCAAGGTGGTCTCCAGAGGTCATCTGCATCTAAAACCAAACACACATGCATTTATACCCCAACTATATTCCTCTCCTATTGTGGGCCTTAAACTTTGGTAACTCCCTACTTTGGGTCTTACAGTTTGTCCTGTTTCAGGAGTAACTTCAATCTTCATGAAAAATACACTATTAAATTAAGCATTTATTGATTAAACTCTATGTTTGTACATGTGTTTATTTATTTGTCCTTTTACAAACCAGTTTGCAAACAAAATGTGGTTATTCCCTTCCGCTACATATAAAAATCAATAAATACAAAACGAAAAACAGAATTTGTGGAGTGTGGAGGGAGGAACTGAGGAGTTTCAGCCTGCGGAAAGAAGCTTCTCTATGGTCTGGCCTCATTTAGCTCCTGTCTCTTCAAGGTCACCCCCTCCTGAATACACAGTTTGCTCTTATTGGTCAGCTCTCACACACCTGAGCCAGCATTGCTAACAACAACAGATCTGATCATTATTAACAATGACTTACAATAGTTTGAGAACGTTTTGCACAACAGCAGACGGCAATCTTGCAGCCACATCAACTACAGCAAGTACATTAAGTTCCCCAGACTCCCTTCTGAAATCGCACCATTTTGTGAGTTGTTGAGTTAGCAGAGACTTTATAAACTTTGCGAAGCGCTGTTTTTGACAAATTCTTAAATACTTGGGCCTTCCTGTAAATTCGGCATATGTTATAGCCTTCTTTTGCCGGGTGCTGTAGCCTCTTTAGCCTTTTAAAAGTGGGCGTTTTATTTTTTTTCCCCAGCTATACTCCTCCTCACCACTAGGTGTCCCCACCATAGTTTCTCCGACGACCACGACTCGGTCACTTCCTGTCCCCGGTAGTGAACACACGAACAGGCAGCAGGCAGCACACACGTGAGGGGCAAAGAAAACAGCCAAAACAGACAACTGAAAACAAGATGGACATTACAGAGGTCCCCGTGAGTCAGTACAACAAGGGTAAGAAAAAGAAGACTAAGACGCCGAAGAAGAAGAGAGTCAGCGGGGAGGGAAATGTAGAAGGCGGCGGAGTTGAGACGAAGGAGGAGCAGGAGGAGAAGATGGAGAAGAGCGAGCAGGCAGCTGCTGCTTTCCCCCCCAGCTTCAGTGTGTCCGAAATCAAGAATAAACAGCGGAGACACCTCATGTTCATGAAGTTCAAGCAGGAGAAAAGAAAGGTAACAGAGGGCATATAGCAGCTGGCGCTGTCATCAGCAAGATAGCTAAGCTACTATACACTTAGCTGCTAGCTTGTTACTCACAGCTAGCTGAACCAATGCAGTCAGGTACAACAGACAGTCTTTCCATAAATACCCCCTTCATGTAAGGTTATAAAGTTCAGGTCTGGTTCATGTTGAATGGCACTATGTAGGTGTAAAGTATTCCTGATATTGTCATATTGAGTGTAGGTGTATGGTTACATTCACTGCAAATGTGATATACTTGGGAGCTTCAATTCGTGCTGTGCCATGCTGCATTTTAGAGGAAAATGTTTGACATCTTTCCCCACGATATTTATCTGAAAGCTCTATAAATTGGTTATAATACTTTTTGATTATATGACTTATGATTTATACGTGCAATACCTAAGATACATATATAGACTACAACTCAAAAGTAGTTGGGGATATTGGCATATGTTAATGTTTCACTTGATTGTAATTCTGACAAATTTGAATTTTTGTTTTGTGAATATTTTTGGACACATTTCATTTGACTTTTAGTGCATGCCCACATGCACATGCATATAAACACCCACATTCCAATATCCTTGACTAATGTTGAGGAGTGTTTAATCATTGTTGATCTTTCTGTCAGATAGGTATTGAATCAGTCTTAGTGTCCATAAAATCATCTTTTTCTGCACTTTTTTGTGTCTAGAAAACAAGCAGTTTTCATATCACTGCATATTATTCATATTCACTGATGCTCATATATCTGTGATAGGCCAGTATAAGCTGATAACATCAGTCAGGCTCTATCCTCTATACAAACAGAGTGACAAACCCTTCCAATGCTTGCTAATCACCAACTTTCAAGATAATTTTCTGACAATTAATCAATTTAGTTACTTTGAGCACAACAGTAGATCTAAGATACAACCTCAGTCATGAAATTTCAGTGTTCTTATTTTCTGTCATCACATTTCAGCAAAAGTTGCAGCTGAAGAAAAAGAAGAAAAAAGAAAGGGAGGCTTTAGGTGACAAGGTGAGTTTTTTTTCTTTTTTTTTTACTCTTGTCCCAGATGAAGGCACTCATTTCACTCTTGCTCTTAAATACATTTTACCATTATACAAAGTAGCAGTGTTGAAGTTGGGCATTACATTTTTCCTGTATTCTGTCCCCTAATGTAGGCTCCGCCAAAAGAGGTCCCGAAGACGATAGAAAACCAGAGGGTGTATGATGAGACAACAGTCAACCCAGAAGATGAAGAGGTACGGCCCTAATCTGGCTGACCTTGAAAAATGATCTCAGGTTATGATTGGAATTAATCTGCATTCATTTGTGTGTCATCTTCAGGTTGCATTTGACGAGGGAACGGATGAGTTTTGTTCCTACTTCAATGGGCTGACAAACCCCAAAGTGCTCATTACAACATCAGACAGACCCAGAGGGGTAAGTGGCAGCTGCTTAGAAAAATATGTTATGTTGCATAAAACATTGAGGCTGTTGTACATTCAGTGTGTGACTGACATGTTATAGACACTGTATGAATTATCCTCAGGTGGTAAAGTGGCATCTGCGTAACAATGTCTCAAACATAATTTTTAAACCATGTCTGTTTAACACATTGATGCTTCTCTAATGTTTCTTTCAGAGGACGGTGAGGTTTTGTGAGCAGCTGGCCACAGTGATCCCAAACGCCTACGTGTACTACAGAAGAGGTTTGGCCCTGAAGAGGGTCGTCCCTCAGTGCATCGCCAGGAACTTCACCTACGTTATGGTCGTCAACGAGGATCGCAAAGTGCCCAGTATCCTCAAACCCGAGCTTCGGACCACTTTTATTTAAAGGAAGCTCAATAATGAATATGAAAGTACCAAATAGTCCAAAGCTTCATTAATAATGTTGGCATTTCAATTATTTTTATACATCTTTTTTGCATGTGTTTTCATTCTGTGTAAACCTACTATTTCTGTGCAGTTTCAGACAAAAATTAGATGTTACTAATATTAATAGAATTATACTATTCCAGTTGTGGCTGCATATGATTGTTTGACTCTTGTAATCAGACATTTCCAATAACTCCGGGACATTGTAGTCTGAAGGTGGAATCATTTCTAAAATTCACATTGTTTTATAGAACAAACCAGATTTGGTGTCATTTGGCCTTTCAAATTTTTTTCCACTGCAGTCGGACGGTCTGTTCTCTCGCTTGTTGCGAATAAAGAGATGCACACACCTGAGCTAACAGAGCACTAACGCAGCAATCTAACAGTACGATAAAATACATTTAGCCAAAAATACCAATAAATCTATTTTGGCTCCATGTAATTCCACGATTTTATTGGGTTTGATTTATTTTTTATATGTGTTTTTTAATGGTGACAGACATTCTAGACTTTATTTGAAAAACCTCAACAACAAAAAAAAATGCTGACATTTGGTACAATCCTATAACGTCACAGTGAGTTACTAAATACTTGTAGTGACTCTACACCGGCAAACTTTGACTAGCTGAGCTGTTTTTAATGTCTGCTCCCTTGACTTTGACTTTAAGATGGTCTGGTTCTCTGTCATTTACCTGATGGGCCGACAGCACACTTCAAAGTCAGCAGCGTACGACTACGTAAGGAGATGAAGGTAAGTTGTTAAATTCCCCCACGTCTCTGTTCTGCTTAAATGTGAAATGTGTAACACAATGACAACAGGTGATAATGGTTTTTTATAGCATGCTTCTTTGTGATCCCATCTTAATTATTGCGTTTCCTCTCTGCAGAGACGAGGCAAAGAGCCAACTGAACACTCCCCGGAGGTGATCCTCAACAACTTCAGCACACGTCTGGGCCACAGCATCGGCCGGCTGTTTGCTGCTCTCTTTCCACAAGACCCCCAGTTTGTGGGTCGACAGGTTGCCACCTTCCACAACCAGAGAGACTTCATCTTTTTCAGATTTCACAGGTGAGAATTTTAACTGTGAACTCTGGTCAATTTTCAGAAGCTGTGTAAGATTCTTCTCGGACTTTAAAAGGCCATTATTAAACAGTTTTTATTGGATCTATTAAGGTACATCTTCAAGAATGAGAAGAAGGTTGGCATTCAAGAGCTTGGACCCCGCTTCACCCTCAAGCTGCGCTCTTTGCAGAAAGGCACTTTTGACTCAAAGTTTGGGGAGTACGAGTGGGTCCTGAAGGTGAGTCTTTCTGCTGTTACAGTTTTCTTTAAGATGCAAGAAGAGTTGTGCTGTTTGATCTAATGTTGGTAAAGTTGGCTCTTTATCAGTAGCAATTTGTTTCATGCCACACACAGTTTTTTGATGTTACTTGCAGTAGACTTGCTGCCAGGGTTGTTCTAGAGCCCGACCAATAAAGGATTTTTAAGGCCGATACTGATACAAATATT
Organism: Sparus aurata; assembly: GCF_900880675.1. Lineage (NCBI taxonomy): Eukaryota > Metazoa > Chordata > Actinopteri > Spariformes > Sparidae > Sparus > Sparus aurata. The sequence continues at coordinate 17,191,516 of NC_044197.1, read as the reverse complement.
ATCGGCCCAATTTCCCGATTCGATTCCGATTATTGAAGTCTCGATTCGATTACAAATCGATTTTCGATTATTAACGATTATCGATTCGATTTTCAATTATTAACGATTATCGATCTTCCATTTAACACCAGTCAGCTGCTGAATTATTTTACTTATCTTGGGAGTAACACCTCACAGCACCTTTAATATTGTATAGTGTAACTGTAATATCAAAATTATTATTTTTTAATTTGTTTTAAATGTAGTGTTTCACTGTTAAAAGAAAGCTGCCAAGCTCAGCAGCTGGACTCATGTTAGAAGCATTGTTGGTGACGAGAACCAGGGCGTGTTTCTCTCTTCCCCACTCGTCTGCCATTGCTTTGAGAAACTCACACATATTTGCGCTTGTGTGGCTATCATCCATAGCTTTCGTCTGAAGTACGTAGGACATTAGCTTCCATTAACTGCTGACATAATGAGCTGTAACGGTCACATGTGAGACTGTAGCTCTGGATGTCCAGGCATCGCAGGTTATTGCTACCCTGTGAGCAGAGTTGAGGGACACTTGCACGGAAAGCTTTGTCTCCTTGTAAAGATTTGGAATCGATTTAAGTGTGAAAAAGCTCCGGGATGGAATAACATATCTTGGCTCCAGACTGTGGACCATGTAGCGGAAGCCAGTAAGAGGAGGACTCCAGTTTGTATTAGTATTTTAAAAAAAAATTATTTGTATTTATTTATTTTTTTAAAATCGATTTTTGGAAATTTAATAATCGAATCATAATCGTCAATATTATAATCGCGATTAAGCAATAATCGATTTTTTTCACCACCCCTTATATATATATATATATATATATATATATATATATATATATATATATATATATATATATATATATATATATATATATATATATATATATATATATATATATATATAAAAAATAATCCAGACACGCGTAACAAAATATAAACAGATTTCTGTAACATTAGTTGTTTATGAGACCTCACTGAAATAATGTGAAAATGCAGTTTTAAAAAAACCCTTTGTTTTATTGTCACAACAGAACAGAGGAACATCAAAATATATTAAAGGGTTTGTGGCGTTCTAAACACGAATGTTCCCAACAGGGACGTCGTAAAGCGGGGGTTCCCTCACTTTTTTAGCTTGCAAGCTACTTTCAAAATGACCAGGTCATAATGATCTACCTACATAAAAAATACTAAACATCTATTTATACATACACTGAGTATACTTTGTATAACAAAATGCATAACTGATATTGAGAGAGTAATGTAACCCTTGGTATTGCACATAAAAATTGACAGCAGTAATGCACATAGGTGACAAACAGCCATAAATACTGCACACAATTTACACACCGGGAGCTGGTGGATTTCTCCATAAAGTTTTGAAAAATGTTCTCTCCCCGCATGCATTCTTTCATGGGCAGTAATGTTAATAGCTCCTCTTTTGCAGTCATAGCTGTAAACACCATCCGAATTATAATGCACAACTGGGCTGTATTGCTGGTGTCTGTACACTCGTCTAATTGCAGAGAAACACTCGCAGTCTGCAATGTCTCTCCGAAGCTGCTGTGTCAAATCCTCGGCCATTACTTCACAGCTGTATTGTACGTCTTGACAGCTGAAGAGCTTTGACTGATGATAATATTTCTTAAAATCCCGAAACGAGGAGTCAGCTGCCTCAATGAAGGCCTCTTTTATCATCTCTCCATCTTGGAAGGACTTCTTATTAATAATAGAGTGACTCACCCGATGCTTCAGTGTCGGCCTTTGCTTGTGAATTCCACTGTGTGAAAAACAACTGATGTCCAATTAACTGTGATTTTAGTTCCCTCACCTTTCGCAGCTCGCTTTTCAGAGGGAAGTCAGTGTTGTACTTTTTATGAACAGTTCAAAAGTGCCTCTCAACATTCCCCCTTCTTCAGAATAGTGATGGTAGTTTGACAAATCATACAAATGCACATTTATCTTTTGTTGATATCAATTGAAGCCGCTAACCAGGTCACTTAGCTCGGTTGTGTTTTGCAGTTGCTAGCGCGTTTGTGCAAGCATGGTGACCCGTGACCCGTACAAGGAGAGATCTCAGACTGGCCCTCCTGTACGTCAACCAGGTGGATAGACTCGATTGGCCGTTCGGAGATTTATTCGTTCATTTTCCTACTGCTTAATCTAAAAAAAACAAAAAACATTGTCCAGTCAATAAATCGGTCGGGCTCTTGGTTGTTCATTCATAAATGTTTGCAATGCACTTGTGACATGTTTAAATCACTCTTTAAATGCGACTCAACATTTGTCCCAGGCTTCTCCTGTCAATCTAAAACATAAGATTTTTCTCTTTCCAGCGCCATGAAATGGATGAATGCAGACGGAAGTTCCAGCTTTGAAAACAAAATGGCAACCAGCCTCTCCAAGATATAACCGCCATTTGTGGCTTTGTACAGATGGACTTTAAAGTGGATATCCAGATTCGAGGACAACTAGTGGCCAACAGTTTACACACAATTGGAGGTTGAACACTCATGAATGGATTCTATGAGAGCACATCGCCATAGATTGTCACACACAATGACAATGGCTTCTATAAAGCTACATCTGTGATTCCTTCTGGAGTCTTCTTGTGTGGGACAGGAGCCTGTAGCTCATAACAAGGATAACTGTTCGTTGGGGGACATGCTGGGACTCCACGGTAATCCTTATAACATGAAAATTTTGATCTGTATGTGCATGTCAGACCTGTACTGACTTTTAAGTTCCCATCATATTCATAAACTGTATGAATAACTGTATAACTTTGTTAATCAAAGTCATGGTAAATACAGTGAATTAAGTGCAAAAGGAGCCAGTGTCTGGAAATGTGGAAGCCCTTCAAATTGTCTACAGATTTCTAAATGTGTATATACCTTTTAATAAAAACATGTAGTGGCAAGTTTAAAATGTGGAAATGTCATTTATTTCTTCTCAAAATCAGCATGATAAAATGTACAATTCAAAAGGCACATGTGTGTTGATATGGGTTAGTTACTTCTAAGCCTTCTGAGAAGGTTAAGACATTTATTGTGCCACATGAGCACCTGGAAATGTTTGTGTGAGATTTTACAAAGGCAAAAGTAAAAAAACAAAACAGTTAAGTTAGATGTTTGTCCCCAAAATCCTGAATCACTCCTGAGATGATTCCAGTCCACAGCGCAGGTCCTGCAGCCCAGTTCCATAAGGCACCACAACGTCCACCACCTGCTGGACCATCACATTGATTAGTCAAAGCTAAATACATTTTTTCTCAAAAGCAGTACTGTATGTCATTAACACTTTTGAAACTAGTTTACGGTCTCTTACATGCTGCTACTTGTCCAAGACATTCCAGGTACTGTAGTGTAGCACCACGCGTATGTATACTAAGGGCTGCAAATAATGTTCATTTTAATTGTTTGGTTTATAAAATGGTAAAAATATTGATCAGTGTTTCCAGAGAAGAAGACATCTTCAAATGTTTTTGTGTCCACAGCCAACAGGTTTTCGGTTGTCTGTCAGAGGAGTTCAGAAACGGAAACCATTTCGATCCTGATGTTTTGATAAAACCAGTTAAAGCTCGTCTGACAGGCCTATCCTCAACTGCATGTCTTCAAGTGTGTGTTTTTTATCTTTAACATAAATAATGATGTTTGTAATCGTGTGTTACTTTGGACATTAAGTGACTTGTCAAGAAAAACCTACCATTTCATCTCATGTTCATCTGAGTGATTTAGATGTTGTAAGAGTCGATGGATGTGATCGACAACAGGTGTTGAAAGGGACCAGGGTTGTGACAATCACAGAGAATGAAGTGAGCCGGTCTCACTCAGAGGACTAGGTGCTGTGGTACTACTCACAGAGGCGGAGGCTCGGTCAGTCGGTGCTATAGGAAGGAGCAGACTTTCTGCGGTCTGAACGGGTTGTTGCTGGACGACATGCCGGTGAGCAGAGGGTCCTGCTGGGCGTTCTGGAGGCAAAACTGCTGCAGGTCCGCTGCGGCCTGGGACACCTGTGGGGAACAGCCGGAGAGTTAGCCTCTGATATCTTCTGTAACACCTCTGTGGCCCAAATAAAGAGGGTCTGTTGGGTCACATCACCGGCAGCACCACGAAAAGAAAGCAACAAGTGAACACAACACAACACACGCCCTAAATAGTTAGCGGTCTAAACCAGTGACTAACCTTAACTCTGTTTATGCCAGCTTCAAGGCGTAACTGTTGGACGACTTTCTTCATCGCTACGATGCTGGATGACCCCGACATTGTCAAGATTTAGAGGGAATGTAGTCTTCAAAAAGGAACAGTATAAAACTTTACGAGCACTTCACTGTTGCTACCTAGCTTGTTGACTACTTCTTCCTCGTTTCCGGTTTTCTTTAAAGGAGTGTCCGCCGGTGTTGCCTTCATGAGATGTACTGAAACTGCAAGCATTGTTTTTCCAACTGTCTCCACCTGAACTTATTTGAGGAAATTTCAACAAATGACAACACGTACATGAAAGAAATAACCTTTTTTAAAAATATTTTAATATTACTACTTTAATTCACAGCAATAAGAAGGACATGTATAGCCTTACCATTATGTATGCTTTGTTTCACATTTTTGATGATAATTCTCCAATACTTCAACTTTGTAATCAATTGCAGACGTCCTTGTGTATGTTGTCTGGTCAATGTAAACCTAAACTTAAAAACACGGCTGGGCTTTTAAGGGAAAAAAACTAATTTCTTGACAATAGTTACGAACTTTTACAACTTCTAGTGCACATGAAGGCAGCATCAGTGCAAATGGAACTGCGGTCTCTAGTGGTGAAAACGCGTCATCACACTGAACATCATAACCAGCCATATCATAAAACCTTGACATAAAACCCTGTTTCCCATATAATTATGATTTTGTTAATTTGTCAATGAATTGTGTTTAAAGTAAAGTAGTCAGATGAGCTATAAAACAATACAACAACCAAAATTTAACAATGTCACTTGCTGCTTTACCATGTTAAAACTACATTATTCCTTCAGTCCAGATTAACGATTAATAGATAAAAGTTGAATAAAATCCCATGACCACAACAACAGCAGTCACACTTTGAAATAAAAAAATAACACAAAAATAGCTCTTGAAATAGTGTGCGTACAAATTGTTTATACCTACCTCATTGGTGCAAGACATTTCCAGCTCTAGTTGTCATCATCAGCACCGGAGCAACCACTGTTGGCACTCTCATAAAAGAAACTCTGCTGGACGACTGACTGTGTTTGATTACACCAGATTGTTACTTGGCAGTCCACGCCTCCACAGGCTTCCTGCAAATAAACTAACGGAAATCTACCCCTCCTGTCTGAGTGTGGCTGTCTCTGCTGCTCCTTAAGCTGAGCTGGACTGATAATGGAGCTGTCTTGTGAGTCAGTGAGGTATCCTGAGGGCAGTCGACCTGCCAGCTGCAAGGTACGCCAAGGGGATTGATGTAATGGAATTAGAGTTACGTAAAGAAAATATCCTCAACGTTTGTAAAGAAATATCCTCACTGAAAAAAAGTGTTGTCGTCTGTTTGTGTGTGTTCAGTTTGTGGAGCTCCATGTGCTGTATGTGCCAGATGACCAGTGGGATGTGAAGCTCAATAAAGTCCCTGCTGAAGCCATAGAGAGCTTCATATCAGCTGGCTTCATTAGGTGAAACTGCTGCCAATGTTTTAAACTTGTTTCAAGACGTTAAAGCTAGAAGAGGATAATTGTTTGTTCTACATTGTAGCCTGGTTTCACACATCCAGAGCCTAATTATGTACGCCTTGGGGAGATATTTGAAAGACTGATTGTTGCATCGATTAGAAATGTTTGTTGTCAGGTATTCCAATTCTTCTTTTTAACCAACCATGATAAACTGCATTTATAAATGTTCTGAGAGTTTTGACATGAATACATTTAAGTTAAAGTAAAGTAATAGTATAACAAATACCCTTTAGTGAGTGATGTCCATGAATTTCTTGTCCAGTCTTTATCTGCTTATTAACAGCAAGTGTCAGACAAATACAAAAAAAGATGAAAAAATATGTTTTTTCGTATATTTACTTAAGGGAAACCAAAAAGTCTTAAAATAAGTGTCAGTAGCTTAAAGCTTTCAAAGTGCAGCACAGCACATGAGGAAATATATCATATTTGCTTTTAAAGCTTGATAACAGCTTAAACCTTTGTGTTTCTGTTTAGCTCCAGCATAGAATAAACTTTTAATTGTTAATTGAGTGAACAGCATTTAGGCTAAAACAGGCTACTAAAATCCACTAAAACCCAGACAAGAAACTATTTCATGTGGCCTCTCCTGTGCTTTCAGTGTGAAAACATATCTGTCAAAAAGTCAAATGATCCTATGCTATCTAAAAATGTCCTTTTTTCTTCACTGTGGTATCAGAGTTTATCCCGATATCACACTGAAAACTCTGAGGAGCGAGCTCGGAGCTCTTCTCGGCGCGGAGAGGAGCGTCGACAAATTCTCCTTCCTGAAATGTGTGGGGCGCAGTTTGGCACTGGTGAGAGCAGCTGGCTGTTTACTGCGTTTTATTTTCTATGGCTGGTTGTGTTTCACGGGGCAGACCGTAGAGGGGAAACAATGCAGACAGTTTGATTAACAAGTCACACTATTCAAGCTCCAACACTAGAGGGTGTAAAGTATGTGTGTGTGAAGAGAGACAGAGAGAGTGAACACAGATTTTATTGTCACGCCTCTTACAACAAGCAAATTCTCTTCTACTACAGGTCAAGAGCAAACAGGAGAGGGATCTGAAAGTGAAAACATTCGCTCCACCGTATGTATGTAGCATCTATGTTTCATATATCCATTTATTTGTGTGTGTATATATATATATATATATATATATATATATATATATAATTTTAAGTGACATTTGTTTTTTTTGGTAGTATTAATAATACATGTTATAATTTTTATTGCCTGTTCAAAACCTGCAGTCTGGCTGATAATGTGAGGGTTGAACTGCTCACAGACTCATCGGGCCCGCCCTTATAATAATCAGTGATGTTTGATATTAACCCAGATTACAACAACCAATGAGAGATGCCTCCCGGAGCAGCTGACCGTGCCGTCAAGCAACGATAAACACTCTTCTGGAGGCTAACTCTAGATAGCATACCACTGTTGACAGAAACTTAGAAATCTCACCTCGAGTTCTCGCTGAAGATGAAGTGTCTCCTGACTTATCCAGGCTCATTTAACCGTCTGCTATAGTTTATCTCTCACAGCAATGTGTCACCACAGCAAGTCGTCGTTACGCGCTGATCTCCATTCTGTTTATGTCTGCTTCCCCATGAGATCACGTGAGAGGGATCACATATGAGTCTAGCTGTATGTTCAAATTGCACCAAATTCAACGCTGCACTTCCTTTGGCCCTCAGCACCAAACATGGCAAAATGTATAAAAACCCTCCTGTGTGCTAAGTCACAGAAGGTGGATGACTATTATCTCTAAATTATGTGTTTGTTTGCCACCTGCTGACAAATGTTTTCCTTTAATTTGTTATGAACGTCAGTGATTCCCCGGATGTACTTTTAGATCTAACTCTTTTTTTGTGTTTTTTAGCTCAGCAGTTCTGCATTATCTGTTGATCATTGGATGCTTAAAGGATAAGATCACCCAAAAATGAAAATTCAGTCATTATGCACTCGACTCCATGGTGATGGGAAGATGGGAGAAGTTCTGTAGTCCACAAAACATTTCTGGAGCTTCACAGCAAAACAGTGTTGCAGTATATTCCGAAACAACTAAAGTAGAACGGGGACTTGTTTTACAATGTCAAAAAAACAACGAGTGACAAAAGGCTCTATTCAGCACGTCTGGTGTATTCCGAGTCTCATGAAGCCCTGAGATCCCAAATTGATTTGAAAAAGATTTATTTATTTACTTCAGACAAGTTGTATACTAATACTTGAAGATTTTGTCTTTTAAAAAGTCGTAAATAACATTTTCTCAGATCAAATTGGGATCTCTTGGGATTTCATGGAGACTTGGGTTACACAAGCAAAGCTGTATGTGGCCAATTTATCTTTTTTTTTTTTTTTTTTTGCGGTTGATTTTTATGTTTTAAAACGAGTCCAGATGTACTTCAGCTGTTAAGGAGAATGCAGCAACTCCTCTTTTGCTGTGAAGCTGTGGAAATGTTTTGTGGACTACAAAACATGAGGGTGAGTCGGTAATGACTGCGTTATCTTTATTGGTGAACTTGTCCTTTAACGTTCGATGTCTTGTCGTCACCTGTCTGCAGGCCCCGCAGCCAGAGCTCTACCTGTTGCCCTTTGTGGAGAGCGACAGCAGCGTTTGCTCCCAGTCTCTCACCCCAGACACCAGCAGCAGTTCCCCGGACCACCAGACCTATTACCACCCTCCCAAGACGTGCAGCCTGCCAGCAAGAACAAAAGAGCCTGTTAAATTCCCCCTCATCCCCCAGTGTTCCCATCAGCCACCTCCCACCCCCGGCCTGGAAGAGGAGGAAGAAGAGGAGGAGGAGGAAGAGGAGGAGGAGGAGGAAGAAGATGCAGAGCAGAGCTATAGTTCCTCAGAGGCAGAGGGAGAAAATGAAGAGGGGGGTCTTCCTTTTAACAAGTTAGATTGGGCAGAGCAGGAATGTTGCCCCAGGAAGCGTCAGAACCAAAGAGCACCACAGGCTGCTTCGCAGAGTAAAGGTGCAATCAAAGGTACAATTCATACATTTTCTCTGCAGCAAAGAATCTATTATCCACTGTCGTTGTACAAATCGTCGGTCAGTAGTGTGATGGGTTATCTGCCTTCAATTGGCACCTTGCCTGAATCTCCTCTTGTGCAGTTATATCCTGTGATGAAAGTGCTTGTTTCAGTTCTGATGACACTCACCATGTTTTTGGAAGTCATCGCTCCCATTTTTGCTGCTGAGCTATCCTCACTGTGGATGTGCATGAAGCTCATCTTCACTGAGAAGATCATTCCGGGCAAACAGACAAGCTCACAGACACAAAATAAGTCTTTTAACGTAAGAAAGAAGTACGTTTGTAGCTTCCGATCCACTGGCATTCTATAATAAGTTTAATATGGCTGTTTATCCATCTAGATTGTAATGGTGTGAGTGGCAGAGTTTTAGAGATATCTGTCAAAGACTGAACAGCAAAATGTCTTTCGCTGGATCTCACATCACAAAGCTAAGCTCTCTTCGATTCCTCTTCACCTGCAGCGTTACAGCGGCGTGAGGATGATACAGCTCAGGTGAAGGAGTTCCCGGGGACGGAAAAAAGCTCCAGAAAGAAGAAACAGCCCCACAGACAGAACAGAGTGGCCAGAGATTCAAGAGAAGCCCTGTCTCTAGAAGACAGAGATTCAGGCTTCTCCCTCACAGACGGGTGCTGTGCCTCATTTGTACTCTGCAGCGAATACCAGCGCAACCACAGCTGGTTGTTCTAATAAGTGTGTCTGTTTGCAGGCTCGGGAAATCAAAGGATGCTCTGAAGTCCATCAGGAATAAACCAACAAGTGGAGTAATGTATTGCATTACATATGTTTTTTTTTGTGTGTGTTTTTTTTAACATAGCTCAGCATGTCTCCTTCAGTCTTTTCTTTTGAGGAAGCTGCTCTTCAAGGATTTTCACAGGACTTTTAAAACAAGCAGGAAGTGTTCAGTTTCTTGTTGTTTGGTGATTAGTCCTAATTCCACCGTCAGCAGGTGGGCCTACTCGAGTGTGTGAGCTCTTTGAAGTGAACAAAGAGCCGGAATACAGACATAAAAGTCTATGTGGATGTTCGGAAGACTCATTCTGTTGTATTTATTGCTTGTTTTTAGGTGACAGAGAGTCCCGCGGTGTTGTCTCGGCCTGTTCGGTGCACCTCTCCCCCTCCAGGTGCACGCCTGGCCACCGTCACTCAAAAAACGTCCAGCTCTTCCGTCTTTCAGACAAACAGTAAGCTGTCACGGTGGCCACAAACCGGGCATTAACAACCATTAAAACGTTTTTTTGTTTGGCACAACTGAAATGGTTTGTGTGTGTTAGGAGAGGAACTGATTGAAGAAATCAAGCTGGTGAGGGAGGAGAGAAAGCAGCTGGAGTGGACGAGGCAAGAGTTGCTAAGAAAGGGGAAAGATCTGTTGGCTCAGAACAGACACCGCAGGAACCAAGGTGAGGAAAAAATACCCCAAAAGAATTTTAGAAGGAATAATCCAAGTCCTTACTTTGCCCTCACAATTGTTCCTTATGTGCTTCCAAAAACTTGCAACATAACAGTGTTGCAATGTGAAAACTAACTTCACCTCAAGGATAAATATTACAGTGCAAAAGCTCTCCTTGATAGTTATACCTGTTTGTGGAAAGCCTAATCATCTGGTGTTTTAATTGCAGCGGTCAATAAGCTAAAGATGAAGAAAAAGTAAAGATTAAAATGTTTATTTCTGAATAGCTCGTGACAGTTGGAAGAAGAAATATTTTGAAACCAAGAAAGCCACGGCACCACTGGAGGAAAATCTGAGAAACCTGCGACAAGAGCTGGAGACGTTTTATAACAAGCTCTTGCACCAGCTGCAGACCAGAGACAACCGAGGGAAGCTGAGGCGGCAGGGCAGATCCTCCATGAAGGTAAACTCTAGTTCACCTTATCAGCTGCTTTGTCAGTTTTGCCTTATATGAAAAAGGTAGCAAGGAATGTATTTGGATGAATAAACTTTTTTGCATTCAGTAGATTAAGTTGAAATGTTGTATTGTTTTTCTTTTACAGCATTTCTGAGTTCTATTGAAGTACTTATTGTCTAAAAGTTTCAATAGGGCAGTTAATAAAACACATATTTGTTGACCTTTTCTCAGACTTTAACATCACATAAATCACTAAAAGAGGGCTTGTGACTTTCAGAATGAGCTCATCATTCAGATCATGACAGAGAGCCAGGAGATTGACAACCTGAAGAGGAAGATAGAGGACGCCAAGATGAAGCTGGTAACAGAGATAAAGGTAACTGATTTTCTAGCGATCTATTATCTATCAAATAACAAAGGAAGCTACTGATATAATATGTAACATTTCTGCATTTAACATAACTACATTTTCAACAATAGACAGCAACTCCCATAATCCCAAGCTACTTACGTCTTGTTTTGATTGAGAGAACCAGTGTTAGCTGAAATTACATGCAGTTTTTTAACTTGTTGGTAATGAGACTTTTCCCTTTTTTTTAAATTTTTATTTGCAAAAGTCACAACACTTTCAACACTCTATCGGCATATTTGAACAACAAATATATAGTCATTTGGTACATTTTATGTCCCATATCCACTTCACACTCAACATAGTCATTTTTACAGAAACCCAAAGTCACACAGATGAACGTTTTCATTTCAACAAACCCTGTCACATCTGGGATTTTGTTCTGATAGCCTAAAAACAGTCACGTTTTAATCTCCACTTTAAGTATTACATGAGCTCCTTTTATCAGGTTAGGCTGCCTGACAGCTGCTGTGCCATCTGGTGCATTATGGTAACAAACTGTGTTATTTTTCAATGACCGTGCTGTGTAGTTGAGGAAACAGGCTGCCACAGAGCTGAGGGCCCTGAAGGCTGAGCTGGCCCAGAAGAAGAGCCAGTCCTCTCATCCTGGTCCCACAGTCTCTCTCTGCTTTGGAAACCCCACGCGGGACAGAGCGCAAGTCAAAAGCACCTCCATCTAACTGTTGGCTGCTGGGACCTGACAGATTTTGTTACATGTTTGTGTAAGCTTACTGTTTGTACGCAAGTTTTGTATTTTTGTGCTATTCTTTTTTGGAAATGTTATTTTTACTTAAAGGGTAGCTCCACCAATTTTAGACATTAAAGTGTGCTTACAGGTCTTAAGGAGTACTGCTGTATGTGCAAACAAAAGTTTATGATGAATTTTGTGGCTCCAGAAGAAGCTGTGTGTAATCTGATAAACTGTGATGTCCAGTGATGTCACTCAGTAGCTAAGTTGCATTGTGGGTAATGAAGACTTCAGGTTGTGAAAAGCAGTCCAGCAGTCTAACCTACACTGATCTAAGTCAATACAGCAGAACAGGATATTGTTTTTTTTTTTTTTTTTACTCCAACAATGCAACTGAGCCACTAGGCGACATCACTGGAGGAAATGTATCAGATTACATGTGTGCCACAAAAGGCGCAGTTACCCTTTAATATGCCATTTGATTTGTTAGTGATGCTAACACTGTTGACTTGTCAAAGGTATCAGGTGCTGTAAGCTAGCTGGTATAGGAAGAAAGCTAAAAAACTTAAATGCTTCAGAAAATGTACGCAAGTTTTGTATTTCTGTGCCATTCTTTTTTGGAAATTTTATTTTTACTTAAAGGGTAACTCCACCAATTTTAGACATTAAAGTGTGCTTACAGGTCTTAAGGAGTACTGCTGAATGTGCGAACAAAAGTTTAAGATGAATTTTGTGGCTCCAGAAGAAGCTGTGTGTAATCTGATAAACTGCCTCCAGTGATGTCACTCAGTAGCTAAGTTGCATTGTGGGTAATGAAGACTTCAGGTTGTGAAAAGCAGTCCAGCAGTCTAACCTACACTGATCTAAGTCAATACAGCAGAACAGGATATTGTTTTGTTTTTTTTTACTCCAACAATGCAACTGAGCCACTAGGCGACATCACTGGAGGAAATGTATCAGATTACATGTGTGCCACAAAAGGCGCAGTTACTCTTTAATATGCCATTTGATTTGTTAGTGATGCTGACACTGTTGACTTGTCAAAGGTATCAGGTGCTGTAAGCTAGCTGGTATAGGAAGAAAGCTAAAAAACTTAAATGCTTCAGAAAATGTTTTATTCTTGAAAATTTAAAGTGCACAGATCTCAGTAAGCTCAATCAAAAACACTGTTTGTGCCCGTCACGTTACAATGATTGGTTGTAGAATGACAGTTGCTTCTGTTAGCACAGAGGAATGTCTGAGACGTTAACTACATTCAAAGACAACAGCAATAAAAGCCACAATAAACCCTGAAGTGCAAGTATGCGTCCCTGAACTCAGAGAGAAGTCTCACCCCATTACTGCTACAGAAGGATATATTGACTTAGCCACAAACGGCAGGCTGAGCAGTAATGTGAATTTCTGCAGCAGTGTTAACTGTTTCCCAGCTAGCATCCTAGGAGAGCATTCCACATCATTGCGGTCTGCTGCCTGGCGACAGGCTCATCACTGTAGTCCAAGATGTTGCCATTCCACATGCCAATGCCCCTCAAACCTTTAGATGTCACATAGTCCGCCTTTGGACAAATACTCTCTGGGTCATCATACCAAACCTGATGAATCTGTCCTTGCTCGTCCTGCGAGGGGAAAAAAGTGCAGATGACTTACAACAAAATGAGAACCGATGAAGGTGCCATCTTGCGGTGTGAGAAGACTTTAAGACTCAATGAAACGGTGCTCAGCAGTAATGTTTTATTGCTTTTTTGAAGTGGTGATTTGTTTTGTGACACTGTGGTAGCTCGGTTGGACGCCAGCACTTGAAATAAACAGCTCTGTTTGAAATGCCTGCCTGATTTGTTGAGTCATGAAAAAATTACCTGCAGTAGTCAAGTTTGAACTTGGCAGAGAGAAAAATGATACGTAAAAAAGGAACCCACCTTGCTAACCAATAAAACATTTAAGCTCGAACCGATCCCTACCCCTACATTTTAAGGCAAATTAAAACAGTATTAAGGCTTGAACTATAAAATAAAGACAACTTACCTTGTAGTTGAAGTAAGGAGCCCGCTGCTCGTTGTCCCAGAGCCTGCCGGACAGTGAGACGTTGACCTGTTTCATGATCCACTTGTATGTTTTCTGCTTTCCAGCTGCATCGCTGCAGGGGGCTCCGCGGAAAGGAACTTTGGCTATATAACATGTTCCCTCCTGGTAGTGGAGAAGACATAAAGGAATATATGTGTTTACATTTAACACAGAACAAATTACAATATCCTGCAATGGTGAAATAAGTGTAAATAATGCGTTCCCTTCAACAACATTTGCTGTAACATATATCATTCAAGAGCACAGGTAACAGGGAAAAGGGGTAAGTCACAAAGGCGATCCTTAAATTAATTATATAATGCATTAAACCAAAAATCTGGTGTGCTTTTTTGTTTTTCTTATTTTCAACCAGTCCAATAAAAGTACCAACATAATAATACTGGCTTAATCAGACTTCCCTCTCACTCGTCTGTTTCTGCTGGAGGAATTAACTGGGAGATGAACATTACATAAATAACAGTGAGGTCAGATTGATACACATTCAGAATTTATAATGCTAACTACATGCATGATGCTAACATGAGGCAGATGGGATTGCTATTAGTTTTACATGCATTTGGTTATAAACTGAAGTATTTGACAGGTATGATGTTTGACCAGAAGATGGTGCTAGATGAAAAGTGAAAGGATCTTCATCATCCTGAGGTGGACACACATTTGTTTCACCTGAAACCACAAATGTCAACCTCAGGATGGCGCTAGTAGAAAAGCCAGGGATTAGCAAGTCATTAAAGGGACATTTTGGCATTACGTTTCAGCCATTGCAGCCAAGTGGACAGATTTTTAAATTGATTGGGAGATCATTTACACAACAAAACATGTATTTATAGGGCCCAAGTTTAAAAAAAATTTAATTCCCTTTTAAGATGTATAGTCTGGAGACCATGAATGTCTGCATCACATGTGTCAATACATCCAGTAAATGTTCTTTAGTGAAAACTTTGACCTGCTTGTGATGCTAGCAGAAAGGTCAGAGGATCACTAAAGGTGTTAGGATTAATGCTGTGAGGATCATGAATGTCTGTACATAATTCTAAAAATGTCAAACTGCTTGTGGCTGCTGGCTACATGAAAGGGGAACACCAACATCAAACATGTGATATGTTTCACGTTCACAAAGTTTGGTTTGATTTTGTTAATGGAAATGTATGTCTTACTTGTTTGTTAAAATCTTACTTGTTTGTTAAAATCTTAAACACAGTTTAATGTAAAGCTTTTGTCTCGTCTCATATCGACGGTCACATTCAGCCTCTGAGGACCATGAATGTCTGTCAAAAAAGTCATGATACTTGTCACGAAATTGAAGCCATGTCGGTAAAAAAGTTAACCGCTTACATTTGTGTAGCATTTTAATTGAACGATATCTTACCTGGGTGAGGTTGACGCATGGGTAGTCATAGCCGTACCATGGCATTCCCATTACCAGCTTCTTTCGATCGATCCTCAGATTCAAATATTGGTCATAAGCTTTAAAGAGAGATAACAGGCAGTTCATATGTGGTAATGACTATTGTCTGCATTAACAAGCTGAACTGAACTACAGGACAACAAACCATTCAGTGTCTGAGAGAGTGGGGCATTTGCCATTGCGATACAGTCGCCCATGATCTGGCTCTGTTCATCATAGGACATCACAAACAGCAGGTCGCAGGATTCAGCGATGGCTACGTAATCATAGCAGCGCTTGTCGATGCATTTTGGTGACCAGGCAACATCAAATGAGACCTAGAGATCAGGATAAGAAACAGCACTTTATGGATTAATTTTGGTTAACTCTTATTTTGGGCGATAGAGAGGTTTGAGGCTTTCACTGAATTTAACAGGAAAAGGAAAAAGAAAATGGCCAGTACAATGATATCAAACCACTGTCTTGCCTGTGAACCTGGTAACTCCCTGTGGAAGGCCTCTGTGGTCTCTTTCACCAGGTCTGTCAGAGCATAATACTCTGGTGACCCCTCCTCCACTGACTGTTCAATGTCAAGGTTGATCCCATCCATAAACTGACTCTTGGCCAAGTTGACCTTCTCTGTTATCCACGCTGTCCTGTTATCTTGGTCCACAATGTAGGAGAGGGGAATGTCACCTGTTCCCACCAACAAAGAAAGACAGAGATGGACATGATTATGAGGAAGGCGTATCGATTAACTGCTTCCACTCGTGCCGTCAGCAGTTCGACACGAAATGTGTCAGGAATTGGTTAAAGAAATTAACAATAAGATTCACTGAGACAGTGGGAGCATTTACAAAAACAAAACTATCATGTGGGTGCTATAAATGTATCCTTTGACCTTTGTAAAACTGCTGGTCAAACAATCATGACCAATTCATCCTGCAGCTAAGTGCGAAAACTCACTCTACCTTTGAGCACAACCCGAGCTCCTTTAGAGTGAGCGTAACACATGAGTTCAGGGTCATATTTTCCAAACGTTGCCACTGTTGTTACCATGCTCCAGTTGTAGGACTTCCATGCCTTTCCACCCACATCAAACACAAACACCTGAAAGAAACACAGATAACAACATGGACACATGACTGTGAGATTAACTGCTGCGATTCATATTTATGTCCCATTACATTTTTCTTTTCAGAATTTTTTGACTGACAGATTTCCAAATAGGAAACTTCTATAAAACAATATTTTGTCCCAACATTTGGAAACATTTTCAGACAAAACATTATCAAGATACTAAAATAAAATTTAAAAAGTAGTAATTTTACTGGATTGCAGCTGAGAAGGGTCTATTTGTAGAATTTGTCAACTGTAAATTACTGACTATTGATGATCGAATAGCTACAAAAAAAAATGTTCTTTAAATCAGCACGTTCATGTGTGATTCTGAAGCAACAGGACACACCTAACAGAAGTCCAAGAGGCCACATGTGCCTAAAAAGAGGAACCCTCTCAAATATCACATGTCAAATAGCCAAACACAGACACCGCAGGAGTGGATAAAGAGGAACAACAATCTAAATGTGAAACTTTTAAGGATAGTAGATAACTAAATAGTGCTTATTTTCATACAACCGATACATTCATGCTTTCCTGTCGCTTTGTAAATTCCTTTGTCATGAAATGGCTTAAGAGGTGATATTTTGTCTGCACAGTTCCTTGAGTAGACATTTAGGATTTAAGAAATGAGTTTTAGCATGTCTTGACCATGATAAATTCAATCCTCTGGAGGTGACTATGCCAGTTTAATGCTTACTACCAGAGCATAACATTTCATGGACCTCTATCATAAGACATCAGTTTTATGACAGTCATGGGCACAAGAGGTTGGTGATGTATTTTTGCCACTGGGCAGAAACTTCTCCCCCGCTTCCTTCTTCAATCTGTCTGAGCAACAGAACAATCGATTTGTTATTTGTCTTCTCTGCAGTGTGGTGGAAGTTTGATAAATGAGCATGTAATGTGTCATTTCGAAATGCGACATCGACAGCAAAGAAACATATTTAGTTAATACTACGAGTTCCATTTCGATTGATCTAATTAATCAATATATTTATCTCAAAATATTTCAGATAACGTCACACTTGTCAGGTCTGAGCTGTAGAAGCAGCTTGGCTGCCATAATGACCATCTTACCGTTTACACTGGTCATCAATAACCTACTAATCGATCACTGTCAGTTAGCATCAGCTCCAAAGACATGAACACCTACTGTTATGTTTACATACTAGCTAGCTAAGTTGTCAGTAATGCGTTGAGGATGTTTGATGGTGGTGGAGGTTCAACAACAACACATTGCGACTGTTGTTGGTCGTGATTTTGACGAGCTAACGTTTACTAACGTTAACTGACGTTAGCTACCTCAAAGTCTCTCTCCTGTCGGATGTGCAGACAGAGCTCGGGTCTCTCACACGGACAGACTGCAGCCCTGCAGGCCAACACTGTAGACGACAGCAACAGAAGAAACCAGGACATTCTTGGACCAGCACGCGGATTTAAAGTTCAAAGTTTTAGTGAAGTCGGTCCAGTTTCAGCTTGACTTCAAACTGTCCACAACTCCCGTTAGCTTCGTCACCTCTGTACGGGGGCTGACATGGTACAAACTTCACACAGACAGCGTACAGCGCGAAGTTGTTCGTAAAATGAAAACACTTAAATTAACTTTTATGTTGCCATAACTACTATATACAGAGTTTAGCATAGCTTGGCATAAATCATTACCTTAACCCTCATGCAAATTATACAAATAAATAGTAATAATAATATGATAATAATACAATAAATACGCAGCCCCCATACTTGTACAACAAAATTTTAAAAATACTACATATTAATCTTTATTTATCACTGGGTGACATTTTTTATCCAACTTCAGTCCTGATACTAACTACTAAATATTCATTCATTTTCAGGATTTTAACCCTCTTAAACACCTTTTAACCCTTGTCTGTTTACATGATGCCACTGGTGTTGTTGTTTTTTTACACTACATAGTTTTATTTTTATTATCATTTTTATTATTATTAACCTCCAGCACACAGATTCCTAGGATAGTTGCACAAAAACACAGGTAAACTCACAGGTGACATATAGAAAGTCTGGCCTCTGGCTGTATAACATGTGTGGAAAAAAGAAAAATAATTCAAATAAAGGACAAATTGAGAGAAACATGGATATACTGAGACCAGAACACAAAACAGCAACGATGTACTGTCACCGACACTCACTGCTTTGTTTTCTGCTCTCAGTTTCATCTCAGCTCATTTTGCTCCCAGTTTGTCCTTTTTAAATTATTTTCACTCAGGTGTGGGCAATTATCTTCAACTTCAACCTTTATAATGGGGAAACTGTATGCTGAGGATTATGAAGAAGGCCATATATGCCTCGCGATTGCGACTCAGCTTTTTTTTTTTTACCAGAAGAGTGCCTTGGATTATTTGTTCTCAACCAAAGAGCACCTTAATTACTTTTTTTGTATTATTGTGTTTTACTTTCTGAGCACAGAGTTTTTTCTTTCTTAAACAAATATATGTTGGATTGCTTCCTTTTGGCATGTCAACACTTCAGGATCAAGTTGACAAAGTTGCAGGTTGTGACACATAGTCAGGTTAAAACAACTTGACATTTCTCCATTTGTGTGTTACACTGTTTGTATAATCTGTGTGTTCAGGGCACTGTAACACCAGTCACAGTGAAATCTGATATTTATTTAATGGTACATTTCGATGGGCACACAGTCAGCAAAAAAAAGGCTTTAAAAGGGAAGCCTCCGGTTACCATCATTCACATTCACCAGCCATGAGGGTGCTCTTACTAGCTATCACTGTGGCTCTTGCCGGTAAGTATGTCTTTGTGCATTTACTGTGAATTCAAACTTAGATTAAACTTAAAATAACAAAAATTTTTGGGAAAATGTTTTTTTGTAGAATGAGATAATAGTACAGGGAAGCACAGGGGAGCAATTCTACACAGATATTGTGTTTTATTTGGAAAAAAGAAATTAAATAAGATACTGACTGATAATAATTGTATTTTCTACTACTGCACTTGCTTAAAGTGTAATGTTTATATATAACCAATGCTGCAACAGAAAAAATAGACATTGAGCTCTTCAGTTATGCCAAGTGTCAATTTGCTAGTATGGAAAAAAAGTCTATCTCCATTTTCCTTCACAGTTTTTCAAAACTTATTTTTCCTTTATGAACTCCAAAATAACCTGTTTTTTTCTATTTTATAGCTGGCCACCAGGTCAACCTAAGTAAGTTGTCACTGTATTCCATTAAAAATGTAAAATTAAACAAAAATTTGATCTCAGTTTAAGAATTTCATTGAAGAGTAAATGCATTCACTCAAATTGGTTTTCTTGTCTACTATTGTAGCCCCAGAGTTTGCTGCTGGAAGGACACACATGTACAAATATGAAGCATTTCTCATGGGCGGCCTGCCTGAGGAGGGTCTGGCACGAGCCGGAGTCAAAGTCCGTAGCAAAGTTCTGATCGGTCCAGCAGCTGCTGATGTCTTTATACTGAAGGTAGAGACCTTCAAAATGTTTTAACACTATTCATTTATAATCAGTAACAAGTTAATTAGAATAATGATTCTCGTGTTGCTTGTAAACAATCAAGTGTTCACAATTAATTCAAACTGTCACTCCTCCTCACAGCTTGTTGAGCCTGAAATCTTTGAGTACAGTGGCATCTGGCCCAAAGATGCTTTCATCCCAGCCACCAAGCTCACCTCAGCCCTGGCTGCTCAGCTTTTGACCCCCATCAAGTTTGAGTATACTAACGGCGTTGTGGGCAAAGTATTTGCCCCTGCTGGCGTTTCTGCAACTGTGCTGAACCTCCACAGAGGAATCCTCAACATCCTCCAGCTGAACATCAAGAAGACTCAGAATGTCTATGAGCTGCAAGAGGTCTGAATGACTCGTTTTCATAGTTTTAACCTATGAAATGCTGCGATACTTAAACTGACTTTAAATTGCTTTTTGCGAACCAGCCTGGTGCTCAGGGTGTGTGCAAGACCCACTACGTCATCAGTGAGGACGCAAAGGCTGATCGCATCCTGTTGACCAAGACCAAGGACATGAACAACTGCCAGCAGAGAATTCTTAAGGACATCGGCTTGGCTTACACTGAGAAATGTGTTGAGTGTGAGGCTGTAAGTGCAATTTCTTTCTCCTTTCATACTCTCTAATAATCTCTGGGACACTGCCGGTGTGATGACATTGTGGGTTTGTCAATACAGAGAGGAACAACCCTGAAGGGAACTGCTGCTTTTAACTACGTCATGAAGCCAGCAGCCACAGGTGCTCTGCTCCTGGAGGCAACTGCTACAGAGCTCATCCAGTTCTCACCTTTCAACATCTTGAATGGCGCTGCCCAGATGGAGGCTAAGTATGTGGATTAAATGAGAAAAGAAGCATTTCTCTCAGAACAAAGTGCCACAGTATAGACTGATGTATTGCTTATCTTTACTCACAGGCAAATCCTGACCTTCCTGGAGATCGAGAAGACCCCAGTGGAGCCCATCAGAGCAGAATATCTTCACCGTGGATCACTGCAGTATGAGTTTGGCAGCGAGCTTCTCCAGACACCCATCCAGCTTCTGAGGATCAGCAATGCCGAGGCTCAGGTACTTTAAGAAATATTCCCTCTTAACCAGGTTGTTGTTTAATTCATCCTGTAGACACAGACTTTGACACAGGAAATATTTTGTTTACTGATAGATTGTTGAGATTCTGAACCACCTGGTGGCCAACAATGTGGCCAAGGTCCACGAAGATGCCCCTCTGAAGTTTATTGAACTCATCCAGCTGCTGCGTGTGGCCAGATTTGAGAGTATTGAGGCCCTCTGGACTCAGTACAAAACTAGACCAGATTACAGGTAACTGCAATTTTCATTCCATGAAAGATGAAGAAAAATAGTGCTATTGATAATATAATAATATCTCTCTTCCCTAGGCACTGGATGCTGAATGCTGTCCCTGCCATTGGTACTCACGTTGCTCTGAGGTTCCTCAAGGAGAAGTTCCTGGTTGGTGAGCTGACTATTGCTGAAACTGCTCAGGCCCTTCTGGCATCCGTGCACATGGTGACAGCTGACATGGAGGCCATCAAGCTTGCTGAGGTATGTCAATACTAATGGTTTTCTTGAGCATTTTGTTGATGATGTGAGAAGAGAGAGAGGCATAATCAGTTCTTTATTTTTCAGGGCCTGGCTATGCACCACAAGATCCAAGAAAACCCAGTTCTGCGTGAGATCGTCATGCTGGGATACGGTACCCTGGTTGCTAAATATTGTGCAGAGAACCCAACTTGCCCTGCTGAGCTTGTGAAGGTATGTATCACTTTTACATGTGTTTTATATGACTGAAATTGACTTGAAACACCTGTTACTTGAATCTTTTTCTCTTCCCCTCCCACAGCCGATCCATGAGATTCTTGTCCAGGCTGTCGCCAAAGGTGAAACTGAGCAACTCATTGTCGCCCTTAAAGTTCTGGGTAATGCTGGCCACCCTGCCAGTCTTAAGCCGATCATGAAGCTCCTACCCAGCTTTGGCACAACTGGTGCTTCCCTGCCACACAGAGTTCACATTGATACTGCTCTAGCCCTGAGGAACATGGCTAAGAAGGAGCCCAAGATGGTGCAACCTAATTTTCTGATTCCTTCCATTATTAAGAGCAAATGCACTCCAGAGCTATTTTTTGGAGCAATTTCATAAATAACATTCATCTTTGTGAATTAGGTCCAGGAAATAGCTGTTCAGCTGTTTATGGATAAGGCTCTCCGCCCAGAGCTCCGTATGGTCGCTGCTATCATTCTGTTTGAGACCAAGCTGCCCATGGGTCTGGTGACCACTCTTGCTGATGTCCTCTTGAAGGAATCAAATCTGCAGGTCGCTAGTTTTGTCTACTCCTACATGAAAGCCATGACCAAGAACACTGCTCCCGACTTTGCCTCTGTGTAAGAACTGAAATATTTCATTTTGCAGTTTCTTGCCATTTAAACATGTCAGCACCTAGAATCTCACATAATTTAACTCTGAACAGTGCTGCCGCTTGTAACGTTGCTGTGAAGATCCTCAGCCCCAAGTTCGACAGACTGAGCTACCGCTTCAGCAGAGCACTCCACTTCGATGCCTACCACAGTAAGAGCACAACAGCGTAAAAATTGTAATGAGAGATTTCAAATCATTTTGAATGTGTGGTTTGACAGAGAATTTCTCCTTGCAGACCCCTGGATGATGGGTGCTGCTGCCAGCGCCTTCTACATCAACGATGCTGCAACTGTTTTGCCAAAAGCCATAGTGGCCAAAGCTCGCACCTACCTGGCAGGAGCTTATGCTGATGTTCTTGAGGTTTGAAAATCATTTATCATGTACCAGGTTAACGCTTTGAAATGCTCATATATGTCTGGCATGCCTTCCAGTCCTATCAACCTTTGGGTAAGGTTAGGGTTAAGGAATTAGCCTTTTGGATTAATGTCTACACCTCAGGCTGTTAACCTTCGGATTCTGGGCATTGGTAATTTTCAAATTAGATACATTTGCTGTAAATATCGGCTGTAATTATATGCAAGGTATAATTTGTATTGCTATATTGGCTATTTTGCCTTTTTCCAGCTTGGAGTGAGAACTGAAGGAATCCAAGAGGCCCTTCTGAAGGTCAACGAGCTTCCTGAGAAAGCTGAGAGGATTGCCAAGATGAAACAAGTCCTGAAGGCTGTAAGTTCAAGGGATCTTATTGTGCAATCAAAGTGC
The DNA here is from genome assembly GCF_900880675.1 of Sparus aurata. Classification (NCBI taxonomy): domain Eukaryota; kingdom Metazoa; phylum Chordata; class Actinopteri; order Spariformes; family Sparidae; genus Sparus; species Sparus aurata. The sequence continues at coordinate 17,168,512 of NC_044197.1, read as the reverse complement.
AATTTGTTTGTAAAAGCTTTGGTTTTTAATGTACTATTTCCTTCCCTGCAAAGCTTTCTGATTGGAGAGCTCGTCCCACAAGCCAGCCCCTGGCTTCCATGTATGTCAAGTTCTTCGGACAGGAAATTGCTTTTGCCAACATTGACAAAGCCATCGTTGATCAGATCATTGAGGTACAACATCTTCTACTGCACACATGACAGCTAAATAATCATTCTATTGTGAACTCATTATCTGATACCTTGTTGATAATTTCATGTTTACAGCTTGCCAGTGGACCAGCAATTCAGACTTATGGCATGAAGGCTTTGGACGCTTTGCTGTCTGGTTTCGCCTTGCATTATGCTAAACCAATGCTGGTTGCTGAGGTTCGTCGCATCCTTCCCACCACTGTCGGTCTCCCCATGGAGCTCAGTTTCTACACTGCTGCCGTGGCTGCTGCATCTATTGAGTGTAGGTTTCACTGGTGTAGCTTAACTGTTGCTGATTGCCAAAAATATGTAGACTGATGCTAAATATGTGTTTTTTATAGTCCAAGCAACTGTGTCACCACCTCTGCCTGCAAACTTCCACGCTGCCCAGCTTCTGAAGTCTGATATCAGCATGAGGGCTGCCATTGCTCCAAGGTGATATACTTGTTGCTTACTTGAAAACTATTTACACTCCTTTCTTAATCAGTTTGATTACCAAAAAAAACAAAAACCCTCAGAATTCAAGTTAATGTTTTATGTCCTTTGCAGTGTCTCCATGCATACCTATGCAGTTATGGGAGTGAATACCGCTCTGATCCAGGCTGCCCTGCTGTCAAGAGCCAGAGTTCACACAATCGTTCCTGCAAAGATGGAAGCAAGAATCGACCTGATCAAGGGCAACTTCAAGCTTCAGTTCCTTCCGGTTCAGGGCATCGATAAAGTTGCATCTGCACTGTATGTACTTAACATCTCCAGGCAGCATGTATCACCAGGTTTTCAATCTTTTTCTAATAGTATTTTTATTGTCTTAAACAGTGTTGAGACTTTTGCTGTCGCAAGAAATGTGGAGGACCTCGCAGCTGCCAAAATGACACCAATGATTCCATCTGAAGTTGCAACACAGCTGTCCAGGGAGATCTTCACCTCAAAGATTTCTAGCAGAGCATCTTCTCTGGCTGGTGATATGGTGAGTATGAGTCAGTGAATAGAATAGAATAGAACTTTATTGTCATTGTACATTGTACAACGAAATTGACCACCTTTCGCAACAAAAACAGCTACCTTACTTCAAATTAACATGGTGTCTTCTGGTGTCGTTTCACAGTCAGCATCATCTGAAATCATTCCCGTTGACCTGCCAAGGAAAATTGCCAGCCAACTGAAACTCCCCAAGGGCTTTGAGAAGAGAATGTGTGCCGCAATTGAAACCTTTGGAATCAAGGCATGCACTGAGATTGAATCTCGCAACGCTGTCTTCATCAGAGACTGCCCACTCTACGCCATGATTGGAAAACATGCTGTCTCAGTAGAGGTTGCTCCAGGCAAGTGAGATGGATGACTCGTATTACTGATAGAAGGTTTTTTTAAGAAGCTGCGAAAACATAGTATCTTTTCTTTTCTTCTTTACTTTTTGGTTGCAGCTGCTGGACCAGTCATCGAGAAGATTGAAATTGAGATTCAGGTCGGAGATAAAGCAGCAGAAAAAATCCTCAAGGTGATCAACATTAGTGGAGAAGAGGAAATTCTTGAGGACAAGAATGTGCTGATGAAACTCAAGAACATCCTGGTTCCTGGTCTGAAGAACAGAACATCAAGTTCTTCCAGCTCCAGCTCTAGCTCCAGCAGGTCTCGTTCAAGCAGCTCCTCCTCTGTGTCATCCAAGTCCTCCTCCAGCTCCTCCTCTCGCCGCACAAGCAAGCTAGTCGACGCTGTTGCACCCATCGGCACGAGATCCAAGAGACTGACCAGCAGCTCCTCCAGCTCCAGCAGCTCCTCCAGCTCCAGCAGCTCCTCCAGCAGGTCTAGCCTTGGCTCAAAGAGTTCTTCCCGCAGCGCTTCATCCAGTCGCTCATCCGTCAAGTCCAGCTCTTCCAGCTCCAGCTCCTCCCAGTCCAGCTCCCTGTCCAAGGTGAGACAACTGTAGCTCTATTAAAAAGACTAAATCATAAAGTATGTGCTGCAATTAATCGACTTATTTTTCCATTACAGCAAGAACTGAAGGCGATGAAGTTTATCAAAAGCCACATCCACCAGGTAATAATCTGTTTGTTTTGAGACAGCTGCATCATGTACTCTGTTTGAACACGTTAAATGTTTTTTTCAAATTTCTTTGTTCGCAGCATGCCCTCTCAACAGCCCACGCCAACAGCAAGAGCAGTGCCTATAGTTTCGAAGCCATCTACAATAAGGTAAGTCAACATACCAAGCCTTTCCAAGACTCTTGTACTCAGTGGGAAACAAAACAAAACGTTTATAAAACTCATCAACGTCAACCTATTGTTTGCACTATAAGGCCAAGTACCTGGCCAACGCCATCACTCCTGCAGTAACCATCCTCATCCGCGCTGTGAGAGCAGACCATAAGGTTCAGGGATACCAGATTGCAGCTTATTTCGACAGAACTGCTGCCAGAGTGCAGGTCATTTTCGCTAACCTGGCCGAGAACGACCACTGGCGAATCTGTGCTGATGGTGTGAAGCTGAGCGACCACAAGCTGATGGTGAAAAAAACAAACTTAGATTTGGTTACATTGGAAAAAGTAACAAATGTGTATCATGCTTTAGATGTTGACTGATTTAAATTTCTCTCAGGCCAAGATTGCCTGGGGCATTGAGTGCAAACAATACATGACAGAAATCACAGCTGAGACCGGTCTTGTGGGTAAAGAGCCTGCAGCCCGCCTGAAGATTTCCTGGGAGAAACTGCCAAAGAGCATAAACCGCTACGCAAAGGAGTAATGTCAAAAATGAATGTAGATTTCAAACATTTTCATCCGTTTTTCGAGTAAATAAAAACTTTAAAATAACCTTAATCTTTATGTCTGCCTAGGATCTCTGAGTACATTTCCCGCATGGCTCAGGAGGCCGGAATCAGCCAGGCAAAGGTCAAGAACAATGCTAAACAGATCGAACTGACTGTTACTGTTGCTTCTGAGAAAATGCTGAATGTCGTGCTGAAGACGCCAAAGGTACAGTTTTACCTGCACACAGAAAACGTCTGCATTGTACTGTGTCAACCAGTTTGTATATACACACTTTTCATAACCATTTTGACGGAATATTACAGATGGCCATTTACAAACTTGGCATTGGTCTCCCCCTTAATCTGCCATTCGGAGACACCGCTGCTGAGCTGGAAGCATACCAGAACAACTGGGCTGACAAGCTCTCCTTCATGCTCACCAAGGCTCATGCAGGTTAAGACACTGGAAGAATCACTACTGCTAATCATACTGAGGCTGATCCATAGACAACTAGTAGAAAACTGATACTGATTAATCTTTTCTGTCCTCTCCAGCTGAGTGCACCATGGTCAGAGATACTCTGATCACATTCAACAACAGGAAATTCAAGAACGACATGCCCCATTCTTGCTATCAGGTTTTGGCTCAGGACTGCACATCAGAACTGAAATTCATAGTTCTGCTGAAGAGGGACCAGACACAGGAACAGAACCACATCAATGTCAAGATCGCAGACCTGTAAGGACAAGCAGTATTTATGTGTAAATCTTTTGGGGGAAAGACAGACAGACAGACAGACAGACAGACAGACAGACAGACAGACAGATTCTGGAAATTGACAATAAACTGTGTTTCAATTGTGTTTCATCAGTGATGTCGACCTGTACCCCAAGGACAGTGTAATGATGGTGAAGATTAATGGAGTTGAAATCCCCATCAACAACCTGCCATATCATCATCCTGCAGGTTTTTTATTTTATTAATTAAAATTTAACTGTCAAACTCAGATTTTTTTTATATTAGCTGAGAGCTAAAAAATCAAATATTTGCACTTTCAGGCAAGATTCAGATCCGACAGAGCGGTGAGGGCATCGCTCTCCACGCTCCCACCCATGGTCTCCAGGAAGTCTACTTGGATCTGAACACACTGAAGGTGATACAAATATGGCTTCTTCTTTAAATTTAGATCTTATTTGACTTTGTTTCAAATCAGCAAACGCTGAAATGTTTGGGTTTTGTTTTTTAGGTTAAAGTTGTGGACTGGATGAGAGGACAGACCTGTGGAATCTGTGGCAAGGCTGACGGCGAAGTCAGACAGGAGTACAGCACACCCAACAAACGCCTGAGCAAGAACGCAGTCAGCTACGCTCATTCCTGGGTTCTGCCTGGAAAGACCTGCCGTGATGCATCAGGTAATTATAACAAACCACGCCAAATCAGTGTTTAATTAACTATAGATTAATTACAACTGGGAAGAAACAATACATAAGCTAAGGACAACTGTAGTGAAACGTGCTTTTGCACTGTTGACCTTCCTTTTTCACCCTTCTCCAGAGTGCTACATGAAGCTTGAATCTGTGAAGTTGGAGAAGCAGATGATCCACCTCGGCGAGGAGTCCAAATGCTACTCTGTTGAGCCCGTGCTGCGCTGCCTGCCCGGCTGCATGCCACTGAGGACCACCACCGTCACTGTCGGCTACCACTGCGTGCCTGCTGGTAAGTCTGCGAGAAACAGTCTTCACAAAACTGACTGATACTACATGTATCTTATCTTTAACTGCTTTACTCTCTCCATTTTTTCATAGACACCACCCTGAACCGCTCTGAGGGTCTGAGCAGCATCTACGAGAAGAGCGTCGACCTGAGGGAAACAGCAGAAGCCCACGTGGCCTGTCGCTGCACCGCTCAGTGTGCTTAACATCTTTGCCTTCAGCCATATCTTGTTTTATTCTGTGTTACATTGGAGCGCCCTGGCTATTGTTTATCTGTAAATTTAAATAAACATCAAACGCATCAAGAACATGTTATGTGAAATCCTTTACAGACGCAGCTGCTAAACATCAGTAAAACAAACTGAAAGTTCACTTACACTGAGCGATCATTCTTTATGATCACCACCGTCCATGTTAATATGAAACATAGTTCATATGTTTAAATAAGCAATCCTTAAAAATAAGGCAATGACATTAAAAGAAAGCTCATCAATGCTACATCACATTTTTCCACCTTTTCAAGACCCCAAATCTACAAAACACAAATTGCCCTTGGTTTTCCAAATGCATCACATTGAACGTGAACATCTCCTCTCCTTCTCATCTTTGGTGGCAAAAGTAACAAAAGTCCAGAAAGGGCAGGGCCCTTTCTTCCTATTTATTTTACAGGCAAACATCATGATTCTCCTGAGTTGACTCAGTTTAAGACAGCAGATAAGACATAAAAAATCACATGTCAGTGTGTATTGTAAGTGGACATTTTTAAATCAAGAGATTGCTACAAATATTTACAATACAACAATAAAAAAAAAAATCAAATTACAGTATAACCAGTGGGTTCCCCAGGTCAGGGTCAACCACAGCAGGTCTAAGACAATAAGAATAATACATTTAATTCCTCCCTTGTGTTGTTTTTTCACATCTGGAGCAATTTGGGGTTCAGTATATTGCCCAAAGACACTTAAACATACAGACCAGGGGAATCGAACCAGCGAACTTAAAGACAATAACTCTATCCCTGAGCCACAGCCACCCCAATCTATTCACTGTCCTTTCTTGTGATGTCGTCTACTTATCGTCCTTTATTGAAATTATTCTATTACTTATTCTTATTTTTGCATTACTTCCCGATCATCTTGACTTTTTGAGTTCTTACACTTCATTCAGGAACACTCTCGTCATTTACTTAAATCATTTATTGCGACAAATGATATACAGTTAGGCTTGGCGCTGAAGGCTCCTCTCCAGGAGCCCCCCCGGATTTGACAAACAGCATGCTAGGTCAATCTAGGGAGCGCAATGCATACCCCCCGCAGGAGTGAAGTCGAGGCAACTAGATAAATTAGCCATTTGGCTCGGACTAAGCAGGTGGAGGCTGGGGTGGTGGTGGCAAGCTTGCAGTGATGTACGTGCAGCGGTGTTGAAGGAGAGATCAGTGAATGACGGCTTCGGTTTAAAAGGACCACCTGATTCGGAAGAGTGAATGTGGTTGGTCGGAGACTGGTGATGATCTGATCAGCTGGCTGTCAGCTGACTACAGCTGGGGTTTATGACTTCCGTGTCCTGCATGAATTTACGCTGAGCTTCATTTTCTGTTCTGGCTTTTTGTTTTAACTCACCTCAGACTGGGCTTCCTTGTGTTTGTCTTGACTGTTTATTCTGTAATATCGTCTTCCTGAGTTTCCCGCTTTTGCTTTATTTGCCAAAGCACTTTGTAAACGTTTGACCTTTTTAAAGGTGCTATTCATATAAAGTTTATATATTATTTTATACATATAAATATTAGTGAAATACACTAAATATGGTGTTTAATGAGATAAATGCATAAACCTGTGTCCAACATAATAACAATAGAAGTAAGACCAGTAAAGTACAAGTGACTAAAATTTAAACTTAAATAGAAAAAAGCAGTATTGACAATGACAAATTGAGTCAAATTGGTAGTGATATTGAAGGTAGCAAAAAATAAGTTTTATGGCACCTGATAATCAACATTAACATTGTATTGTATATGATAATAATAATGAGCGATATTGCACATATTGAAAAAGGTAATAGTGCACATAATATCAATGTTATTTTTGTGAGTGTCATTTTTTTCAGCTGTCCTTCCTACAGAACAGGAAAGAGTTATACTGTTTATAAAGTCATACAGTTATCTTGTGTGGGGTTGTGGTTGTGGTTGTAGTTTAAATAGAGAATGATTTATGTTTCAGGGCTTTATTACAGTAATTCTGTTTGTCAGACTATCAGCAGCTCTTTAGTTAGGGCTTCTCTCATGTGAAACATGAATATGCAGATTCAAAAATAGATGCATATAACGTGTTGTGTTAGTGAGCTTTAGAGGAGCCAGTAGGTTGTTTAGCCATTGTACAAAGCCAGTCCCTGATCATAGTCCATTCAGCCTAGCATACAGGCTGCTGGGGGTAGCTTCATATTTACCATACAGACATGAGAGGTTATTGATCATCTCCTCTAACCCTCAGCAATAAAGCAAACAAGTGTATTTCCCAAAATGTTCAACAATTCTTTCAAGTGTAGAGTTAGAGCTAGGAGTCGGTTAGTTACATTTAGCATAAACACTGGAAGCAGGTGGACGTGACGAGCTTGGCTATTTCAACAAATTCTTGATGAATGACAGTTTATCAATCTGCCAAGCCTTCCCAAAATCGGCGACATTTTGATAAACAAGGTTGTACTTATGATCTGACAGCATAAAATGTGTTTTGTGAATATGCACCGCTAAATGGTTACATCATGGTCCATGTGCGTTTATCATTCCTCACCCTCTGACTTGGCATGCTGAGTATGACAGAAAAAATGTGTACAGCCATCCTCATCCCTGCCGGTCATGAATTCCTCATGGTGCCTAAGAGACTACTACCTAATCTAATAGAGGTTACAGAGTTTTAATTTAACAGTATCTGTTCTAATCAAAATATAGAACTGGTCTAAAAAAATTAAATTCTTACTTGAAAATCAGTGTTTTGGCTGCATACTTACTCATACGGCTCTGAAAGGCCAGATGAGAGGCCAGATGGGGAGTGTCCATACATGAAGTTAATCGCATGCCTCTCAGGTAGTGCCTTCCTGTGGAAAGTGGTGCTGTTACAACTACACCCTGTCTCCCCTACTAGAGGCAACCGAGTAAACACAGAGCAGAAGGAACAGTGCGTCAGAAGCTGCTCTAAGATCATTTTTGCCTCCATGGCACGATAATCTGGCCATGTTAATAGGGAATGATTGTTACAAAGATCAAGAAAGTATGACGGTTCAGAGCTCAATAGACTCAGAGCTTATTACAAGTACATCTGGATGACAAAAATGTCATACTTGCCCTGATGGAGGCCCTGATGGCTGAAATGCAGGCACATGTTTTTATCGGATTTTAAAGGCTTTTTAACCCATCATCCTCTTGAGTGCCTCAGACTTTTTCAACAGCTCTGAACTGAAATCTTCCACACTTGAGCAGAACTCCTTGCATACTGTTTGTTGTATGACATTTTTGTCTCGCTTTTGTCTGGAAAAAATTGTTTTGAATCAACTGCAGTCTTTCCTGCACAATTCTAGTATTTATGAAACGTTTCAGTCTGGTTTTAGGCGTAACCACAGTACTGAAACTGTCCTTGTAAGAGTGTTTAATGATCTACTTTTAACTGCTGACTCTGAAAACTCAGCTTTTTAAGTGCTTTTAGATTTGACTGCCGCCTCTGATATAGTCAATCACTCAATTCTTTATCCCCAACTTGAAAAAGTGGGCATTAAGGGTACTGCCCTTGAATGGCTCCAATCTTTTTTTACAGAAAGGAATTACTCTATACAACTTGGTGAATGTTCTTCTTCTGTGGCCCCTCTCACCTGTTGAGTGCCCCAAGTGTCTATTTTGGGTCCTTTGCTGTTTTCGTGATATATGGTGCCCTTGGGTTCCATTTTTAAGAAACACAACATCTCCTTTCATTGCTTTGCAGATGATTTGCAAATCTGCTTGCCGCTAAAACCAAATGATTTAGACTCATTGCTTCATCAACTGTTTCAGTGATCTAAAAACTAGGCTGGAGCTAATCTTTCTCTGTCTAAATGAAAACAAAACTAAAATTGTTGTCTTTGGTCATTCTGACCGACTTGATGGCTGTGCTGGCACTTTTGGCCCTCTATGGTCATGCATTCAATCATTTCCCAAAAATTTGGGGTTGATTATTGACAGTGCTTTTAAGCTTGACAGACAAATTAGTTCTCTTGACAAAACCAGCTTTTTCCAGCTCAGACTATTAGCCACTTAATTAACTTAATTTGTTTTCAGGGGCTGCTCCTACATTATGGAGCAGTTTGCCTCAGTTTGCCTCCAGTTTGTCTCCACACATGCTATTATTTTGCGTGCCCTGTTTGTTTGATGTTTTATTTGTGTATTGTTGATTCTTGAGCATGTGAAGCACTTTGCGTTTTTTTGGGTCAACTTTGTTTTGTTTTTTTTAAATGTGCTATAGAAATACACTTGACCATGACCATATGTATGAGATTTATGAATACATACTGAGTTGTACAGAGATAGTCAATAAATTACTGAACATGGATAAAACAATTAGTGATTTCATAATTGTATCATGTCATAAATGAAGAACTGATTAATTCATGATAAAAAATTACAGCTAGTTATAGAATACTGTTTTATTTATTAATTTTTTCAAACAATTTTGATCATTGTGTAATGGTGGGGTATTGTAAAACATCTAAAACAGTAATATGTATGTGCACGGTAGGCTAATTATAATTCTGAAACAAAAATTTTGTGATTGAAATGCTGCAAACACATCATCTAACTCTAATATCTGAAAAAGTCAAGAGAGAATTTACTTGACTCATGCTTCACTTTAGGCTAGAAAAATTGTCAAACCACCAGCGTCCGGACGTGCAATCTCTGAATTGAGATATAATACTTACAATAATTTAAACAATTTTTAATTAAAAAAAAAGAAGAAATAAAAAGTATATTATAGAGCTTAAAAAACAAATCAAAACAACAAGGCTGTAGCAAAAAGGTGCAAAATGATTAATTTAATTTAAACTGAAATTTAAATAATTGTGTGTGTGTACATATATATAATATATGTACATATATATATATATATATATATATATATATATATAAATATATATATATATATATATATATATATATATATATATATATATATATATATATATATATATATATATATATGTATACCCCCAGCTCACAGCTGACTGTAAGAGAAATGTCATCACATCAGTCCATCAGACCACAGCAAAAACAGTGAGCAAACAGGCACAGTCGGGGTGCCCTCTTGTGTGAACTTTAAAACTCCTTTTCAACAATACAATGAAGAGAAGGCACAGACATTTACAACATCCACATAATAAAATTAATAGCTCTGTTGTGAATAATGGAAGACATCAATTATTCAAGCAAATGAGTATAAAGCAGTAATTAACAGTTGCTTGAGTTAAATGAACATTTTGTCATTTCCTTCCCCCTTGAATAAAAAAGTTTTGGTACAATAAACTTTGGATAAAAGAAAACAACATGGGTATCTTTTTCATCCTTTGGGAAAAGGTTGTAACTAACTGTTAAACTCCTTAAGTGTATTCAGAATATATTATTTTTGAAAGTTGTTGATTAAATTAAAATAAATAAATAAAATAAAAACATAATAATTATAAAATTATAAAAATAATAAAATGTTCCTCTGTTATATGTTATATCAAATAAAAACAACATATTTACCAATAAGTGAACATAGAGTAACTACCAAAAAAGGTGATATTTTCAAATTAAGTAAGGATTATTACAGGAAAACAGGGGTTTCTTCTTCCATATTACTGTCAAATGAATTGTGAGACACAGCAAACATTTTGAAACAGGATGATTAACTTTGACCTCGCAGATTTGAGGAGAATAAGGTCAGGTGAACCTAAATTTTCATTAACTAACATACTGACCCATGCTGGAAAAGCCAAAGGTTCTAAAAGGTGATATAACCAAATTATCTAATGAAGTGTATTGATCAGATGTGCTTCCATGTCATCCTGGTTTTGATTCATCAGCAGAATTTTTGTTTTAAAAGGCTGCCTGTGACTGCAGATGTTCACAACCCCATCAGCCATGAGAGCGTTCGTGCTTGCCCTGACGCTGGCCCTTGTGGGTGAGTAGGACTTCAGTTTTTACGAAAGGAGGATTTTTGTATCAATTTGTATCAGACACTGAAAAATACTTTACATTTTGTGCCATTTTAAAATAATCTCTGTGAAATGGTTGTTTCCAAAAGAGAATTTAAAGTTAAATGTTGTGTATCATATAATTTTTTTAAATAGCACATTGTCCATTGTTTTTAAACTGTTATCCAGTTTATAATACTATAATACCAAGAATTAAGTTAAAGTTTAAAATTGGATTTTTCAAATGTAATAAAAAGATAATGAAATGTAAGAAGCTAAATTCAATAGCTTTGCCATTGACATGATGGATTGCTGAATTCTTTTACATTTTGTTTCAGCTGGTCAACCTCATAACCTTGGTAAGTTTAGTACTTTATTAAGATCTTCTTTCATTTTTTCAATTGATATATGGTAACAGATAAAAAAAGAAAAAAAGTCGATAAAGTGTAATATTTACCACAGCTAAATTAGCTGAAAGTAAATTATCCTGGTACAATCTGTCTATTTTATAATTCATTGTTCAACATGATGCCAGATATAACTCTATTATTCTTGGGGACACGGATGAATACTTCTCACTTCTCTGAGTGAAACTGTTCTTACAGCTCCTGAGTTTGCTGCTGGCAGAACTTATGTTTACAAGTACGAGACGTTGCTCCTAGGCGGTTTGCCTGAGGAGGGTTTGGCAAAAGCCGGGCTCAAAATCAGCAGTAAAGTTCACATCAGTGCCGCAGCCGAAAATATATACCTGCTGAAGGTAAAGATAAGAATCATGTTTAAAAAAACAATCCATGTTGATATTAAACACAAACTGACATGTAATAAAATTTCATTTGCACACTCTAGCTTGTGGAACCTGAAATCTTTGAGTTGAGTGGCGTCTGGCCCAAGGACCCTTTAATCCCAGCAGCCAAGCTGACTTCAGCCCTGGCAGCTCAGCTCTCGACTCCCATCAAGTTTTAGTACACCAGTGGTGTTGGGAAAATGTTCGCCCCTGAGGGAGTCTCCACAATGGTGCTTAACGTTTACAGAGGTATCCTGAATGTCCTTCAGCTAAACATCAAGAAGACACACAACATCTATGAGTTGCAGGAGGTTTGTCAGAGATCTTTTAGTACTGAACCTAGATCAGTTACAGGAAGTTGAATCTCCCCATTAATGTATTCTCTTCTCTTCAGGCTGGAGCTCAGGGTGTGTGCAAGACCCTCTATGCCATCGCTGAAGATGAAAAGGCTGAACGCATCCTTTTGACAAAGACCAGGGATCTGGATCACTGTCAGGAGAAGATCATGAAGGACATGGGGTTAGCATATACTGAGAAATGTGCAAAGTGTCAGCAGGTAAAATCAAGAAATTTTTTGTATAAAGCAAAAGTATGAAATGTTACATGAGATTAAGAAACTTTGTGGTTCATCTTCACAGGATTCAAAGAACCTAAGGGGAGCCACAGCATACAACTACATCCTGAGGCCAGCTTCTAGTGGCATTGTGATCCTTGAGGCAGCTGTCAATGAACTAATCCAGTTCTCACCTTTCACTGAGATGAATGGAGCTGCTCAGATGCAGACCAAGTATGTCAAAAGATACTGAGAATGTGATAGGTTATTGTTTGGAGGTGATGGAGCTGCAGATGAACCTTTCTCTGATTACTTTCAAGGCAATCCTTGGTGTTCCTTGAGATCCAGAAGGCTCAAATTGTACCAATCGAAGTTCAGTATCTTCACCGTGGATCTCTGAAGTACGAGTTCTCCACCGAGCTCCTTCAGGCACCCATCCAGCTCATCAAGATCAACAATGTGCAGACCCAGGTATTGTCTCAGAATTCTTCAAAAATCGGTGAAGTCATGAATGACAATATGTGAATCTCCACTACATTAAATGACTTCCTCTTCAATCCTGTGTTCTTACATGTAGATTGTAGAGACTCTGAACCATCTGGTCAGCCACAATGTGGAGAGAGTTCACGAGGATGCCCCTCTTAAGTTTTTGGAACTCATTCAGCTCCTCCGTGCAGCCCGCTTTGAAGACCTGGAAATGCTCTGGAGCAAGTACAGAACAAGACCAGCCTACAGGTGATTTTTAACATTTGAAAAAGATATATGATGAACAATATATGGCACGTGTACAGGTTCACTCACTCCATTTTCATCTTCCAGACAGTGGATCTTGGATGCCATCCTTGTCATTGGAACTCCTGCAGCTCTGAGATTCATCAAGGAGAAATTTTCAGCTGATGAGCTGACTGTTGCTGAAGCAGCTCAGGCTTTGATTGCATCCATTCACATGGTGACAGCAAGCACCGAGGCCATCAAGCAGGTTGAGGTGGGTATAAACAAGTAATCAACCTATAAACAATAAAGCAAGTTATTCTGGTGGCAATAAGAATGGAAACACAACAGATTTCTGACTGTTGCTCTCTTCTAGGCCCTGGTAGCTAACAACAAAATAGTGGAAAGCCCAATTCTGCGTGAGATCGTCCTCCTTGGCTATGGTACCATGATTTCCAAGCACTGTGTTGAGATGGCTGTCTGCCCTGCAGAACTCATCAAGGTGATTCAACCTTGTTATTATCATATACTTTAAACTCTGCACATTTCTGCATGACTAATTGATATTTTAATTTCTCATGTTCCTCATCAGCCCATCCTGGACCTCCTTGCAGATGCTGTTGCTAAAGCTGACACCCAGGAAATAAGCCTGCTCCTGAAGGTTTTGGGTAATGCTGGCCATCCTTCTAGCCTTAAACCAATCACAAAATTCCTGCCTATCCACGGCACTGCAGCTGCTTCTCTTCCCATGAAAGTCCATGCTGATGCCATCATGGCTCTGAGGAACATTGCAAAGAAGGAGCCCAAAATGGTGAACTCTTAACACTGAAGAGTATTTCAAGCTATTCTAGTTTTTACATAAAACTCAGTACTCAGTTTGCTGTCTCCTGGGAATCAAGAAACTGGCTCTTCAGCTGTACATGGACAAGGCTCTTCACCCTGAGCTGCGTATGCTTGCATGCATCCTGCTGTTTGAGACAAGGCCTGCCATGGGTCTGGTGACAACTCTTGCCAACATTGTGAAGCAAGTAGAGAATCTGCAGGTAGCAGGCTTCACCTACTCACACATGAAGTCCCTGACCAGGAGCACCGCTGCTATCCATGCCTCAGTGTAAGAGCACTGTCTGATCCCCCTTTTTCATCAAGTCTATCTCCTCAAGTCTGCTTACTCAGATCTTTATGTTTTCATTGCAGAGCTGCAGCTTGCAATGTCGCCTACCTTGCTGGAGCTGCTGCTGATGTTCTAGAGGTGAAGAAAGCACCTACTGTCCAAACTATGAAATCAGAAATGTGATGTTTTAACAAGTTGAATTTGTCCTAGGTTGGAGTCAGAACTGAGGGACTCCAGGAGGCTCTTCTGAAAAACCCTGCACTCCTCAACAATGTCGACAGGATGAGCAAGATGAAGCGTGTCATTAAGGCTGTAAGCAATGAAACACCAGGAAGTCACAAATACAAGGACAGATTAGAGTATAATGGTGCATGATAAAATGGTGATGAGTTTGATGATGTATTCCCTTTTTCCACAGCTCTCTGAGTTGAGGTCTCTACCCGCCAGAACACCTCTGGCCTCTGTCTACATTAAATTCTTTGGACAGGAAATTGCCTTTGCCAACATTGACAAATCCATAATTGACCAGGCCATTGCGGTACGACTCCAAAGTCAACATCAAAACCGATTTAATGACAAATTGCTTATCACATTTGTTTGTGAGACACAAAAGTAATGTTAAATTCCACCCTACAGCTTGCCACTGGCCCCTCTGTGCAAACATTTGGTAAGAATGCCATCAAGGCTCTGCTGTCTGGTGCTTCCTTCCATGTTGCTAAGCCTCTGCTGTCCACTGAGGTGAGGCGTATCCTGCCTACTGCTGCTGGTCTTCCAATGGAGCTCAGTCTGTACACTGCTGCTGTGGCTGCTGCAGCTGTACAAGGTAAGCAGAAGCTATAAAGCATTCACATTTTAGCTTGTTACGGTACTTATCCCACTAATCTAGCTTTTGTCATTAAAAGACGGTGTTGTCTTGCTCATCTAATAGTGGAAACAAGATCGTTACAGGTATTATACTAGGCGGTGATGCAAAGGTTTATCTGTACTTAGTCAAGGCCACCACAACACCAGCTCTGCCGGAAAACTTCCTTCTGGCTCACCTTCTGAAGACAGACATTCAGCTTGAGACTGAGATCAAACCAAGGTATACATACATATATAACATCTGACACATGAATGAGTTCAAAGTAGAACATGTCATGATGTGTAACTTACAAATGTCCTCTGCTTCTAGTGTTGCTGTGAACACATTTGCTGTGATGGGTGTTAACACTGCCATACTCCAGGCTGTGCTAATTTCAAGAGCTAAACTGAACTCGATTGTGCCAGCCAAGATCGCTGCAAGACTTGACATCACTGAGGGCAACTTTAAGATCGAAGCTCTACCTGTTTCTGTCCCTGAACACATTGCAGCTGTGCAGTAAGTCTGATCTTTTAAAACATTGCCTTTACCTTGTAAGAAGAAGATTTCTTTTGAGCTCATGTTATTAAGTTCTGTTTCTTTCAACAGTGTTGAGACTCTTGCTGTGGCAAGGAACATTGAGGATCTTGCTGCTGCAAGAATCATTCCCATCATCCCTGACAAAGTCTTGAAGCCTCTTTCAAGGGAGATTCTCTCTTCTAAGATTGCATCTGCTTCTGCTAGCTTTGTAAGAATTTAATATTTGTCTTTTATAATAACTAAAAAGACTGTCAACATCTTAAAAATAATTTCATTCATGTCATAGCTACAGTCCTCAGAGATCATTAAGCAAGATGTGGCCTAAGCCGTGGACATTGCGAAAACCAAAGCCGCTCAGTATGAGAAGCTGTTTCAAGGTGGCCACCAACAATGCCGCTTTCATCAGGGACATTGCCCTTTACAAACTGGCTGGAAAGCATTCTGTGAGTCTTTCTTTGAAACCAAGTAAGTCTTCAGAACACAATACTTTTTTGCATTTTGTAAAAAACACTGTAAACGAGTCAAATATTAATGGCATGATCACTTCCAGTTGATAGGTGAATGCTCCAGTAAACTTTTCACTTTATATACCAATCAGCTCTCTAACTTCCACAGCAAAACAAAGCCTGTCTTTTTCCTCTTTTTTTCTCTTTTTCTTATTTCTCTAATTTTGCTGCTGACCAACATTTTTTGACAATGACTTTGAAAGGTGCCTAGTCGAGCAAAGGTAAGATGCTAGCTTAACACTGGGGGCTATCACCACGCTGATGAATTATAATAATAATAATTATAGTATAATAATAGTTCATAAACAATAAGAGAAAAGTGGGAATAGTAAATAATAAGAGAAGTGTAATAAATATAACTGATCATTTTAGACAAAATAGAATTATATAATATGATAATAAGTTAAGTGATGAGGATACAGTGGTGGGTGATAACACAGATACAAGCATGAAAAATGAAAATAAAAAATGAAATAATTACTGATGACTATTACGCCACTGAACAGGACATAGAAACTCAAGGTGTTGGAACGCATTTTTGGCTTGAACAAACATATTTTGATGAGGAAATTGGACATTAGCAAACTGAACAAGAAATTAGTCAAAAGTTGTGGCATTTAACTTAAGTTGGTAATACATACTTTTCCATTCAGTAATCAATGTGCTGTAAAGAATATGATCAGGATGTGAGAGGAGTAGGAGAGACTCCCCTTTGGTGTGTCAGAAAGTCATATGAGGGGCAATTATCTCTACATGAGGGGTTACAGGAAGGTAGATAAGATGAAATTTACTGTCCTAATAAAACATCAGGGGGTCTTCGTTCTGAGAAGGAGTAAGATATGAGTTGTCATAAAAGTATGTGACCTCCACTCTGTTGTGGTTAAGTCAGTTACTATCCCTGACAAAGTCTTGAAGCCTCTTTCAAGGGAGATTCTCTCTTCTAAGATTGCATCTGCTTCTGCTAGCTTTGTAAGCATTTAATATTTGTCTTTTATAATAACTAAAAAGACTATCAACATCTTAAAAATAATTTCATTCATGTCATAGCTACAGTCCTCAGAGATCATTAAGCAAGATGTGGCCTAAGCCGTGGACATTGTGAAAACCAAAGCCGCTCAGTATGAGAAGCTGTTTCAAGGTGGCCACCAACAATGCCGCTTTCATCAGGGACATTGCCCTTTACAAACTGGCTGGAAAGCATTCTGTGAGTCTTTCTTTGAAACCAAGTAAGTCTTCAGAACACAATACTTTTTTGCATTTTGTAAAAAACACTGTAAACGAGTCAAATATTAATGGCATGATCACTTCCAGTTGATAGGTGAATGCTCCAGTAAACTTTTCACTTTATATACCAATCAGCTCTCTAACTTCCACAGCAAAACAAAGCCTGTCTTTTTCCTCTTTTTTTCTCTTTTTCTTATTTCTCTAATTTTGCTGCTGACCAACATTTTTTGACAATGACTTTGAAAGGTGCCTAGTCGAGCAAAGGTAAGATGCTAGCTTAACACTGGGGGCTATCACCACGCTGATGAATAATAATAATAATAATTATAGTATAATAATAGTTCATAAACAATAAGAGAAAAGTGGGAATAGTAAATAATAAGAGAAGTGTAATAAATATAACTGATCATTTTAGACAAAATAGAATTATATAATATGATAATAAGTTAAGTGATGAGGATACAGTGGTGGGTGATAACACATATACAAGCATGAAAAATGAAAATAAAAAATGAAATAATTACTGATGACTATTACGCCACTGAACAGGACATAGAAACTCAAGGTGTTGGAACGCATTTTTGGCTTGAACAAACATATTTTGATGAGGAAATTGGACATTAGCAAACTGAACAAGAAATTTGTCAAAAGTTGTGGCATTTGACTTAAGTTGGTAATACATACTTTTCCATTCAGTAATCAATGTGCTGTAAAGAATATGATCAGGATGTGAGAGGAGTAGGAGAGACTCCCCTTTGGTGTGTCAGAAAGTCATATGAGGGGCAATTATCTCTACATGAGGGGTTACAGGAAGGTAGATAAGATGAAATTTACTGTCCTAATAAAACATCAGGGGGTCTTCATTCTGAGAAGGAGTAAGATATGAGTTGTCATAAAAGTATGTGACCTCCACTCTGTTGTGGTTAAGTCAGTTACATTTAGCGGACTAGAGCGCTCCATGCAGCATGTATTAAAGGGATCTGATTCATCACACGGAGTCTAACATTCTTCTGAGAATTAGCAACTCTCCACCCCACAAAAGAGTTCTAGATAATCCTTATAGATGAGTAAGAAATTAAATAGGAGTGATTTGTGCAAACGTGATAACAGATAATAATATAATAGCATATAATAGAAAGAAAATATAATATGATTCAATATGAGCTATTGTAATAATGATATGATACAGTACAGTATTATATAAGGCCCCACTACAATAAAATGGGCGTATGAGTGAAAATATATATATGAAATAAGTATAAAGAATAAACTTTGAGGTGACATTCAGTGACTAGTATACTGCCTGTATACTACAGTTGTGTCATACAAACCACCTGGCTGAATAGGTTACCCAAAGTAAGTGTGTGCTTGATGAGATCCAACCCTACGCTTGTATGGGAAGATCAGAGTGATTGTGAATTTTGTGTGAATGATAAGCCCATTGAAAGTTTAAGCACATCTGTCCCAGTGAGTCAGTTGAAAACATGAGGAACAAAAGCGGGAAATTATAAGCTCTATCTGACCCTCTTACAGGCTCTGCTGAATTAAGAGCAGACAAATGGGGAAAAATGTGGTTGAAAATGTTCAACTTTGGCACTATGTCACCCACAGGATGTTTCCAGTAACAGGCACATTAAGCACAGAATGTTTAAGATAGTGTAAAAAGATAAAAGGAAAGTAGGGAAGGAAAAAGATAGACTGACAAAGTTTTTTTTATTATTATTTAGTCAGTAGTGGGACTGAAACAGTAATGGGAAAATAGAGTTTGAGTAACAAAAAGTAGAAACAATGTAGAATTAGGAATAGACCTCCTCCCTGCTGTCTCCACACCTACAACCCTTCTTTCAACAACACCTTCTCCACACGAGGTCAGGCATCCCAGGATGACTCTAGGAAGGAGGGGAACCAATACACCATGACTTTTCAGCCCTCTTTCTATCTTCTAAAATGAGTCACAAATTAACCTTGCTTCTCCAAAAAAGCCTTTTTCTCCACTAGCAGCTTCTACTGACTACTGGGTGCGGACTCGAGATCACTAAGGGGATGATGTTCCCCGACCCCATGCCGAGGCAAACAAGGAAGCAGACTGTCATTGAGATCCAGAAGTGTTTTGAACACAGACCATGTCAGCCAAACAAGTTGAAGGAGGCTACAGAGGAATCACCTGACACAAAGACTTAAGTCGGGTGGGCCACAAGATCAGAGTGATTGTGAATTTTGTGTGAATGATAAGCCCATTGAAAGTTTAAGCACATCTGTCCCAGTGAGTCAGTTGAAAACATGAGGAACAAAAGCGGGAAATTATAAGCTCTATCTGACCCTCTTACAGGCTCTGCTGAATTAAGAGCAGACAAATGGGGAAAAATGTGGTTGAAAATGTTCAACTTTGGCACTATGTCACCCACAGGATGTTTCCAGTAACAGGCACATTAAGCACAGAATGTTTAAGATAGTGTAAAAAGATAAAAGGAAAGTAGGGAAGGAAAAAGATAGACTGACAAAGTTTTTTTTTTTTTATTTAGTCAGTAGTGGGACTGAAAAAGTAATGGGAACATAGAGTTTGAGTAACAAAAAGTAGAAACAACGTAGAATTAGGAATAGACCTCCTCCCTGCTGTCTCCACACCTACAACCCTTCTTTCAACAACACCTTCTCCACACGAGGTCAGGCATCCCAGGATGACTCTAGGAAGGAGGGGAACCAATACACCATGACTTTTCAGCCCTCTTTCTATCTTCTAAAATGAGTCACAAATTAACCTTGCTTCTCCAAAAAAGCCTTTTTCTCCACTAGCAGCTTCTACTGACTACTGGGTGCGGACTCGAGATCACTAAGGGGATGATATTCCCCAACCCCATGCCGAGGCAAACAAGGAAGCAGACTATCATTGAGATCCAGAAGTGTTTTGTACACAGACCATGTCAGCCAAACAAGTTGAAGGAGGCTACAGAGGAATCACCTGACACAAAGACTTAAGTCGGGTGGCCCACAGAGTCCAAAGTGGACAAAGATGGCAGGCACTACTCAACAGCCAGAGGAAAAGGAAACTGGGTCTGCATCGAATTATCAAGGAAAGTGCAACAGCACTGACCAGAAGACTGATGCTGCAAAAGGAAAGTTATGGGAGCCCTGAGCTTAATCATCAAGAAGGGAGAGATCCAGAGGAATCCTGGCTGCATGCACCAGCTAAAGGTGTCTGTTCATTTTCCAGGATCCCAGGATCTTGACACAGCCAAAGGAGACAGCAGAGGTCAGAGCTTTGAGCAGCACATAGACAGGAACCACACATACACACACACACACACACACACACACACACACACACACACACACACACACAGAAACACAAACACGCACACACACACAAAGAGGGAAACACTGATTGACTGTTATAGGCTAAGCTTTGCTTTCTGGCAGTATTTGATAGTGTTAGGGCTCTAAGCAAATTTGATTTTTAGAAATATAAAAGATGCACATTCTGTTGTTATCCAGTAAGAAAATATCCACTCAGCCCTAGGGCTGTCAAGGTCATTGCTCATTTATCAGGGTGCCATTGTTGATTCCCTCATTTTACCATGTACCTCCCCCATCTTGCCTGAAAGTAAACCAAAATGGGGGGTGGAGATTTTTAAAATACTTTAGGGTCATAAATTAAGATGTTGTAACACTAATGACTGTGGGTTTTCAGTTATTGATTTAACAAATGCATATTATAGCATTCCTGTTTATCCTGACTCACAGTTCAAGGTTGCTTTCACTATCAATGGTAAACTTTGTACATGGATGTGGATGCCATAGAGTTTCTTCTCCAATCCAACTTTGTTCCAAAACTGCGAACGAAAACAAACGATTGCCTTATTGGATTTAGCAGGCCATTGTTGTCCATAGATTAAGCTTTTTTTCATTAATTTTTTTCATTTTTTAGGCCTCCCAGAACATAGACATCCCTTAAAGAAAAAATAAATCATGGAAATAAGACACATTTCTGAAATGGAGTGGTTTATTTAAAAAAAATTTAACCCCATGGTGGCGAATAGTCATTAATAGATCATAAATTAAAACAACCTTCCACCACAAAGAGCGCTATAGTGAAATTATCAAAGGGCTGTAGTAGCTGCCAAAAAGTTGACCATAGCTGATATAATTATGTGTCCTCAAACTGTTCATGTTTTTCATGCTGTTTCATTTAACCTCTGAAAACCAAAAAGAACAAATAATTAAAAATGTTGCAGATAGGGCGTGGTTTGCCTGTGGAGTTTTAATGCAAGACACTGTAACTGGTAAGCAACCTTCAGCATACTACAACACCAAGTTCGATAACATTGATGCTGGTCTGCCTCCCTGTTGCCAGGGACTTGCAGCAGCAGCTTTTGCTTTAAGAAAGCCTCAACAGTAACCATAGGACACCAACTGTATACGTCTCACCAGATACATGCCCTCCTCACCAGTCCAAGGTTTGTGCTTACACAAGCTGGGTTATGAAGTTGTGCTCTTAGCATCAACTGAACATCTAATGTTGCAATACAGTTAATCCCGCAACACGGATGATGATACCGATAGATAGAATGCCACATGACTGCCTTCAAGCCACAAATGTGTTTCTGAAACTACGTGAAGATATGCATAATTAACCAATAACAACATATCTCTCTCTGTTTGTAGATGGGTCCTTCTTCAGAGACGTGACAAGCAACAACGCAGGTTATGCAATCGTACAGATGCTGCCAGGCGATACATTTACCACAGTCCAAATAATCTAGCTTGCCCAACCATGCTCAGCACAGCTTGCAGAAATGAAAGCTTTTTAACTGTAGCAAGCAAATTGGCAGAAGGCAAGCAGTTAAATGTATACACAGACTCACAGTATGCATATGCAGTGTGTCATATACACGGAAATATCTGGAAACAGGGAGGTTTTCTCAGAGTGCATCAGTTATTATCAAATGTGCTTCACACCAAAAGAGCAGTTCCCTAATAGCCAAAGGCAATAGCCCGGCCGATGAGGCCACTGAACAAGCTGAAACCATTATATGTGTTGGACCGTTGATGGCAGCCGAAAACTGTGAACCACTCACCACTTTACCGTCCTTAATAGTAGCCCAGAACGAGGCTGGCATATACGAACAGTCAGTGTGGTCAAAACATGGTGCTATTAAAACCACTCAAGAAGACCCTCAGAAAAGTTTATGGCGTAAAAGTCATTTGTGATGTGCAAATATAGTAGTTAAAACTTTAGCAGAATGTGATGTTTGTGCAAACTATGATGTGAGGAAAGCATTTTCTGCTGCAAAATTATGCAAAGAAATGTTTGTGTGGTTTGGTTTGCCGGAGTGCATGAATTCTGATAACGAGTCATTTTTTGATTAGAGATAAAGATTAAAGTAGGAGTTTGAGACCATGGACTTCTGAAAAAAAAGACAATTCAGGCAATTTAGGTATTTGTAAGACAGGGAAATGCAGATTAAAATACAGCCTTAAGTCCATGGACGGCAAACACTGGATAAATAATCTAAAATCAAAGTAAATTAAAGGAGATGTAAGAATAACGCATGCAAGAACCAAAACTCCAGAAAAGAACAATCTGAACTGAAATAAACAACAATAAAAGTTAGTTGTTAACAAAAATCGAAGATCAACAAAAAAAGTTTCAGTAAAATCAATAATAAATGTTCGAGCATTCTTATGGGGGTTTAATAAAGTTAAAAAGTAGTGTATGAGGTTGTTGACTGTGTGTTGTCAACTACCTGTGTCCTGACTGTATGTTGAAAAGTCTGCTGGAAAGATATGTGTTTCCTAAAATAAATTGTGCTATTTCGCAATGTTGTGTGATTTTATGCTGATGTAACTGTCAGGTGTTAAGGACATTTTGCTGTTCTAAAGAAATTTGTGTTGCTGTTAATAAGTGGTTAAGTGTGTTGCAGTAGTCAAACGGTTTGAAGGTTATTAGACAAACTTGATAGCTCTGGTCTAAAACGTGTGTGCTAATAGATATATTAGTATTGCGTGTGATTTATGAGATTGTTGTTTATGTATGTGTTGTTTTTGGCTTATGAATACTATTCGCGCTGGCTAAGAGTTTCTAAATGCCGAGGAGACATCCCCGGGTGGGACTTGTATTACTTTAAGAGCGGGTTCCTATCTCGCTGGTGGCTGAGGGAGTTGTGTGCTGAAAAGTTGTGTTTCTAACTGCAGCTCCATTGCTCCTCCCCTGGTGTGTGTGAGAGGGGGATCCTAGCGCCCCCACCGCTCTACTGCACGTCCGGTATGACATAATCGCTCTCCCTTTCTCTCCTCACTGTCGGCGTGTCCGAGCTCAATGAACCTTTCTTTTTTTTTTTATCACAGCAAGGTTTTGTTGTGGTTTTTCAAGCCCCTTCCAGCATGCTGTCTCATTAGCGGTTGTTGTCTGAAGTGAATACCTATATGCCAGTGATAAATACATTTATTTGATGATTACATATAAGCTGCTATTTCAAATATTATAACCAATTGTGTTGCAAATACAGTTTAAGCCAAGTTAATATTCAAGTAAACGCTATGATCAGTTTTTTTCTCTAAGTACAGGGTGTGAGCTGAAGAAGGCTGTTGTGAAGTAGTATTTGACCAACCTACTCTGTTGCCCAAATGGTGTGTTCATAAATAAGAAATGTAAAGCTGATATTAGAACTGAAACAGGTAAAGTACTAATTGAAAATACTGAGATCCTTTAAAAAAGCATATATAAAAAGTGTCTGTGTTGATTGCATCATGATTTTCACATCAAGGTTCACATACCTGTTACAGAAGAAGTAAAATCATCATTTGAACTACAGAAGCATCAAACATCTAATAAAAACATACATATAAAGGTTCAGTAGAATGTGCCAATGGTGTATTAAAAACAACAATAGCCAAAATCATGGCTGATTTAATGGTAAACTCACCTGGGAAGATGCTTTTGCCATTGGCACTAATCTCTATGCGCTTGCAAACTAACAGACTAACCCATCTAACCCTGCATGAAATGCTTACTGGACGCCCAATGCCACTGCCACAGTGCAGGGACCCTATAGAGGGATCACCACTTCAGCAGCTGGAGCGAAATTTGGAGGACTATTTACGGGGTTTAACTCAAATCCACAGACTTGTCTTCCAACAGGTGAAAGACTGATAGTAGTGTCGGAGAGGCTGCAAAGGAAGATACCGCCAGCACAACCACTTGCAGGACTGTCCGGCCTGCAAGACGTACACCACCCACCCACGCCTGAATTCAGGCCAGAGTCGGAGTGTTCTCTGACTCAGATTAATTTGTTTGTTTTCTTTCTCTTTTGCTAACCCTTTCAGGTTTCGCAAGGGGGGAGGAAGAAGGAGAAATCCTAATGACATGCGCCACTATTATCACAACACATGTTAATTGTGTACTTGCCATAGTCACCTTAAAAAAAATGGGAGAACTACTACATCTTCTGTATGTAAAAGCTGATACATATGATTATGCACTTACCACCGACAGCACAATAGCTAACGTTCCAGGTAAACATTGGAGGTGGGACTACCCTGCACCACTAACTGCCAAGAGAAGGAATGGTGACATTACAGGTAATATGCACAGACACGTCATGTCAGGACACAGAAACAAATCAGAAAATGACAACAATAGAAGCCAGTAGATGGATTTGACTCATGAGTAAGTGAGAAAAAAAGGAGATTTGGTCAAACTAAGAACTGCACAGTGGGACTCAGACATGTTTCAGCAGTGGATAACCTACTCAGTTGAACCAGTGCACAAAGCACAGAAAAGACAGACAGTATTGCATGTTACAACGCCAAAAGAATACCACTGCTCATGCCACTGCCAGGAAGTCAAAGAGGTGACTGTCCAGATATGTCAACATGTTTTGCTATTTGTGCAATGCACATGGCACAGAAATTGGATGGATGGAGTTCGAACTCTCAAATATGCCCATATCGAATTAAAAGAAAGACAGCTATGTACGGTGGCCCAGAGGTGTCAGGCCAAATACAAAAGCCACAACACGAATACAAAAGCCACAACACGAATACAAAAGCAACAACACGAATACAAAAGCCACAACACGAATACAAATGCCACAACACGAATACAAATGCCACAACACGAATACAAATGCCACAACACGAATACAAATGCCACAACACAAATACAAAAGCCACAACACGAATACAAAAGCCACAACACGAATACAAATGCCACAACACGAATACAAAAGCCACAACACGAATACAAATGCCACAACACAAATACAAATGCCCCAACACGAATACAAAAGCCACAACACAAATACAAAAGTCACAACGGAAGTGACCCACAACGGAAGTGACCCAAAACGGAAGTGACCCACAACGGAAGTGGCCCAAAATGGAAGTGAACGGCAACGGATGTTGACAATGCGGCGGATTGTTGCTGCCATTTTAGGACCCGTGTGCCGGCTGTCTCTGGGCAACACAGAGTCCAACCTCGTCCTTGACTTTTTTCCAGGCTCTCTCCTGTTTTGCCCAAGTCTCTGTGTATCTGTTTCTGTCCCGGAGCTCCCGAGCTCCGGTCTCTGTATGCGTAGTGTGGTAGTATAGTACGGAGCTAACGAGCTTCGGGGCGCCGAGCACAGAACATTAGCCCCAGTTAGCACAACAATAGAGCAGCTAGCTTTTCTTGCTTGTTGTGTCGTTCCGAGCCGGGGCTGCAGCGCCGACAGCAGCGCTCCGGTCTGCTCCCCGAGCTTTGTACTTGCTAAGTTATGAAAATATGTGTCTGTTACTTGATTACAGCGGTCTGTTGTACTTTATTATGAACCACAGTAGCACAATCACATTCATGTGTCCTTCATTTCCATAACTCTGGCTTATATTTATTTATATATATATATATATATATATATATATATATATATATATATATATATATATATAAATATATATATATATATATTTTAATAAGGTAACGCTGAGTGGCCTTGAGCCTTGAGTCGCATCTCGTCACCTCTCTGCTGTGTCTGCAGCTGAGCACTGTGATGCATGTCTCTCTTCCCGGCCGGGAGAGTTATCATACCGTGAAATATCAAATAATAGCCGGGCCGTTTATTTGTTTCAATCACTTAACAGACCAGGCGTTTATTTGGGACAGACGTTTAATTCCTTCCTCTCAAAAATCCGGGTTGAAAATTTCACAAACTTCGCCACCTTCTCTGTGAATTATCTGGCATCATTCTGCAAGTGAAGTTGTTGCGGCGGAGGAAACTCCTCATCTCTGCTGTCACTCATGGTGGCGTACATTTGTACAGCTGTGATTGTGCTACTGTGGTTCATAATAAAGTACAACAGACCGCTGTAATCAAGTAACAGACACATATTTTAATAACTTAGCAAGTGGTCCAACTTCCTCTCCGATTTTCTCCAAGCACTCTCCTTTATTGTCCGGTCTCTGTATGTGTGTACAGCGGTATGGTGGTACAGAGCTCGGGGAGCAGACCGGAGCGCTGCTGTCGGCGCTGCAGCCCCGGCTCGGAGTGACACAACAAGCGAGAAAAGCTAGCTGCTCTATTGTTGTGCTAACTGGGGCTAATGCTCTGTGCTCGGCGCCCCGAAGCTCGTTAGCTCCGTACTATACTACCACACTACGCATAAAGAGACCGGAGTGCGGGAGCTCCGGGACAGAAACAGATACACAGAGACTTGGACAAAACAGGAGAGAGCTTGGAGGAAAGTCAGCGACGAAGTTGGACTCTGTGTTGCCCAGAGACAGCCAGCACACGGGTCCTAAAATGGCTGCAACAATCCGCCGTATTGTCAACATCCGTTGCCGTTCACTTCCGTTTTGGGTCACTTCCGTTGTGGGTCACTTCCGTTTTGGGTCACTTCCGTTGTGACTTTTGTATTTGTGTTGTGGCTTTTGTATTCGTGTTGTGGCTTTTGTATTTGTGTTGTGGCATTTGTATTTGTGTTGTGGCTTTTGTATTCGTGTTGTGGCTTTTGTATTCGTGTCGTGGCATTTGTATTTGTGTTGTGGCATTTGTATTCGTGTTGTAGCTTTTGTATTCGTGTTGTGGCTTTTGT
The DNA here is from genome assembly GCF_900880675.1 of Sparus aurata. Taxonomy (NCBI): domain Eukaryota; kingdom Metazoa; phylum Chordata; class Actinopteri; order Spariformes; family Sparidae; genus Sparus; species Sparus aurata. The sequence continues at coordinate 17,141,336 of NC_044197.1, read as the reverse complement.
ATTCGTGTTGTGGCTTTTGTATTCGTGTTGTGGCATTTGTATTCGTGTTGTGACTTTTGTATTCGTGTTGTGGCTTTTGTATTCGTGTTGTGGCTTTTGTATTTGTGTTGTGGCTTTTGTATTCGTGTTGTGGCTTTTGTATTTGTGTTGTGGCTTTTGTATTCGTGTTGTGGTGGCTTTTATATTTGGCCTGACACCTCTGGGCCACCGTAGCTATGCCACCTGTGGTATGTAAACTTGATAAACAAATCTTCCTTTTTCTGTGTAGCACGAGGAGCGGAGTTGGAGTATGTAAGCCAAAGAAATACAACCACCATAACAGATGTGGTGCGGCTGGTGAAGTGCAGCAATAACACCTGGTATCCGGCCACCAATGGGGGCAATGCTACCACCATAAAAATGTGTGAATCCAGCCCAGCAAGCCCGGACGCTGAGGGAGAGAGAGGACAATGTCGCATAGAGGCTCACACCACGAGGTAGGAGGGCTCAGTGATTAGCCCAACCAAGACTATAGGATGAGATCGCCGCAGATGATGTGGGAAGGCTGAATTTTCAATCAGAGCCGCAATCCTTTCACCATATATCCTGGCCTAAAGCTTATGTCCTATGCCCTGGTTTTTCACAGCAGCCAGGAAGTCATCAACATCATGGATGGAGGACAAAATGTAACTTGGTAAATGTGCCAACAAGGCTGCAAGCCTGGCTAAAGTTGCTGTCCACTCCTGGACTTCCAGCAATTGTACAATGATCTGTTGGATTCAACACAGTTGTGTGAGATCAGATGTTGTAAATGTGTTGTGATGATGAAATGAGTGTTTGATAAAGGTAAGCGGGCACTCATTCATGAAGGTCATGTCAGAAAGCTGAGTGCCGTAAAAAGCACAAGAAAGGTATTAAACCAGTGTGGTTTACAAGAAACCAGTAAGTTCATAGGGGCTCTGGTGGAATGTTGGCCTCAGGGCCGCCACACTAACGAGGGAACACCATGGGTAACATGTCACTAAGGCTATCACATCACCCAAGTGTGTCGTATCAAGTAAGTCCATCTGCTAAGATTGAATAGAGCTCTTACCTTTCTTTATCTAATTGGATCAATGGGCGGAAAATAAATAAATAAATAAATGAATAAATAAAAAAATACCAGAAGAAAAGAAAAAAGTTTCCCAAAAACAAAAGGTGGTGTAGGTGTTTCATGTCAATGATCTGATAATTACTGATCAAGTGTTCGTTGAACCGACCTAATAAGGATTACCTTCGCAAGGTATGTCTAGATAATATTCTAATCCATAGAGGTTAAAGAATTTGTCTATGTAATCTTATACTTTCCTTTAAATTTTCTTAAAATTCTATGCTATATCCACATGAGCACAAGTTACCTTATTATGCATACTTAAAACACAAATCTAGAAGTGTTGAGTGATGTCATTCACCAAGAGTTCGATTCTTGTGTGTTACAGTAACAAGAGTGCCTTCAAAAGGTTAATTACAATGTGTGGTTTATTGCTGTACTCATAATCTGTTTGCACCCACAGAATAGGCCAGATGGTGGGCCACATTACAGGGAAGTTACCTCTCCGGAACAGTTAAGGAGAGGAAGTTCCCCCTGTCATGTTGCCAGGTCAGAATAGAGATCTGTCAATGAATATCACCGGGTCATCTGTTTGAGGGCTGGTCCAGAAGATGGCTCAGGGAGAGCTCTCAGCTATCCTCTTGATAGTTGAAGCACTTCCCTATGGGTTGATACTCATATCAGTCTTGTAGGGGGTTGCATTTATATTGTTTGAAACTATTTATATTATGTTTTATTTACAATATACTTATACTATTGTTTGTGATACGATGATAAGATGATTGTACTCCCTGATGTTAAAGTTTGAAGTATTGGTCCTTTTTTGAAGGACCAAAGGGGGGACTGTAGTGGCAAATATTGTCAGGCGGGGGGTTAAAGGGAAGACTATGGAAAATACACAGGAGAACTTAAAGGACACATGAGGGTATGGAAAAACAAGACACAAGACAAGATACAGAGACATGGAAATCAAATACAAGAAAACACAAGACAAAACCAGACAAGAACACAACAAACAGATCTACAGTCATGACAGTACCCCCCCCCCCCCCCCTCAAGGGACAGCTCCAAGATGTCCCTCAAAACATGAGTCCAAGTGAGGCTGGGAGGGTGGAGGGGGGTCAGGAGGAGGGCCAAGGTCCAAACAAACAGGAGGGTTGGAGGCGAGGACTGGAGCCCACTGGAGGCCGGGGGCGTGGGCTGGGGCCCCCTAGAGGTCGGGGACGTGGACTGGGACCCACTAGAGGCTGGGGACGAAGACGAAGACGTAGGCGTTCTGGAGGCCGGCGACGAAGACGAAGGCGTTCTGGGGGCCGGCGACGAAGACGAAGGCGTAGGCGCTCTGGAGGCCGGCGACGAAGGCGAAGGCGTAGGCGCTCTGGAGGCCGGCGACGAAGGCGAAGGTGTAGGCTGGCACTCACTGGAGGCCGGCGGCGAAGGCGTGGGCTGGCACCCACTGGAGGCCGGCGGCGAAGGCGAAAGCGTGGGCTGGCACCCACTGGAGGCCGGCGGCGAAGGCGAAGGCGTGGGCTGGCACCCACTGGAGGCCGGCGGCAAAGATGTGGGCTGGCACCCACTGGAGGCCGGCGGCAAAGACGTGGGCTGGCACCCACTGGAGGCCGGCGGCGAAGACGTGGGCTGGGACCCACTGGAGGCCGGCGGCAAAGACGTGGGCTGGAACCCACTGGAGGCCGGCGGCGAAGACGTGGGCTGGGACCCACTGGAGGCCGGCGGCGAAGATGTGGGCTGGGACCCACTGGAGGCCGGCGGCGAAGACGAAGGCTGTGGCCCTCTTGAGGCCGGATCGCTGACTGGGAAACCCTCCTGGGCCTTGGCCGGACCACCAACAGAGGTTCGCAGGGAGCTGGACGGGAGCTGGACGCTGGACTTGGCGTGGGACTCGGCCGGGCCTCCGACCGAGGAGCAGGCGCTGGACTTGGCGTGGGACTCGGCCGGGCGTCCGACCGAGGAGCAGGCGCTGGACTTGGCGTGGGACTCGGCCGGGCCTCCGACCAAGGTGCAGGCGCAGGACTTGGCGTGGGACTCGGCCGGGCCTCCGACCGAGGTGCAGGCGCTGGACTTGGCGTGGGACTCGGCCGGGCCTCCGACCGAGGTGCAGGAGCGGGCCTCGGCCGGGCCTCCGACCAAGGTGCAGGAACGGGCCTCGGCCAGGCTTCCGACTGAGGTGCAGGAACGGGCCTCGGCCGGGCCTCCGACCGAGGAGCAGGTACGGGCCTCGGCAGGTCCTCCGACCGAGGCGCTGGGACAGGACTTGGCATGGGCCTCGGCCGGTCCTCCGACCGAGGAGCAGGGACAGGACTTGACATGGGCCTCGGCCGATCCTCCGACCGAGGAGCAGGGACAGGACTTGACATGGGCCCCGGCCGGTCCTCCGACCGGGGAGCAGGGACAGGACTTGGCATGGGCCTCGGCCGGTCCCCCGACCGAGGAGCAGGGACAGGACTTGACATGGGCCTCGGCCGGTCCTCCGACCGAGGAGCAGGGACGGGCCTCGGCCGGTCCTCCGACCGAGGAGCTGGGACGGGACTTGGCATGGGCCTCGGCCGGTCCTCCGACCGAGGAGCTGGGACGGGCCTCGGCTGGTCCTCCGACCGAGGAGCAGGGACGAGCCTCGGCCGGTCCTCCGACCGAGGAGCTGGGACGGGCCTCGGCCGGTCCTCCGACCGAGGAGCTGGGACGGGCCTCGGCCGGGCCTCCGACCGAGGAGCAGGGACAGGCGCCATCAGGTCCGCCGACTGAAGGCCACAGGCAGGAACAGGCGCCATCAGGTCCGCCGACTGAAGGCCACAGGCAGGAACAGGCGCCATCAGGTCCGCCGACTGAAGGCCACAGGCAGGAACAGGCACCATCAGATCCGCCGACTGAAGGTCACTGGCAGGAACAGGCACCATAAGGTCCGCCGACTGAAGGCCACTGGCAGGAACAGGCACCTTCAGGTCCGCCGACTGAAGGCCACTGGCAGGTGTCGACCGGGCCGCCGACTGAAGGCCACTGGCAGGTGTCGACCGGGCCGCCGACTGAGGGCCAGCTGGAACCGTTGTCAGCCATGCCGTCAAAGGGGATGACCCAGGATGACCCTGGCATCGGCTGGGCAGCCAACATAGGAGCTGGGAATCGAGCTGAGGCGTGGTCTGTGGCCGGAGCTGAGGCATGGTCTGACGCCGGAGCTGAGGCATGGTCTGACGCCGGAGCTGAGGCATGGTCTGACGCCGGAGCTGAGGCATGGTCTGGCGCCGGAGCTGAGGCATGAGTTTGGGCCCCAGAGCCTGACTTCAGGGAGCCAGGACGTGGACGGGCTGGTCGCTTTCTCGGTGGGGCCTTGTAGGCCAGCCGGGTTCCACAAAAAGGGGACATTTTAGCTGAGGCATGGGCTGAGGCATGGGCTGGTAGCTTGGCTGTGGCTGAAGAAACCAAGGCCTTTCTGAGGTTAGCCAGCTCCGCTATAAAAAGTGCGACACATGGGATTTCCTTCAACCAAGTCCTAATAAACAGTTCTTTATCAAAACTTGCTATGGCTCTTAGCTTCTTCTTTGTGTCAGCCTCGCCACTGACAACCTCCAACAGTCTGTCCCCTAGCCTACAAAGCTGTAGGCTGTAGTCTGCTGGGTCCATTTTAGGTCTGGTCATTCTGTCAGGCGGGGGGTTAAAGGGAAGACTATGGAAAATACACAGGAGAACTTAAAGGACACATGAGGGTATGGAAAAACAAGACACAAGACAAGATACAGAGACATGGAAATCAAATACAAGAAAACACAAGACAAAACCAGACAAGAACACAACAAACAGATCTACAGTCATGACAAATATAAACTGGGTCATGATCATGCATATAAATTTATTTGAGAAATACACCTTACAGTTGTGTGCTAACAGTGAATATGAGCCTGATGTGGGACCAAGGTCAGATGCTCCCTTTATAATAACAAGGCTGGAGTGAGGGAGCACCCGAGGCCAAGATAGAGGCCTGGGTGAGACACTTTGCAGCCATTAGGGAAGATATTAAAAAAATAATATTAAGATGATAGTCTCGCGTCATCATGACGAGGGGGGTGGTCCAAGAGGGGCGTTGGTGACACTGACCCCAGGTATAAAAGGGGGTGATCCGGGGAGATTTCTCAGTTGTTTGGGGGTATCTAATGGATTTATAATAAACACCTTTTTGACTGAAGACCTGCTGCCTCGCCTCTGATTTTGGACTTAGTCTCTGGAGGAGATTTGGGGACTTAGTCTCTGGAGCAGATTTGGGGATTTAGTGTCTGGGCGGATTTCACCTCTGGTCTGGACTTAGGTTCTGAGCGGATTTCACCTCTGGTCTGGACTTAGGTTCTGAGTGGATTTCACCTCTGAGTTGGACTTAGAATCTGGGCTGTTTCTCCTTTAATTTGGATTTTAACCATTGAGCGGATTTACAGGGTCTGATAGTGGAATAATTTGACGGATACGGGTGGTAGTCTCCCACTACACCTTGCATCACTCTTCAGTGCTAGCTCAAGCTCCTCTCGCTCTAGTGCTCGTGTTTCTATGGTAAACACCTGAAGATTATTTATATAGTATAATAACACTAAGTGTGGGATCTGACAAAGATATTTCCTCTGAACAGAGAGTGGCTTATCCCAACAAGTTCCAGAAGGACCACAAGAAGCAGGTATGTTTAGATGATGTTTTAAACAATGACAATGTATTGTGCAGCTTAATTCACAGCTGTAACATGTTTCGACCTATGTTGCAGTGTTCTCCTGGCTGGTGTTTAACTTCCTTGCATTATTGTTGCAGGCTCTCATGTCTCAAGCAGCATCACTTTCAAAGAGCAGAAGCAGTGCCGCAAGCTTTGAGGCCCTCACCAAACAGGTGGATCTTTTTAAACAAATTAAAAAACATCTTCAAATCTTTTCACTAATGGGTTTTGTTTATGTACTGTGAATTAACCCTGATCGTTCTCATAGAACAAATTCCTTGGCAATGAAGCACCTCCTGCCTTTGCCATCATCATCCGTGCTGTCAGAGCTGACAATAAGGTGATGGGATACCAGCTGGCAGTGTACTCGGACAAACCTTCCACCAGACTTCAGATTATTCTGGCTGCCTTGGCTGCCGACAACAACTGGAAGCTCTGTGCTGATGGAGCTCTGCTTAGCAAGCACAAAGTCACTGTAAGATATTGTCTGGCTTATATGGAAACCAGGAGAAAATTTAAAAAGGTTATTGTTAAAATCATTGCCTCTGTCTGTCAATAGGCTAAAGTCAGCTGGGGAGCAGAATGCAAGCAGTACGACACCATGATCACAGCTGAGACTGGTCTTATTGGTCCAAGCCCTGCAGCTCGTGTCAGAGTTGCCTGGAAAGACCTCCCTTCTACCATTAAACGCTACGCAAAGAAGTATGAAACTTCCAGTGGTCTGTTAGCCTATTCACATGCATAACAGACTATGTGAAATGTCTGACATTTGGAAATTCTTTTACAGGGTGTACGACCTCATTCCTGCTAACCTGGTGCCTGGCTTGATTAAAGAAAAGGAGAAAAACAGCGCCAATCAGCTATCACTGGCAGTGATTGCCACATCCGACAAGACCATTGACCTGATTTGGAAATCTCCAACAGTAACAATAATACAGTACTTCTCCCAAAATTTCAAGTCAGATTTGTTTTTGCATTTTCTTTCTAATAATTGTGAATTATTCTGTCCCCAGCGTACTGTCTATAAGCTGGCTTTGCATCTTCCCTACCCTCTGCCACTTGATGGAATCAAAGGTCTCACCCCCTTCGATGGCTTAGCTGATCAAGTCCACTTCTTGTTTGCAAAGGCTGCCGCAGGTAAGACTTGACTTCTTGTTTAAATATGAAATGCACAAACATTAACCACTAACAATTTTCTCTCTTCATAGCCGAGTGTAGCTTCAGTGGAGACACACTGACCACATTCAATGGCAGGAAATACAAGAACAAGATGCCGTTGTCTTGCTACCAAGTTCTGGCACAGGATTGCACCAATGAGCTGAAGTTCATGGTTCTGTTGAAGAAGGATCACACTGAACAGAACCACATCAATGTGAAAATTGCTGACATGTGAGTGTACATTAAGAAAAAAAGATTGAGGCTGTGTTTTTTCCATCCACGAGGCAGAAAAACTAAATAACATTTATGCTTCTGCGCTTATAGTGATATTGACCTGTACCTGAGGAACACTAACGTGATTGTGAAGGTCAATGGAATGGAAATACCCATCAACAACCTGCCTTACCAGCATCCTACAGGTAGACAAAGTTGTTCAATTATTTTCAAGTGATGTATTTAAGTTGGTTTGAAGTAAAGGATTATGATCTGGTTGTTTGCTCGGTCAGCCAAAATCCAGATGAGACAAACGGGTGAGGGCATCTCTGTGTTCGCTCCCAGCCTTGGTCTTCATGAACTCTACTTTGACAGGAACTCATGGACGGTAAATGCAACATTAACTATGTTAAAGTTTTTGTAAAATTAACATACTTTCCTTTAAATACAATGTTGTATTAGTTTAAATGGATTTTGAGGCTTAAAACTTTGACCTTAGAGAGAAAAGATAAAGATCTTTTCAAGAGCTGCTGCACTTCGATGACACTTTTGGTTCGATCTTCATATGCAGGTAAAAGTGGTGGACTGGATGAAGGGACAAACCTGTGGACTCTGTGGAAAGGCTGATGGGGAAGTCAGACAGGAGTACCGCACACCCAACGGACGTGTGACCAAGAGCGCAGTCAGTTATGCTCATTCCTGGGTCCTGCCCGCCGAGAGCTGTAGGGACACCACTGGTGAGACACAATGGTTCATTGACAGCAACACCTATTTTTAGATAAATGCCCCTCCTTCTTTCTTCTTTTCCAAAACAATTTGGTGAAAGCAAGCCTGTTGAACACGGAATGATGACCAACACCTTTCTCTCACAGAGTGCCGTATGAAGCTTGAATCTGTGCAGCTGGAGAAACAGGTAAACATTCATGGCCAGGAATCCAAATGCTACTCTGTTGAGCCCGTGCTGCGTTGCCTGCCTGGCTGCTTCCCTGTCAAGACCACCTTTGTCACTGTCGGCTTCCACTGTGTGCCTGCTGGTAAGTCTGCAAGAAACAGTCTTCACAAAACAGACTGATACTACATGTATCCTATCTTTAACTGCTTTACTCTCTCCATTTTCGCAGACACTACCCTGAACCGCTCTGAGGGTCCGAGCAGCATCTACGAGAAGAGCGTCGACCTGAGGGAAACAGCATAAGCCCACGTGGCCTGTCGCTGCACCGCTCAGTGCGCTTAACATCTTTGCCTTCAGCCATATCTTGTTTTATTCTGTGTTTCATTGGAGCTATTGTTGATATGTATATTTAAATAAATATCAGTAGCATCAAGCACGTGTTATGTGAAATTCTTTACAGGTGAAGCTGCCAAACATCAGTAAGACAAACAGAATGTTCACTTACACTGAGCGATCATTCTTTATGATCACCACGGTACATGTTAATATGAAACATAGTTCATATGTATAAATAAGAAATCATAAAAATTCATTGTCTAAAACAAGTATTACAAGAGTAATACATTTAAATCCTCCCCTTTGATATCCTTTTTTTTTATTGCTCTTTACTGCTTTTAGTTGTTACCTTTAATCTACATTTACATTTTAGGGCATTTAGCAGATGCTATTGTCCAAAGCAACTTACAGTACTTCTTGCATACATTCATACACTGATATTGAAATTATTCTACTACTTATTTCTATTTTTGCATTACTTCCCGATCATATTGACTTTTTGTGTTCTTACACTTTCCGCTTTTGCTTTATTTGCCAAAGCACTTTGTAAACGTTTGACCTTTTCAAAGGTGCTATGTATATAAAGTTTATATATTATTTTATACATATTAATATTAGTGAAATACACTAAATATGGTATTTAATGAGTTGTATTGACAATGACAGAGTCAAATTGGCAGTGATATTAAAGGTAGCAATATATTTTATTGCACCTAAAAATCAACATTAATTTTTGTTACTGTCATTTGTTTCAGATGTCCTTCCTACAGAACAGGAAAGAGTTATACTGTTTATAGAGACATACAGTTATCTTACATATCAGGAGCAATCATTATAGAGAAGACAGGGGTTGTGGTTAAAATAGAGAATGTGTGAGGGTTCTGTGTTTTGGTGTTTTTGCCCTGCCTGTTTTTTCCCTGCCTCTTTGTTCCTCCCCCTCTGCACTTGTTGCTTTTACTTGTGGAGCCCCTTTGTTAAAATAAACATTTTTGATGCACCTATCCAACCTGCCTGCCTCTGCTTTAGGGTCCAGCTGTCAGTAGGCCCGTAACAGAATGATTTATGTTTCAGGGCTTTATTACAGTAATTCTATTTGTCAGACTATCAGCAGATTTTAGTTAGAGCTTCTCTCATGTGAAACATGAATGTGCAGATTAAAAAATAGATACATATAACGTGTTGTGTTAGTGAGTGTTAAAGGAGCTAGTAGGTTGTTTAGCCTTTGGACAAAGCCAGTCCCTGATCATAGTCCATTCAGTCAGCTGGGGGTAGCTTCATATTTACCATATTAATACCTATATACATATCATTATAACCTACGTTGTTTACTGTTGTTATGTTGTAGAGATAGATGATGTGTCTGCAGCATTTCATAATCCGTATGGATAAAACAATTAGTGATTTCATCATTTTATTATGTAATAAACAACAAACGAATTAATTCATAATAAAAAATTACAGCTATTAAAATACCTGGACACTCATCGATCATCAAAATACCTATTACATGTACCTCTTGCTGTTACAAAATCAAAATAAGACACTTTATTAACTTTTATTAATTAATTAATCAATTGAAATTCTGAGATGGTCTCGATCCATGATAATAAGCCTGCATTTAACCGACTGCGCTGTTTAATTACGTCAAAATGCACATGAATTAATATCTCGCAATTGCGCGAGAGGGCGCCATATAGAGGGGAAAAGGACAAGGACAAATCCAAGGGCCCCTGGCTGACAGGGGCCCCAAAAAATAGGTAAAGACTAATATACATTATTAAATCATCATCATTTTGTATATATTTCAAATATTATAATGAAATTAATTATCTCTTTGTTTTTACTTGTTTTTTGGCAGTAAAAGTTAAATAACATCCATACTTACCGACCACCCTCCCTGTCCCAGTGAAGAAGGTGAGCAATGTTGTGTTCATTGACATGCCAGTTAGCATCATTGCAGGGAGTCTGTGTGGCATCATCATCAGCAGCTGTCTGTCAGCCCCCTATAGAATAAAAATAGCCTATAATCCATATTTATTTCAGAATGATTTGCATGTATTAAAAATAGTTCTGAAATGAAAAGAGCATATGAATGTGTATATATGATATAGTTCAAATTCAGCTATCACTAAAATAAAATATTAGGTCAGTAGTTTGGGACTCCCACCCCCCTGCTTTGCAGTAGGAACAGAGGAGAACATTTCTGGTGCATGCAGACTGTGTGACTCAATACAACTCTCAATACAATCAGAGAAATGTTTATATTTTCTGGAAATCAGAAGATTAAATCGCAACGACCATATAGCCTTATATATGTATTTTTTCACCCCAAATCCAATGCCACCGCCTGTGAGTCTACAGTTGTGGAGATAAATTAGACCTGCATGCAGGACTACAAGGGAGACAGTGAGCAGTAACCACCACCGCCTGCTGAGACAAGGGCCCAATTGGATTTCTTTTCATAGAGCCCAAAATCCCTGTAGTAACCCAAAAAAACCCATCCATGTCACCTCCAGGGCTCCGTATATCCATGTTCATATTTGATTGAGTAATTTATTGACTATCTCTGTATAACTCAGTACATAGGCATGTTTATGTATTCATAAATCTCATACATATGGTCAAGGTCAAGTTTATTTCAATAGCACATTTAAAAAAACAAAACAAAGTTCACCAAAAAAAACCCCAAAGTGCTTCACATACCCAAGAATCAACAATACACAAAACATCAAACAAACAGGGCACACGTGTAGAGACTTGAACGTTTCAGCGGTCTGAGCAATTTTTTATTTGCAGAGGCAAACTGTTCTATAATTTAGGAGCAGCTGCTGAAAACAAATTAAGTTAATTCAGTGGCTAATAGTCTGAGCTGGAGAAAGCTGATTTTGTCAACAGAACTAATTTGTCTGTCAAGCTTAAAAGCACTGTCAATAATCAAGCCCAAATTTTTGGGAAACTGTCCAACGCCCTGAGACGCTTGCGATTAACTTCATGTATGAACACTCCCCATCTGGCCTCTCATGTTAAATTTCAGAGCCATATGAGTAAGTATGCAGCGAATACGCTGATTTTCAAGTACGAAAGTAATTTATTGGACCAGTTCTATATTTTGATTAGAACAGATACTGTTAAAGTTAAAACACTGTAACCTGTATTAGATTAGGTAGTAGTCTCTTAGGCACCATGAGGAATTCATGACCGGCAGGGGTGAGGATGGCTGTACACATTTTTTCATCATACTCAGCATGCCAAGTCAGAGGGTGAGGAATGATAAATGCACATGGGCCATGATGTAACCATTTAGCGGTGCATATTCACAAAATAAATTGCATTTAGTCAAAACCGGTGAACCCGTGCAGTTGCCAGCTTTTCACATGGATCCTGTTTTTGCCAGTTTATGGATCTGCAACTTTGAGTTTTAATCATACTCAGATATACTTTAGCTGCTGTCAGATCATAAGTACAACCTTGTTTATCAAAATGTTGCCGATTTTGGGAAGGCGTGGCAGATTGATAAACTGTCATTCATCAAGAATTTGTTGAAATAGCCAAGCTCTTCACGTCCACCTGCTTCCAGTGTTTATGCTAAATGTCGCTAACCGACTCCTAACTCTAGCTCTAGGGATTCTCGCCAGGGATTTTGGGCCCCATGAAAAGAAATCTAATCGGGCCCTTGTATAGGCCAGCAAAATATTTGACGCCGTTTTATATAAAACTATGCATTTTAATGATATTTTTGACTATCATTCCCATATTTGTGAGAAGAACCTTGTAGTTCTGCATGCAGGTCTAATTTATCTCCACAACTGTAGACTCACAGGCAGTGGCATTGGATTGGGGGTTAAAAATACATATATGAGGCTATATGGTTGTTGTGATTTAATCTTCTGATTTTCAGAAAATATAAACATTTCTCTGATTGGACTGAGAGTTGTATTGAGTCACACAGCACCAGAAATGTTCTCCTCTGTTCCTACTGCAAAGCAGTTAAAAACTGTTTTTAATACATGAAAATCATTCTGAAATAAATATGGATTATAGGCTATTTTTATTTTATAGGGGGTTGACAGCTGCTGCTGATGCACTAGATGTATCTGTTCGAAAAACATGTTAATTTTAATTATACTATATATTTTAATTATACTATATATTTCCTTTTCTTTTTTGTAATAGTAAAAAGAGCAAGAGAGACAGAGAAATCCCGACAGACTGCCTGCAATGATGCTAACTGGCATGTCATTGAACAAAATGTTGCTCACCTTCTTCACTGGAATAGGGAGGGGTATAGTTATGGGGAGACTGGGGTGCTGCTGACTCGTCTGTTGTTAAGTTTGCTAAAAGGGGCAGGGACAATAATTTAATATGAATATCTTTCTAAACGTTTCCCTGCACTGATTAAATGTTGATGAAATGAAGGCTAACACTAGTCTGTCGCTAGCTATCTTATTTCACTATGGACATTAAGCCAACAGGTTAATACCACTCACAGACTATAGGCTACCCAACTTTCTTGGTGAAAAACTGGGTTACAGATTGACACCCTTTCCTTTCTCTTTCTTCCCTCTCTCTTTCCTCTCTTTCCTCTTTTTAAATCCAGATTTTGATTTTGGCAACATTGTGATCACTGTAGTTCTGGCGTGGTCGGTCAATATGATTGATTACTTTTTGGTCAATGAGGATATTTAACTTTTACTACCAAAAACAAGTAAAAATAAAGAGATCATTAATATTATTATCATATTTGAAATATACACTCAATGATGATGGTTTAATAATTTCAACCCTTGGAATTGTCCTAACTTTTACCCCCTATATGGGGCCCCAGGGTAGTATAGGTGTGTGTGTGTGTGTGTGTGCGTGCGTGCATGTGGATGAGAAGGAGACAGAATGGAATTATATACACATATAATATGGCATAGATAGATTATACAATAAAAATAAATAAGTAAATGAAGTAAAAAGCATAAATATGAAAAGAGAAGGAAGAGGAAAGAAAAAAGAGAAAAAATAGATTAATAGATAATAATCTGCAACACTATATGGCATATTAACATAGTAAAGTGCACTATCATTTAACCTAATATGATGTGACAAGGTAATATGAGATAAGATAAGATAATATAGGGTAATACAAGACACTATAATATAAAATGCAATATGATTTAACCTAATATAGTGTGCAGAGATAATGTAAGATATGATAATGCAATACAGGGCATTCTGAGACATTATAATATAACCGAGACATTATAATATATATATTATATTATAATGTCTCGTAATGCCCTGTCAGCGGAAGTAGTCATCTGTCATGGCAGCCCCCATAGGCTCCCGAGGAAACAGGTGGATATACACATATATGTAAATATAACCCAATGTAAACCAATATATCATGACAATGACTATCGTAAGACTAATCATTGGAGTTATAATTAATAATTTATATTGCAGTGATAACAATAATCGCATTGAGGGGTGAGGCCAGACCGGGGCATCAGGGGGGCAAGCAAGGGGGCCCCCCACCCGGGCCCAAGTAGCCCAGTGGGGAGCCCCAGCGGAAAACTTGAGCATTAGCCGAACCCGAAGGTAGCTGCTGGTCTCCGTTGCAAATCTGACCTTCTGCGCCACTTCCTGGTCTGGGCAACTTCCAGACCCTTGGGACGGGGTCTGCCCCCTGAGGAGTGGCTTTTTTCTTTTGTTTTAAAGAGAGGGGGAGAGGTAGGGCCCAACCACTCCACCCCACCCGCCCCCACCCGATACCATACCCCAAGAGAACCAGGCAATCCAGTCCGGCCCCAACCCTCCACCTTTATTTTATTATAATAATGTCATTGTCATCATGATAATGACATTATCATGAGGATAATTGTTACGGAAAAAAAAAGAGGAGGAGATACATCATCTAACTAATATCTGAAAAAGTTAAGAGAGAATTTACTTGACTCATGCTTCACTGTAGGCTGGAATGGAGGAATTGTCAAACCACCAGCGTCCAGACCTGCAATCTTTGAATTGAGATGTAAAATACATAATATTTACTATAATTTAAACTTATACATTTTTCTAATAAAAAGAAAAAAGAAGAAAATAAAAAAGATATATCATAGAGCTTAAGAAATAAATCAAAACAAGGTTGTGGAAAAAAGGTGCTAAATGATTAATTTCAGTTTATATAATTGTATACAAACATATATATAAAATATTTGTTTATACATATAAAAACGCATGGTAATTACACCTCCAGTTCACAACTGACTGTAAGAGAAATGTCATCACATCGGTGGTCACCCTGACCACGGCAAATAAAGTGAGCAAACAGGCACAGTCGGGGTGCCCTCTTGTTTGAACTTTGAAACTCCTTTTCAACAATACCATGAAGAGAAGGCACAGACATTTACAGCATTTACATGATAAAATTAATAGCTCTGTTATGAGTAATGGAAGACAAAAATAATTCAAGCAAATGAGTATGAAGCAGTAATTAACAGTTGCTTGAGTTAAATAAACATTTTGTCATTTCTTCCCCCATTAAATAAAAAACCATGAACTTTGGATAAAAGAAAACAACATGGGTATCTTTTTCATCCTTTGGGAAAAGGTTGTTACTAACTGTTAAACTCCTTAAGTGTATTCACAATATACTATTTTTCAAAATTGTTGATTGAATTAAAATTAATGAATAAAATAAAAAATATAAATCATACAATTATAAAAATAATAAAATGTTCCTCTTTTATATGTTATATCAAATAAAAACAACATATTTACCAATAATTTAACATAGAGTAACTACCAAAAAAGGTGATATTTTCAAATTAAGTAAGGATTATTAAAGGAAAACAGGGGTTTCTTCTTCCATATTACTGTCAAATGAATTGTGAGACACAGCAAACATTTTGAAACAGGATGATTAACTTTGACCTCGCAGATTTGAGGAGAATAAGGTCAGGTGAACCTAACTTTTCATTAACTAACATACTGACCCATGCTGGAAAAGCCAAAGTTTGTTTCAATCTAAAAGGTGATATGACCAAATTATCTAATGAAGTGTATTGATCAGATGTGCTTCCATGTCATCCTGGTTTTGATTCATCAGCAGAATTTTTGTTTTAAAAGGCTGCCTGTGACTGCAGATGTTCACAACCCCATCAGCCATGAGAGCGGTCGTGCTTGCCCTGACGCTGGCCCTTGTGGGTGAGTACGACTTCAGTTTTTACGAAAGGAGTTTTTGTATCAATTTGTATCAGACACTGAAAAATACTTTACATTTTGTGCCATTTTAAAATAATCTCTATGAAATGGTTGTTTCCAAAAGAGAGTTTAAAGTTCAATGTTGTGTATCATATAATTTATTTAAAAAGCACATTGTCCATTGTTTTTAAACTTCCAGATTATTCAGTTTATCATACTGTAATACCATGAACAATGTTAAAGTAAAAAACAAAAAATCCTTTCTTTGAGCTTTTTTTTGCTAATGTTACAGTGTAGGCTTAATGGTTGATGTTTCCAGTTTTCCTGCTTTTTAAAGTCATAGTATGACCCAGGTGCCTGCAATAATAAAATTAAAGTAAAATGTAATTTAATGTTTAATTAGATATAGTTAATTTACAGTAAAGACAAAACTGTATAAACAAAACATCTTTAAGTTTTCAATTTCACGTGTACCTTTTCAATATCATTTCTTTAATTTAAAAAGGTATATACAATAGAATAATATTACATTGGATTTTTCAAAATTAATTTAAAAAAATGCTAGACACTAGATTTAATAGTTTTACTATTGACATGATGGATTACTGAATTCTTTTACATTTTTCAGCTGGTCAACCTCATAACCTTGGTAAGTTTAGTACTTTATTAAGATCTTCTTTCATTTTTTCAATTGATATATAGTAACAGATAAAAAAAGAAAAAAAAGTGGATTCATTGTAATATTTACCACAGCTAAATTAACTGAAAGTAAATTATCCTGGTACAATCTGTTTATTTTATAATTCATTGTTCAACATGACGCCAGATATAACTCTATTATTCTTGGGGACACGGATGAATACTTCTCACTTCTCTGAGTGAAACTGTTCTTACAGCTCCTGAGTTTGCTGCCGGCAGAACTTATGTTTACAAGTATGAGACGTTGCTCCTGGGCGGTTTGCCTGAGGAGGGTTTGGCAAAAGCCGGGCTCAAAATCAGCAGTAAAGTTCACATCAGTGCCGCAGCCGAAAATATATACCTGCTGAAGGTAAAGATAAGAATCATGTTTAAAAAACAATCCATTTTGATATTAAACACAAACTGACATGTAATAAAATTTAATTTGCACACTCTAGCTTGTGGAACCTGAAATCTTTGAGTTGAGTGGTGTCTGGCCCAAGGACCCTTTAATCCCAGCAGCCAAGCTGACTTCAGCCCTGGCAGCTCAGCTCACAACTCCCATCAAGTTTGAGTACACCAGTGGTGTTGTTGGGAAAATGTTCGCCCCTGAGGGAGTCTCCACAATGGTGCTTAACGTTTACAGAGGTATCCTGAATGTCCTTCAGCTAAACATCAAGAAGACACACAACATCTATGAGTTGCAGGAGGTTTGTCAGAGATCTTTTAGTACTGAACCTAGATCAGTTACAGGAAGTTGAATCTCCCCATTAATGTATTCTCTTCTCTTCAGGCTGGAGCTCAGGGTGTGTGCAAGACCCTCTATGCCATCGCTGAAGACGAAAAGGCTGAACGCATCCTTTTGACAAAGACCAGGGATCTGAATCACTGTCAGGAGAAGATCATGAAGGACATGGGGTTGGCATATACTGAGAAATGTGCAAAGTGTCAGCAGGTAAAATCAAGCAATTTCTTGTATAAGGAAAAAGTATGAAATGTTACATGAGATTAAGAAACTTTGTGGTTCACCTTCACAGGATTCAAAGAACCTAAGGGGAGCCACAGCATACAACTACATCCTGAAGCCAGCTGCTAGTGGTATTGTGATCCTTGAGGCAGCTGTCAATGAACTAATCCAGTTCTCACCTTTCACTGAGATGAATGGAGCTGCTCAGATGCAGACCAAGTATGTCAAAAGATACTGAGAATGTGATAGGCTATTGTTTGGAGGTGATGGAGCTGCAAATGAACCTTTCTCTGATTACTTTCAAGGCAATCCTTGGTGTTCCTTGAGATCCAGAAGGCCCAAATTGTACCAATCGAAGTTCAGTATCTTCACCGTGGATCTCTGAAGTACGAGTTCTCCACCGAGCTCCTTCAGGCACCCATCCAGCTCATCAAGATCAACAATGTGCAGACCCAGGTATTGTCTCAGAATTCTTCAAAAATCGGTGAAGTCATGAATGACAATATGTGAATCTCCACTACATTAAGTGATTTCCTCTTCAATCCTGTGTTCTCACATGTAGATTGTAGAGACTCTGAACCATCTGGTCAGCCACAATGTGGAGAGAGTTCACGAGGATGCCCCTCTTAAGTTTTTGGAACTTATTCAGCTCCTCCGTGCAGCCCGCTTTGAAGACCTGGAAATGCTCTGGAGCAAGTACAGAACAAGACCAGCCTACAGGTGACTTTTAACATTTGAAAAAGATATAAGATAAACAATATATGGCACGTGTACAGGTTCACTCACTCCATCTTCATCTTCCAGGCAGTGGATCTTGGATGCCATCCCTGTCATTGGAACTCCTGCAGCTCTAAGATTCATCAAGGAGAAATTCGCAGCTGATGAGTTGACTGTTGCTGAAGCAGCTCAGGCTTTGATTGCATCCATTCACATGGTGACAGCAAGCACTGAGGCCATCACGCAGGTTGAGGTGGGTATAAACAAGTAATCAACCTATAAACAATAAAGCAAGTTATTCTGGTGGCAATAAGAATGGATGAACAACAGATTTCTGACTGTTGCTCTCTTCTAGGCCCTGGCAGCTAACAACAAAATAGTGGAAAGCCCAATTCTGCGTGAGATCGTCCTCCTTGGCTATGGTACCATGATTTCCAAGCACTGTGTTGAAATGGCTGTCTGCCCTGCAGAACTCATCAAGGTGATTCAACCTTGTTATTATCATATACTTTAAACTCTGCACATTTCTGCATGACTAATTGATATTTTAATTTCTCATGTTCCTCATCAGCCCATCCAGAACCTCCTTGCAGAGGCTGTTGCTGAAGCTGACACCCAGGAAATCAGCCTGCTCCTGAAGGTTTTGGGTAATGCTGGCCATCCTTCTAGCCTTAAACCAATCACAAAGATCCTGCCTATCCACGGCACTGCAGCTGCTTCTCTTCCCATGAAAGTCCATGCTGATGCCATCATGGCTCTGAGGAACATTGCAAAGAAGGAGCCCAGAATGGTGAACTCTTAACACTGAAGAGTATTTCAAGCTATTCCACTTTTTACATAAAACTCGGTACTCAGTTTTCTTTCTCCTGAAATTAGATACAAGAACTGGCTCTTCAGCTGTACATGGACAAGGCTCTTCACCCTGAGCTGCGTATGCTTGCATGCATCCTGCTGTTTGAGACAAGGCCTGCCATGGGTCTGGTGACAACTCTTGCCAACATTGTGAAGCAAGAAGAGAATCTGCAGGTAGCAAGTTTCACCTACTCACACATGAAGTCCCTGACCAGGAGCACCGCTGCTATCCATGCCTCAGTGTAAGAGCACCGTCTGATCCCCTTTTATCATCAAGTCTATCTCCTCATGTCTGCTTACTCAGATCTTTATGTTTTCATTGCAGTGCAGCAGCTTGCAACGTCGCTGTCAAAATCTTGAGCCCAAGGCTGAACAGACTGAGCATGCGTTATAGCAAAGCTGTCCATGTGGACAACTATTACAGTAAGGCAGATGTCACATCTGGTTAATGTTACCTCAAGTTTCTATTATTTTCTGTAGTATCGACTAACATCAAACTTTTTCAGGTCCCTTGATGATTGGTGCTGCTGCCAGCGCTTTCTACATCAATGATGCAGCCACCATTCTACCCAGATCTTTTGTGGCCAGGACCAGGGCCTACTTTGCTGGAGCTGCTGCTGATGTTCTGGAGGTGAAGAAATAACCTGCTGTCCAAAGTATGAAATCAGAAATGTGATGCTTTAACAAGTTGAATTTGTCCTAGGTTGGAGTCAGAACTGAGGGACTCCAGGAGGCTCTTCTGAAAAACCCTGCACTCCTCGACAATGTCGACAGGATGACCAAGATGAAGCGTGTCATTAAGGCTGTAAGCAATGAAACACCAGGAAGTCACAAATACGAGGACAGATTAGAGTATAATGGTGCTTGATAAAATGGTGATGAATTTGATGGGTTTGTATTCCCTTTTTCCACAGCTCTCTGAGTTGAGGTCTCTACCTGCCAGAACACCTCTGGCCTCTGTCTACATTAAATTCTTTGGACAGGAAATTGCCTTTGCCAACATTGACAAATCCATAATTGACCAGGCCATTGCGGTACGACTCCAAAGTCAACGTCAAAACCGATTTAATGACAAATTGCTTATCACATTTGTTTGTGAGACACAAAAGTAATGTAAAATTCCACTCTACAGCTTGCCACTGGCCCCTCTGTGCAAACATTTGGTAAGAATGCCATCAAGGCTCTGCTGTCTGGTGCTTCCTTCCATGTTGCTAAGCCTCTGCTGGCCACTGAGGTGAGGCGTATCCTGCCTACTGCTGCTGGTCTTCCAATGGAGCTCAGTCTGTACACTGCTGCTGTGGCTGCTGCAGCTATCCAAGGTAAGCAGAAGCTATAAAGCATTCACATTTTAGCTTGTACTTATCCCACTAATCTAGCTTTTGTCATTAAAAGACGGTGTTGTCTTGCTCATCTAATAGTGGAAACAAGATCGTTACAGGTATTATACTAGGCGGTGATGCAAAGGTTTATCTGTTCTTAGTCAAGGCCACCACAACACCAGCTCTGCCGGAAAACTTCCTCCTGGCTCACCTTATGAAGACAGACATTCAGCTTGAGACTGAGATCAAACCAAGGTATACATACATATATAACATCTGACACATGAATGAGTTCAAAGTAGAACATGTCATGATGTGTAACTTACAAATGTCCTCTGCTTCTAGTGTTGCTGTGAACACATTTGCTGTGATGGGTGTTAACACTGCCATACTCCAGGCTGTGCTGATTTCAAGAGCTAAACTGAACTCGATTGTGCCAGCCAAGATCGCTGCAAGACTTGACATCAATGAGGGCAACTTTAAGATCGAAGCTCTGCCTGTTTCTGTCCCTGAACACATTGCAGCTGTGCAGTAAGTCTGATCTTTTAAAACATTGCCTTTACCTTGTAAGAAGAAGATTTATTTTGAGCTCATGTGATTAAGTTCTGTTTCTTTCAACAGTGTTGAGACTCTTGCTGTGGCAAGGAACATTGAGGATCTTGCTGCTGCAAGAATCACTCCCATCATCCCTGACAAAGTCTTGAAGCCTCTTTCAAGGGAGATTCTCTCTTCTAAAATTGCATCTGCTTCTGCTAGCTTCGTAAGCATTTAATATTTGTCTTTTTAAATAACCCAAAAAATATTTTTATAATTAAGATAAAATAGTTGATATTTCATTCTCTTTAAAGTCACAATCCTCTGAGATCACTGAGCAAGATGACATTATGAAAACCAAAGCCACTCAGTATGAGAAGAAGTACTGTGCTAAAGTTTTTGCCATTGGACTGAAGAGCTGTTTCAAGGTGGCCACTGACAATGCCGCTTTCATCAGGGACATTGCCCTTTACAAACTGGCTGGAAAGCATTCTGTGAGTCTATCTTTGAAACCAAGTAAGTCTTCAGAACACAATACTTTTGCATTTTGTAAAAAACACTGTGAACAAGTCAAATATTAATGGCATGACGACTTCTGCTTGATAGGTGAATGCTTCAGTAAACTTCTCACTTTATATACCAATCAGCTCTCTAACTTCCACAGCAAAACGAAGCCTGTCTTTTTCCTCTTTTTTTCATGACCAACACTTGCTATTTTGCAATGACCATGAAAGGTGCCTAGTCGAGCAACGGGAAGAAGCTAGCTTAACATTAGAGGTACTTGGGAACAAGATACCAGTCAGTCTCACCCTGCACTGGTACCGGACGAATTATCTCCTCATCATAGGGGCTACGCCAGAGGGGGAAACTTGAATTTCGTGGCCAGCCTATTTGTGTTCTGAAGGACTACAGCCCAAAATTTCTCAGCCACCGGGCGGGATACAAAGACGTCATGGCAGAACTTTATAACCAGGACTTAAGCCTTCTCTGCTCTGCCCAGCACTGCTCCACCTCACACCATCTAATGGAGCCAGAAGGTGGATCAGCTCAGATCACTGCCAGTGATGTCTCAGTAACTTATACAAATCTATTACTGTACACTAGTCACATCTGGTCTGCACCGACCTGCTGCGGCTCTGCCTGAAGGCTGTCCTTTGAATCACTTTGCCCATGTGTCAATCTAATCAAGCAGCATTGATAGTCACCTCAAATTATTGAGCTGGAATGTTAAGGTTTAAACCACCCTAACATGAGTAAAAAGGTCTTCTCGCACATCAAACAACTTAAAACAGAAACAGCCTTCTTGCAAGACACTTATTTTCACAGTTCAGACAGTGATCACCTTCTTTCAGGTTGGCTGGGGCAGCGGTTTCATCCTCTTTTCAAGCCAAAGCCAGAGGGGTTTCAATCTTTATCAGTCAAAACATTACCTTTGAACCGCACAAAGTGATCTCAGACAAGTTTGGTCGATATGTTAATATCTTTGGAAAATTATAAAATACAAGGGTTGTATTTGTAACAGTACTGCACTTCTGTTATGCCCTGTAAAACCTTAATGAAAAGCTCTTGATTTAAATATTAATGGAATATTTAATTTCACTTTCAGTTGAAGGGGAGATCATTGAGAGACTGGAGATGGAGGTTCAAGTTGGACCAAAGGCTGCAGAGAAGCTTATTAAACAGATCAATCTGAGCGAAGAAGAAATCATTGAGGACAGACCACTCTTGATGAAGCTGAAGAAGATCCTGGCTCCTGGGCTGAGGAATCGCACCTCATCCTCCTCATCTAGCTCAAGCAGCTCTCGATCAAGTCTGAGCTCCAAGTCCTCTTCCAGCTCTTCATCTCGCAGCAGCAGCAGCAGCAGGAGCAGCAGCAGCAGGAGCAGCAGCAGCAGCAGCAGCAGAGTCAGCTCCTCCAGATCTGTGAACAGACCTTCATCCAGAACCAGCTCTGCATCTAGCCTTGCATCACTCTTCAGTGCTAGCTCAAGCTCCTCTCGCTCCAGTGCTCGTGTCTCTATGGTAAACACCTGAAGATTGTTGTGGGACTTTGCGTGACAGAATATAAGTACATATAACACTAAGTGTGGGATCTGACAAAGATATTTCCTCTGAACAGAGAGTGGCTTATCCCCACAATTTCCAGAAGGACCACAAGAAGCAGGTATGTTTAGATTATGTTTTAAACAATGACAATGTATTGTGCAGCTGTAACATGTTTTGACCTATGTTGCAGTGTTCTCCTGGCTGGTGTTTAACTTCCTTGCATTATTGTTGCAGGCTCTCACTTCTCAAGCAGCATCACTTTCAAAGAGCAGAAGCAGTGCCGCAAGCTTTGAGGCCCTCACCAAACAGGTGATTCTTTGGTCATCTTAAATAAATTTAAAAACATCTTCAAATCTTTTCACTAATGGGTTTTGTTTATGTACTGTGAATTAACCCTGATCGCTCTCACAGAACAAATTCCTTGGCAATGAAGCACCTCCTGCCTTTGCCATAATCATCCGTGCTGTCAGAGCTGACAATAAGGTGATGGGATACCAGCTGGCAGTGTACTTGGACAAACCTTCCACCAGACTTCAGATTATTCTGGCTGCCTTGGCTGCTGACAACAACTGGAAGCTCTGTGCTGATGGAGCTATGCTTAGCAAGCACAAAGTCACTGTAAGATATTGTCTGGCTTATATAGAAACCAGGAGAAAATTTTAAAGGTTATTTTGATAAAATCATTGCCTCTGTCTCTCAATAGGCTAAAGTCAGCTGGGGAGCAGAATGCAAGCAGTACGACACCATGATCACAGCTGAGACTGGTCTTGTTGGTCCAAGCCCTGCAGCTCGTGTCAGAGTTGCCTGGAAAGACCTCCCTTCTGCCATTAAACGCTACGCAAAGAAGTATGAAACTTCCAGTGGTCTGTTTGCCTATTCACACGCATAACAGACTATGTGAAATGTCTGACATTTGGAAATTCTTTTACAGGGTGTACGACCTCATTCCTGCTAACCTGGTGCCTGGCTTGATTAAAGGAAAGGACGAAAACAGCGCCAATCAGCTATCACTGGCAGTGATTGCCACATCCGACAAGACCATTGACCTGATTTGGAAATCTCCAACAGTAACAATAATACAGTACTTCTCCCAAAATTTCAAGTCAGATTTGTTTTTGCATTTTGTTTGTAATAATTGTGAATTATTCTGTCCCCAGCGTACTGTCTATAAGCTGGCTTTGCATCTTCCCTACCCTCTGCCACTTGATGGAATCAAAGGTCTCACCCCCTTCGATGGCTTAGCTGATCAAGTCCACTTCTTGTTCGCAAAGGCTGCTGCAGGTAAGACTTGACTTCTTGTTTAAATATGAAATGCACAAACATTAACCACTAACAATTTTCTCTCTTCATAGCTGAGTGTAGCTTCAGCGGAGACACACTGACCACATTCAATGGCAGGAAATACAAGAACAAGATGCCGTTGTCTTGCTACCAAGTTCTGGCACAAGATTGCACCAATGAGCTGAAGTTCATGGTTCTGTTGAAGAAGGATCACACTGAACAGAACCACATCAATGTGAAAATTGCTGACATGTGAGTGTACAAGTACATTAAGAAAAAAAGATTGAGGCTGTGTTTTTTCCATCCACGAGGCAGAAAAACTAAATAACATTTATGCTTCTGCGCTTATAGTGATATTGACCTGTACCCGAAGAACGCTGACTTGATTGTGAAGGTCAATGGAATGGAAATACCCATCAACAACCTGCCTTACCAGCATCCTACAGGTACACAAAGTTGTTCAATTATTTTCAAGTCAGGTATTTACATTTTTTTTTAAGTAAAGGATTATGATCTGGTTGTTTGTTCTGTCAGCCAAAATCCAGATGAGACAAACGGGTGAGGGCATCTCTGTGTTCGCTCCCAGCCTTGGTCTTCATGAACTCTACTTTGACAGGAACTCATGGACGGTATACGCAACATTAACTATGGACAAGTTTATGTAAAATTAACTTCCTTTCTTTAAATACAATGTTGTGTTAGTTTAAATGGATTTTGAGGCTTAAAACTTTGACCTTAGAGAGAAAAGATAAAGATCTTTTCAAGAGCTGCTGCACTTCGATGACACTTTTGGTTCGATCTTCATATGCAGGTAAAAGTGGTGGACTGGATGAAGGGACAAACCTGTGGACTCTGTGGAAAGGCTGATGGGGAAGTCAGACAGGAGTACCGCACACCCAACGGACGTGTGACCAAGAGCGCAGTCAGTTATGCTCATTCCTGGGTCCTGCCCGCCGAGAGCTGTAGGGACACCACTGGTGAGACACAATGGTTCATTGACAGCAACACCTATTTTTAGATAAATGCCCCTCCTTCTTTCTTCTTTTCCAAAACAACTGCATTTGGTGCAAGCAAGTCTGTTGAACACGGAATGATGACCAACACCTTTCTCTCACAGAGTGCCGTATGAAGCTTGAATCTGTGCAGCTGGAGAAACAGGTAAACATTCATGGCCAGGAATCCAAATGCTACTCTGTTGAGCCTGTGCTGCGTTGCCTGCCCGGCTGCTTCCCTGTCAAGACCACCTTTGTCACTGTCGGCTACCACTGCCTGCCTGCTGGTGAGAAAACCTAGCTGGTTCAAGAGACAGAATTTGAGAATATGGTAAAAATTACTGCTCCTAATTGCTCTTCTCCCTTCATTTGTGCAGATTCTGCCCTGAATCGCCCCGAGAGTCTGAGCAGCATCACCAGCAAAAGCGTGGACCTGAGGGAAACAGCAGAGGCCCACCTAGCCTGCAGCTGTACTGCTCAGTGTGCTTAATAATGTCGTCCTATGTCAGTCACTTGTCACATGTGAAACACTTCACAGGTTTATCTTAAAATAAATTTTGATCGTATCATGACTGCATCTCAAATTGAGTTTCTGTTCAAGTTCTTTCATTTATACTGACTTCACTGAGCTACAGCAATGTATTACATGCAATGTGTGAGAACTTGTCAGCTGTCAAATTCATATTATTACAAAAATGGGACATTGGACTGTATTACCAGAGTAATTGCTAACTGTTGCTGCTGTTAGCTAGTTAGCTGACACTGCCTGGACTGGGAGCTCCGAGAACCAAGTTCTAAGTTCAAGTTCAAGTTCATAATAGTTTTAGAAAGTTCCTACAGGTCTAGGTCATTCTGAGATAGTAAAATATAAGAAGAGAAAATCTATATACACAAGATGAATAAAAAAAACAATTATTTAGGTTGTAAAAACAGACAATGTGTAAGATTAAATGGATAAGTAAAAAGTAAATAAAATAAAATAAATAACAACAATGAGTAAATAAGTAAAAGCAGCAATAATCAATCATTTGTGCAAAATAAATTACTTGCTGCAGGGACACAGCTGTTTTTGTGTATTTTTGTTTTGCACTTGGGGATTTTAAACCTGCGCCCAGAGGGGAGAAGCTGAAAGTCATTGTCAACCACATATGCGTTGTAGTTGTTTTATGTACAGGGCCTCCACGTTGAGCTGTGGCTCACCAATCAGCCTGCTGGACCACTTTACTATCTGGTTAAGTGAGTTTTTGTTTTTCAAAGAGAGGTTCCCAAACCAGGCTGCTAGTGTGAATAATAAAACCGATTCAATAAAAGCATGGTAAAAGAGGGTCATGATGGATTTATCGATATGGAAGCGACTCAGTTTCCTCAAACAGAACAGACGCTGATGCCCTTTTTTAAGCACAGCTTCACAGTTAGTTTCAAATGTGAGTTTTGAGTCAATAATCGGCCCCAGATATTTATAAGATTGCACACATTGAACAGTTTGACCTTTGATTGATGTGATGGGAGTGTTGCTGTTGTTTATTATCGGACCATCAAGTACAAACAGTCAATGTGCTAACTGTTTAGCGTGCTAACTTAAATAGATGTCTCTGCAACATTACATCAGGTGTTATTTCATCAAATTCTATTGATACCTAATTTGAGCTTATTTAGGAATGTTTTAAACCAACACTCTTACAAACAGATTGCTGCTGGAATGGGTCCTAAAACCTGGAAATAAATTAGCACTTCCAGTTCCCTCTTCTTGAAGCCTATGGGTTTTCTGAATGGGTTGTCTGTTAAATGTGCGAAAAGGCTTATGCTTAACAAAAGCTGAAGATATTTTCATGTTTTTTACAACAAAATAAAAATACAGTATGTAAATACCCCACACGTGAAATATCTGTTAGCTCAGCAGCTTAAATGAGACTACAGAAATTGTCAGGGACAACGAATGGCATCATGCCGAACATGGACACACATCTACTCACTAGTCAGTCTTTACAGGTGGACTTCAGTTGCAAACAATTCTAACTACAACTTTAAAACATGATCAATTATGTATAGTATTGTGTAATAAAACACTTAGTGTTGTTGACATTAAACTCATGCAACTGCCATGTAGTTTGCCACAGAGCAGTAAACCAAAATCCAATGGAAAATCACACATCCACGGCGATGCTAACTTCCGGGTTAGCCTACAAAAACATTTTATCCTGGCGCGCAGCTGGTCGAGTGGTTAGAGCGCATGCCATAAAACGCAGCCGATTCCGGCCGGAGGTCCTTTGCTGCATGTCACCTCCCCCTCTCTCTCCCATGTTTCCTCTCTGTCTACTGCTAATAAAGGTGTCCATGCCACAAAAAAAAAATATATATATATTTAATCCCTGCGGCATCTTCAAAAAAAAGTATGTACATTCAATCGTTGATCAGTACAGATCAATACTAGAGGGTTGATAAAGGTCAGAGTCACGAATCAACAGACACTGGGCAGACACTTTGTTGAGACGGCATGTGAGCATAACAAATACCATTCTGTACCCAAACAATAAGTTGAACCTGAGAAAATTGTATGGTCCAAGGCCAATGCCAGTTGTACATGGCAGGATGTTGTTATAATGTGCATTAACAATGTGAGATAACTTAGGTACGAACACTGTGCCACTATTGTGAGTTATCACAAGTTCTTCTGAGCTGTGAAGGACTCAACCCTGTAAATCGGCACACAAGAGTCATTCGATTGAGATTCGTCTAATATTGTCCAACTACGTTCTTAACCAATCAATCAATCGATCAATCCACGATGGAGTTGCTGAGCTGGTCAATGAATGCCATCGACAGAGTGTTCTCAACACGGCGTGCGGGTTCTGGTGAACCGACATGCCCGGACGGGACCTTTATGTCCGGCTACGTTATGGATGGTTGGGGAAAGTGGAGAGTCATCTGCCTTGCCGCACTGGATGTGGAAGATGTCGAGGACGTGTACATGTTCACGTTCATGACAATTGGAACGATCGCTTTGGGATTTGGAATCTTTATGCAATATTGGAAAATGAGAAAGATCGCTACTGAGCAGACCAGTGCGAGGGCGGACAACGCCAATACTCGGAGTGCTGTGGTCGGGATACGCTCTGACATCTCAACAATCCGCGACTTGTGATACAGATGCGAGTTGATGTAGCCACCAATCGGGAGGACATGGCGAAGCTAGCAGCCATAAAAGCTGCAGAGGAGACTGATGAATAACATGAAAATGCATTAAAGGGCTCTTACACCATCCCAACACCATCTCAACAAATAATAAATACACTGGACTTTTGCTCTCTCTCAATTGGATATTCTGACTTTGTGGCAAGCCTGGCTATAAGATGAGGCCATAAGATGAGACTGTTGTTCACTCATGATGGACTAATATGGACACATGTGCAGACACACATGTAATCTGTATGTACTGTCTAGAGCTTGAATTCAGCTCTATATGCTACTGCTGTAATATGTTTTGTCAAAGGTCATAACAAAAGAAAAAAAGAGAAGAAAAGAAAAAAGTAATTTGCAAAAGACAAGAAAAGATCAGAATGAAGATTTTATACTGTGGGTAATGGGGGCGGGACTTGATAAGCTTTGGCTTCTCCCGCTTTTCCCTTTCGGCCATGTGTGTTGTATTATTTGAACAATGATGAAATGTGATGCTTATGAATTGACATGTCCGAAACAAACAACATAAATAAAAAAAAAAATAAATAAATAAATCCTATAGGTGTTGTTTACCATTGGACTTCACCTGAAATACTAACTCCTTACCATGCATACCTGTCACTTGCTCTCGACACACACCTCCAGAGAAAAACTGCAAGTCATCACTCCCAAAAATCATAATACTGGGTTGAGTGTTTCTTCAATGTCAATTAATTTTTACATTTCGAACCACTACTGTAGTTAAATGTTATCTACGAGTTTCAGTTACATTTCAGTGATAATGTACTTTAAAGCTGCAGTCTGGAGTTATGAGAAAAAAAGTGGACTTAGTAACAAACAATATTCCTCACATCGCGGTAGACAGAGTTACCAGCAAATCATTACCCGGTGCAACGCCATGCTGCCTTTCTAAAGCATGAGTAACGTTATTTAACCAATTCAACCGCTTCAGAGCATACTGAACACAAACTAACTTTATCACTGCCCGGTCACTTGAAAGACACTTTTGCTAACCCATAGCTATAAAGACCCTGCTGGAAAAAAACAGCATAGACCAGCACCAAAACACAACATATGCTGGTGCTGGTTTTGGTGCTGGTCTATGCTGGTTTTTCCAGCAGGGGACAAAGCTTAACATTGGATTTAACATACAAGCTAACTAGGCATGTAACGGTATGAAAATTTCACAATGCAGTAATAGTGATCAAAATTATCCTGGTTATCGGTGTACCGCAGTATTTTTAAAATGTCTTCAAAATGTTGAAACAAACTGATACACTGATGAATTGAAATAATTTCACCAAGATTTATATTTAAATAGATGTATTACATATTAAAATAGTCCAAATCCAAAACCTTAACAAAACACTGCAAAATCAGCATTAAATAAGTATAAAAGAATGTATCAAAACTGTGCAAAATAGGGCATTGGCTTTTTGTGATGAGGGCACATAAGCAGCCCGTTTTTTAAACTGCATTACAGAGGTAGAATGAGATGTAGCACTTGAATAGCCAGCAGACCCTCTCTGTGAAAAAAATTAATATAAAATGTCATTATTAATTATCACTACTGTCATTGTTACTTAATACTAAGGGTGCAACCAACAGATCACAAAACTCACAATTTAGATCATATCACTTTTGTGAGAAACAGGTTGGATAAGTTGGAAAACAAAAAGGATTATTGTTAAATTAATTATGAATACTCTATTTTGGCTCTTATCTCTATCTAGACACTTCTTATATTCACCATTTTATATAATTCTTTATATATAGTCTATTCTACAAATAATCCACCAGTATTATTTCTGATATAACGTATATATTGGCCGACTGTCTCTCTGTCTGCCTGACAACAGCAAATTAGACAGAGAAACCTCAACATACACATGCATTATGCACCCGTGCTTAAGGTTAACTTGCCTTGCATTCGCTGAACAGTTGAGGGTGATGGTCGTGCAAGTAAGTAAGTAAATTGGATGTGTTGCCGCCCCTCCCAACAACTTTCTTCTTGCAGCTCCTGCAGACAGGGCTGCCATCCTCGACCAGCTGTCCCTGAGCATTCTTATAAAATCCAGAATACGCCCAGACTTCAGATTTGGTTCTCTTTAAAGGCGGTAAAATGCCTTGAGGTGACGTCCTCCCCCCGCCATGTCTTCTTCACTACATAACAAGCACACGCTGCATGCTGCGCCTGCGAAGTGAGACTTGGATAAAGCATCTCGCAAGTTTTCCACATCGTGGTTATCAACCACGGCGGTTAGCATGGTAATTAAAACTTAAACGGTAACCTTCACCTTCGGGAATTTTACCATGGCATACCGTGATGCCAGTAACCGTTACATCCCTAAAGCTAACACACTAGATTTAGCAACAAGCTACATAGCTTTACTGCAACATCATAAGGCGATATGCGCTATAGCGAGTATTACTTTAATCGCCACCATCTTAGCGTTGTGGTTAAAACAGAGATTGAAACATATATCAAGCAGGGGTCCTTACTTGTCTAGCATAAAAATGGCCAACTCTGCTCTCTGAGTCCTTACAAATCCCGCAGCTCCCTCTACCTCTAAAATGATGCTCCGATTTTTATCCTAGTTTCACTTCTAGCACGGTCAAATTCTTTCTTCTTACACTGTTTTTCTTCATCAGTATTCACATTTTTTCTCTTTGACGTGGGCAATGGTCAGAGTAAACAATCACTTGGATTCATCTGATAAATTATAAAATGGTAAAATAAAACTTACACCTGATTAAAACATGTGGAAAATGTTAATCTTCATAAAAAACACATAATGTTATCAGCAAAGTAGGCTATCTTTCAGGACCTTCACTTTGCTCTAGGAACATGCTTACCTTATTTACTCTAGTTGAAGCAAATAGTCTCACCACAATGCAACCTAGGCTTTTTATGTGAATGAATATGAGTCAAAACTTTGTGTAAAAGCATAATTACGAAGACAGAGGCACTTTTAAGATTTACCGTAGTTTCATTTTCGGGTCAAGCTTATTTTCAATAGAGTGCTGGGGCACTCTTATGCTAGCATCAAAATTGCTATTTTTAAAACACTAAGAAGGCTCGACACAACATGAAACTTTGCTTGTGGTATCATCAGGGTCTCTACACATTAACACGAGCACTGAGAACATTGTTTGTGTACACAGTTTGCTAATAAGAAAGTTTTTGGACAACTCACATTAGCAGATGTTTCCTCCGCTTGCTGCCATCCTGGCAGCCAAGAAGTTACGATCTCCGAATGTGACGTAACATTGAGGACGATTAAGGTGGACCGCTCCTAACACTTAGTTCCATATAAATGCAAGGATAGTTCATTGTTTTGTCATTAGTGAAAAACAATAATGACCTTGAAGTTAAAAAAGGAGACTCATATAAGAAACAAAACTTAAAAAGAAAGCCAGAAAAGTCACGTGACGTATCGGGTGGATAGTACACCTTAACTCTCCTCAAAGTTACGTTGCATTCTGATATCGATACTTCTTGGCTGCCATGACGACTGGGAGCGGAACAAGCTACTGCCAAGGTGAGTTGTTTAAAAAAACTTTCTTTTTAGCAAAATCTGTGTACACAAACAATGTTCTCAATGCTCATGTTCATGTGAAGAGACCCCTGGTGTTTTAAAAATAGCGATTTTGATGCTTTCATGCTCTTGACTGAGGTTAGGACCTCCTACCTCCTCATTTACATATGGACACAGAAATACAGAAATAAATATAAGTAGGGGAACAGAAATACATAAATAAATAAATGTAGGTGAACAGAAATACATAAATAAATAAATGTAGGTGAACAGAAATGTATAAATAAATAAAAAGCATTTATTCTTTTATTTATACTTTTATTTATTTATTTATACATTTATTTCAGCATTTATTTATTTATTCATTTATTTATGCATGTATTTATTTATGCATTTATTCATGTATTTATTTATGCATTTATTTATTTATGCATTCATTTATTTATTTATTTATTTATTTATACTCATGTCAGGTTTGGTCCTCCATATAAGCTTGAAATTACCTGACAAAGTAAGAGTACGCACTGCGCCTGCATGGGGGAGGGGGGCTGCCAGCAGCGCATGATTGACACTTATCAGACACTCCCCTTGGCTTTGATTGGTTGTGTTGATTCAGGAGCGGTGGATTATTGCAAATCAATTTACAGCCACTGGGTGGAGCCACAGTGTATTTTTACTAAGCAGACCTGTATCTTATTCTCCTGTCATAATGATCATAATGACAATTTTAGCAAATATAACAAAAAAAAGTTACAGACTACAGCTTTAATGCTCTGTAACAGAACACAGAATCATCCCTGTACAATATCTGCAGACTTGATATAAATCAATGTTACAGCCTCCATTGAGATATGTCAAAACCAAGGCTCAAAGGGGCACACGTAACAATCAATAACAACGATCCTTGCCAATACTGCAAGACAGTTCATCTCAAAATGTATGAAGGTAGATTTGTGTCTTTATTATTCAATCAAAAAAAGTTTGCTTCAATCAAAATATATATTTTCAATAAAAGAAACCTTCACTTCAATCAAAAAAAACCTTTTCAATCAAAGAAAAAAAGTGTTTGAATGCAAAAATATAGTTGAGACTCAAAAAAATGCATTTGAACACTGTTTTTCTTTGATTGAAAATGTTTTCTTTGATAGAAGTAAAGGTTTTTTTTGTTTGAAGCAACTTTTTGGATTGAAGTCATGTTGTTTTGTGTTTGGGCCATATTATGGGTAGGACATTTGTGTCTTTATAATTCAATCAAAAAAGTTGCTTCTATCAAAAAAAATATTTTCCATAAAAAAAATCACTTCAATCAAAAAAAAACTTTTTCAATCATAGAAAAAAAGTTTTTGAATGCGAAAAAAATATTTGAGACTCAAAAAATTTCATTTGAACACTTTTTTTTGGATTAAAAAAAAAAATTCTTTTGAAGCAAACTTTTTTTTGATTGAATAATAAAGACACAAATCTACCTTCATAAAAATGACAAAGTAATTTATTACAGTAATAACTTAGGACTGGTCTGTCCTGTTGAATTCCTGCCTCACTGTGTGGTTTAGTCTCCATTTTGATAAGTTGACAGAATTGATTGGGACAGGACAGGTGACGCAGTACCTTTGATCAGTGACTCTGCATCGTTTCTGATAGAGGTCAAAAATGGTCAAATGACAAGAATTATACAAATTTCAAGAATGTCTAATAAAAGTTTAAAGAATATGGGATTGTCTAGAATACATCATCTTACATTTGTGTGGTTACAACCAGTCTAATCTGTCAATATAAAGCAACTAAAATAAACATGAATTTAAAAAGAAAATGGTGAAAGGAGTTTTCATTCGTGTTGACATCAGAGTAATCTTACCTCAGTGTCTACAACACACTGTGTAATTTGTGTTAAATTGCACAGCCTTTTCTTTCTATTTCACATTGTACATTACCTGCTGCTAATACAACACTTACTAGAAAACAATATTGTAACCACATTTCTACGTTCAACAAAAACAACATATCCCAGTTTTCTTATTGCATTCAACGAAACAGCAGCATTAAATCTACACTTTAAAACATTGTGGCAGATGAAGAGTGTAACACAAAAAAACTGAAGCTGGAAACCCGTGATATAAACGGCAACAATTAGGCAAGTCTGGGTGCAAATAGCTATCATTAACACACAATGTCCCAGGACACACGATCTTTTGTGGCACATCTGCATTGCCAAAAAAATACTAGCCTTGAATTAATCAGCATCCTTGACATATGCCATAAAAACTGAAGATTTACAGAGTCACATAAATAAATAAATACATACATGTATCACATAGTCAATAAACATGTGCAGGGAGTGCTGCCTGGGTGTGGAAAATGTATCACATTTATCTCATAATCTGAAAAAATAAGGGTTATTACAAAGGATACATCACACATTTTCTCCCAGTCTCACAGAACGCTTCACATGCGCACAGCTATTTGAACCTTGATCAGAGTTCATCTACAAGTGTTTGGCATACACAGTTCAAGTGGGTTTCCGAAATACCACAAATCAAGAATTAACTGACAATAACAATAATTCTGATGACGGCAGCTTCATATAGAGCTGTTCTGCTCCTTTGTGTGGCTGCTGTGCTCTTCACTATCGTTCCACTGTTTGTGTCGAACTGGAGCCTTTCCATTAAAAAACACGCCTGATTCTTCTGCATGGTCTGACTTTCTCTTTGGTTTGGTGGCGCTGAAACATAAAAATTGACAGTCGGCATTAATTTAAAGCTAAAGCCTGTCAACATTTGCATTATTTTACAAATCACTGTGCAAATAAAGACACTGTACCCATTTTCTGGAATAAGGCATAGTGTGCGATACAGATCTGCTGTCGACGATGTGTGTGGGACACATCCGGGTGTAGGCAAGTTTGTGCCAGACGGGCACCTGATTAGCTTTTCTGGAGCCGACGTTGCACTTGCCTTTGTTTCAGCTGCGAAGAAGAGACTCAATGTTATTGATTCTCATCAGGAAAGAGTAAAAAATTTAAAAAAAAATTATAATAATTTGTATGTAAAAAAATGAAAATTATTCAGTTAGATGAAACAGATTGACACATTGTTCAGACTATTTATAATTATACAACAAGTAGCTCCGACCAAGCAATTTGATTGGTCAACAAGACATTTTGACCGTGCTCAAATCAGCATGACAGCACGCCTGACTCATTACTCAAAATATTACTCCGCTAAGTCTGTGGCAATAGTGTATCAATCTCCATGGCAACATAGTAACTGTCAGCGCTGGAGCAAAAAAAAAATTAAAAGTACGGCTTGAAATTCAAACTTTCTGCCGTAAAATATGCAGAGGAAAAGTCGGGAGAAGAAGCCGCTGGACGTTTCTCTGTCGACCCCAAGAGAGTGAGAGATGGGCGAAAAATAAAACGGAGTTGTCCGAGGAGGACAGCAACAGGGCCAGGCTGCCTGCTGGAGGCAGGAAGAAGGCTAGCGAGGAGCCTGAGATAAACATGCGGGAATTAGTTATCGGCAAACGGGCACGCCACGAGAGAGTGACCCGCAAAATGATCAGGGCGATGGAGAAACAAATGTACGCCACCGTGAGTGACAGCAGAGATGAGGAGTTATCTGTGAGTGCTGGTCGGCTGAATCGTTTCCTCCGCCGCAACAACTTCACTTGCAGAAGACAACTGCTCAGCAGGATGCCGGAGAATTCACGGAGAAGCTGGCGAAGTTTGTGACATTTTCATCCCGGATTTTTGAGAGGAAGGAATTAAACGCCTGTCACAAAATGCCGCCTGGTCTGAAATAAACGCCTGTTCTGTTAAGTGATTGAAACAAATAAATGCCCCGACTATTATTTATTTTCCCTTCAGTGTGAGAGAAACTATTGTGACCGTGGTGAAAACGTTCTATAAAAAAAATAAAAGAAAAAAAAAATCAACATCTTTGTTATGACTTGGGTGATAAAAATAAGCATCTTCTGTTTATCTGTGCAGTATTGATTTAGTTCGGGAAATTCAGAGACCGCGATAAGCTTCAGACTTCACTCTTCTGGGACTAGAAAATCCTTTCTGTTGCTAGGTCGTTACTAAGGGTTGGATTATTTTCTGGAGGGGTAACTGCGTTCCATTACACATATGAGTCTACTGACGTGACTGATTTTGTTTCAGTTATTAGTCAGACCCCATGTGTTTCCATGGAAACGCGACGCACACTCGCAAAAACCTTTAAAATTTGAGAGCAAATGTCCATCAACATGGATATATTTTGATTATACATTTTAATTTTGTTGGTATTAGTTGTATAATCGCAATACTACCCTCGAGGGTGTGCTTTAACGTCATTTGAGCACTTCAGTGCTGCTTGCATCACACTGACCGCATCACTGTCGTGCTCAAATGACGTTAAAGCACACCCTCTCGGGTAATATTGCTTAATTCATAAATATCATAATCCTTCAGTTTATAAATGACAATCAATTATTCAACAATTAACTTCGATGGATTCTAATATAAAGATGTTGGTGAACAGGAAAAGTAAATTGTAAAACAAAAGACACTCACATATTAAAAAGGCACTTTTAGACTTTGACATCGGGGGTTTCTTTGAGTCAGGGAATGGACTCAAGTTTAAAAACTGGTGTTTGAGCCACGTTGCCCGATCCTCCTCAAAGGCCTTTCTCTGCAAGTTAATCCAGACACAAGTCATTTCAAAAACAGTCAGTTTTAAACATAAAGTGAGCACACTGACAAAAACAAGGCATCTTGGCACAGAGCAAAATTTGTTGGTATTTCCCAAATTCTATTTCATACAAATTTCTGGACAGTTTTCACCAATCACCTCGTGGCTCAGTCTTATAGCTGCTTCAGTGAAGTTCCTCCTCTCCCGCTCAAAGATTGTCCTCTGTTCCTCCAGGGTCTTCCACTCATCTCCGAGGCGCTCTTTCTCCTGCAGCATGTAGCAGTCACTTAGCAGCGACGCCGTCTCTTCATCACATGGAGAGCTGAGCTGCTGCTGCAAGAAAGATTGAACAGGCAGGATTTTAAAAAAGAATAAGTGATTTTATGCAACAAAGACTGGTATAAGACAGTATATCATGGGTCAACTGATGTTTAAACAAGCAGTTTAAAATGTAAAACCCGGGAACTCCTACTAAAAACTCTCCAGGGAGAGTAATAACTAACATTTCATGGTAGCTTTGGTCTTACCTGCAGGAGCTGCTGCTGTGTTTGAATAAAGTCTTTGCACTGCTGGATCTCCAGCTTCAGTCTGTCCATCTCCTCCTTGTGGGTCTCTTGGGAGACAGCATCATTATTTCTACTCCCGCCCATCTGAGCCAAAGATGCTAACAAACCCCCCCCCCAGAAAATCAAATTTTAATGTTTACGTCCATCATTTATGTTTTGATTTTAAACATGACGTAAGGATCCAGTGTAGTGTGTCAAATCAGAGAAGCTGACCAAGTAACTGCTTCAGGTAGTATTTTACCAGCGATCAAGAGCAGCGACTTCAGTATATAATATACTCATATTTTAGTTGCTGTGAGTTTATCTTTTCAGTTTTCCTTGTTCTATGACACAATAATGGTAAAACAATGCAGAAACAGACTCATCTTGTGAAATCCTTACATGACAAAAACTGGCATTCCTTCTTGTACAAAGGTCAAACAGTGACAGAGCTGCATGAAGACTACCTTGGCTGTCCAATCTTTCAACATGGCTCTTCAGTCTTCTCCACTGGAGGCGAATACT
Source organism: Sparus aurata (assembly GCF_900880675.1). Taxonomy (NCBI): domain Eukaryota; kingdom Metazoa; phylum Chordata; class Actinopteri; order Spariformes; family Sparidae; genus Sparus; species Sparus aurata. The sequence continues at coordinate 17,103,936 of NC_044197.1, read as the reverse complement.
GTTGGTCAGCTTCTCCCGGGCGTGAACACAATACAGCTCTACGCTCTCTTTACTAGAATCAAACACTTCCTCTTCATCCTCTGAGTCAGCCTGACAATGACAATTAAAATTTTTTTTTCAATTTATAGTAGACGTAGTATCGTTGCAGTAGTAGTAACATGGCATCTTTTTCATCTCTGCAGTGACTATTTACTTTTCCATAAAAAAAGTTTAAAGGAAATCAAACTAATCCTATATACAGTCACAGTTTCTTTAAAGAGTAAAGTAATATTTAGCAAGATCTATGGAAGATTTACACAGGAGCAGATAATTTGTAGGTGTGATAGAAATACATTGATACTGCCCAGAATTAATATTTGGCTGCAACAAAATTAAAACATGTGGAGATACAAACTTTTGAAAATAAAAGTTTCTTCTATCATGTAAAACATGTATATATATACACACATACACACACACACACACACACACACACTTATACTTAATATATTGATTAATACAGACACTAACTGGGAAAAGATCTGAATTCTAAGGGATTTGGCATGGAATGACCCTATATTCAAATTCAGACTGACATTTCACTGCATAACGTTGGCAAGATAAAAGAGAAAAACAACTCGTCCTACCTGTGCGCCATCATCTTGATATTTGTCGCCTTTCAGGATCGGCTTCTTTGAACTCAGAATAGACACCATGTCCTTCTTCATCTGCTGCAACACTTTATTCAACTCAGCATTTTCCAGCAGCAGCTCCCTTTGTCGGGTGTCATAGTCACTCAGCAGAGCCTTATACATCTCGGCCTCATGCCTTGGGATAAGAAAGACAATCTATGTTTATTTATCGGTTATAATCTCATGTGATGGATCTTCAGAGGAAAATAATTCAAGTTTAAGTAACATTCAGGATTAATTCAGCAGTTCTACTGTGTTTGAAGCCTGTGTCCCTAAAATAAATCTGTGTCACCTAGAAAACTGACAAAGGAGCTAGTGTGCAACTTGTTTGAGATGCAAAAGTAAGTGAGTAGTACTTTGGTATTTAAGTACAACTCTTTCGTAGATTCTTTAAAATAACTGAACAAAATGCCATAAGAAGTAAACATACTTTGCTTCTGTCTTTTCAGTTTTCCAAAGGCTTCTCTTCCCATCAGCTCTTCCAATGTTGTTTAATACATCAATAGCTGGAAGCAAAGGTCCAATGTAGGATATTAGACATAGAGAGAAAGGTGTTAACGTTTGAGTGTGTAAAGACAGTAGTTTAATCTCGAAATGTAAAATGTTGGGCAAATTATTAGGCAAGGATGGATTTATCCTATTAACCTTGTTTCTTCTCTTTTTTGTCGATCAGAAGTTGATTCAAGCGCTCCTTCAGTTTGTTGAATTCTCTCTCTTTCCTTTTCATCTCATGATTATACTGGCTGGCCCGGCTTGCAATTATGTTTTGAAGTTTTTGCACCTGCAGGGGGAAGTAAAACAAGTGTTAACTGTAGGTTATATTGTCGTGCCTGTAACTGGGACAAAACAACCGATTATGGATTCACTCAACACTGTGAGGGGCAGTATACAAAAGTACCTCTTCCTTTTCATTTTTCAGACAGTTTTGCAAACTCTTCACTTTTAGCTGCAGCTGTCGCTCTCTCTCAAGGAGTCCTGTGTTTTCTCTTTTAGACAGTTCAAGCTGCTCCTGTGATAATAAAATAGCATTGACATAGCCACTTCATATCAGAGTTAATGTTTTCAGTATTAACGAGCAACTCTTGAGGTGCTTAGTTTTGGTGCTACATTAGCCTTATGATCTATAATTTCATATTAAGATGGAGGTGCAAATGTTACTGTACTTTTAGCCGGGTGCTGGTGAGCTGCAGGTAGTCGACATTGCCGCTAGATTTCAGCTGCTCCACTTCCATGTTTTCCAGACTCCGGAGGCCCCTGCGGTGCATCTGAATCAGGTCGTACATGCAATTTAGCACAGCCACAACATTCATTTCTGAGCTGCTGCCCGACTCTGTCCAAACTGGTTGGAGGCCGAGAGATGACACCTCCTGTACCAGAGAGAGTAGAGGGAAGAAAGTAAATGGTTGCTGCCATATTGTCCATGTCTTAGACCACTCAACACAGGCATTTGAATATCAATAACTGTGCTAATAATACATCCAAGACACATGGGAGATTACCAACCTGATTGATGTGTGATTGACATTCTTGCACGTTTTGCTCTGTGCAGAAGGTACTGAGCATGTAGGACTTTCTGTGCAGTGGAAGCGATGATTGGCTAAACTGCCTCAAGGGGGGCGTTCTACATTCAGAGCTGCTGCAAATGTCCTTGTCTTCTGGGGAAAAAAATGTCTGTCAAATATATTTTACATGTGTACAGTGAGGCCCAAACTAAATTCTTAATGCTTGACACAACAATGATAACTCCTATATATAGTTAATGTTACAGGTGAAAAACCAACATTAGCGATCATCTGTTAGTTCAACCTGTTCCTGACTCACAAAGTCTGAGTACAACAGACAACATGTCTCCTTAACACTACATATTCATTCAAATTTGAACTCACCCAGGGACGACTCTGGCATTATTGCAGTGCAGCCTTCAGGCTACGTGTCTGGATCATCTATTATATGTGCACGATACACAAAGCTCGCCACAAGATCCTCCTACGCACTCCACTCCTGAAATAGAGGGTCAGATTAACGGCGCTCATTCAACACAGTCTGGATTACAAGGCAATGGAAGTAAACCTGCAGTGGTGAGGGGAGGAAACATGCAGTTACCAAAATAACAGTGTGTGAGGACAAAGGCTAATTCATGTATTAAACACGGGCAGCAAGCTAAACTATACATTTACTATGACTGTTATGGGATCTTGTTGTTTTCACTGCTGTGGGTGTCACTGCTGAGTATTTAACAGGCTGCACGTTGCAACCATAGCCTGGATCTCATCTCAATGCTCTTATCATCAGCTGATCAGACTAATCCCAGACAGACAGTATAATGACTTGTCTGCAGACCCATACAACAGTACACACAATGAAAACATTTTTTGTCATGTAGGAGTAGCGCTTGTGTTTTTAACAAATAAACACACTATATAGAGTTATTACAAAAAGATGTTAGACAAGGCTCCAAAGTACGACTATTTTGGTCATACATGCACCAGTGCACCTTTTATTGGCAGTTTAGTTCTTTAGCAACTTAGGTTATCACATTTTCTGGTTGCATGTAATTTCTATTAAAAAAACATCTGCAGTTTTAATTCTGTAAACAATCATTTACAACATGTGTACCCTGGTGCACCTTTAGAAAAAGGTAATAGTGTTCTTTTATGAAGAGAACTTTAACTATTTATACATTTTCGTCATGAAAGCTGCGGCTCATGATCAACTCAGGGGACATACTCTTTGGTTTCAGTGATACTTAATCAACCTGGCGGGACAGATGGCAGGCCTACAGCCCCACAGCTTAAGAAGCCTAGACCCTTTTTAGACTGACTACTCCACAAGTGTAAACCTTTAACTGATTAGTCAAACTTCTTTACAGTATAAAGTCTCCGAAGAATTGACACATTTGATTTTAAGGTTTGTGATCCCTAAGACGCATGTAGTTTAGATTATTTGAGTGATATTTTAGACCAGATTTTCCACCAAGAGGGGTGACGGGCTCACAGGACACTCATACTGATCTGTCAACATTCAGTTAGTAGCTAAACCTGGCTAAAATTAATATAGTCTAAAGAAACAGCCCTGACATAAATAAAACCTCAATAAATTGCATTACATTTTTTATGATTTGGTGGGCTGGACATCATTCATCACTCACAGTTCTTTATGTTAAAACTGATACTAGGTAAACCTTCAAATTAGCTTTGTACCCCTCTCTAAGCTCTACTAGTTACGAGCTCCGCTCCTGCTGGTGTTTTTTTTCTTCTTTTTTTTTAATCAACCTAAAGCCTTTACAGATTTAGGAAAGCCTGCATTGTGATTTTGCATTTCTCATGGGATAACTAAGGGGATCAAATATGTGGTAAAGGAGGTAAATGTTCTTGAGAGGCCACTGTGTTTATATAGCTGTTCATTTGTTGATTCTAGATTTTTGTGTACAGTATCATGTTTTATATGTTGTATTTTGCTATGTAGTGCTTTTTTTGGCTGCTACCTTTGCCAGGTCTCCTCTGTAAAAGGGATCATGATCTAGGTGGGACTTTGAGTAGAACTTAAGGTGAAATAAATACAAAAATAAGGGTTACCATGTTCAATTTTCCAGTTTCTATATAGTCTATTTTGTCTGCTTCAACGATAATTGCAATACAGTTCAAAACCAATACAACGAACAGATACAACACTAAAATGTCTCGGTTTTTTTTTAAGTTATACCTCCATGAAGGTAGGATTTATTGCAGGGCTGTTGTTTTAAGACCTAGTTCCATTAGCTAGGTTCGCCTAATAAAATAACATGCATTTAAAGGCATGATACCCTGTAGTGTTTGTAAAAATTTCACAATTACTATGAGGTCCATTTGAAGTCACTTTAGTGCCGTTGAAAGATACAAATGTTTGCAATAAAACTTTAAAATGTCAGCTCTGCAACCTTTATTATCACTGGAACTCGTCAGAAGAGGTTGAGAAAAAAAACAAAATAACCCAAAACACGGATTTAGATGGACAGAAAATATTAGCTTAATTTACCTCATCTCTAGTTAACGTTAGCGACATGCCTCCGGTAAGCTAACGTTGAGTAAACAAATGCTAGATGTGTGTCACATTTTTAATGCTAGCGTTTACATCACCTGTAAATTATTGTCTTGGCCACATACGAATGTAACCTTGCTGGGTTAATGTCGTGTTGCTGTGAAGATATTTCGTAGACATGTTTTGTTCCTCAGCCGTGGTTATGCAGCTCTTCGACACCAAACGTTCACGTTAACGTTACACACCGAGTGTCCCAAACCTCAAAACAATCTGACATTGAAGCCAAGCGGCTCTGGCTATTTTAGCCAAACAAGTTGACGAGTTGCGGAAGCAGACGTGTACAATGTTGACGTTATGGACACATACATGTGTGGGAGCGTTTAAAATACTTACCTGAAGTTGCAGTTTGTAATGTATGTCTCAACTCCTTGCTTCTGGACCCAACAGCTCCTTAATCCATGTCGAAAACGTCCGAATGACAGTACACACCAGGGCACGCAAACCAACCAGCACGCTAATTGGCCGACTCGTTGTCTAGCAACCAAGCACGGCTCAATATGATTGGCCCTCGGCGGTCAGACGCTTCAAGTGTTTTTAGGTGAATTCATTTTTTAAAAATATGCAAGTGTTATTGTTTCTCTTAAAGGACGCGAAGGAAATATTAATTCGGGCATAAAGACATGGCTATTATCAAACAAACCAGAAAATAATAAGGTAATCATTTAGGTTATTTATTGTGCTATATTCCGAAATATCAGGCAAAATCAGGCAAAGTCAAAGTAAAAAAATCCCCAACAGATAAATGCATAAAAAAATGGAACAAAATTGTACAAATGAAGCTTCAAAGTAACTTTATTGTAATTTATGTAATAACTGAATAAGACCAATAGAGTTAAACATTATTATTGCACTGCACAGTCAGCAACACCTTACAAAAATTACTACAGACAGACAACTGTACATTCTTCTTTTACAAATCTAATTAGTTCAGTTGTGTTGACTCGAATTGTGTTCAGTAGTAGTAGTAGTAGTATAGTTATACAATGCTGAGTTTACATTTCTTCTCCAAAACAACATAGTGCCCATTTAATGTAGAAGAAGACAAAGGTGCTTTCTTTTGTGGAAATACAAAGAAAACTCTACATGAGGGGGAAGAAAAAAAAAAGTATGCTTAAAATATAATTTTGTCAATCCTGGCACATTTCTCTGCATATTTATTTTTTTTTTTTTTTTACATTATTCCCAGCATGTGCAAAGAAATTATAATTATAAAATAGTGATAATGTAATTTGACTATCTCCATAGATTTCTTTCTAATATTGTGCATTTCTGGTAATTTCTATAAATTAATATCAGAGGAATTTCACTCGTCATCTTTTTACTTGTCTTCATCACTTTTTGTCACAACGATGAAACCATGATAATGGCAAACACTTGTAAACTTGTAACATCTATTGTATTTACAATTTAGTATGACATTGAAATTATAATCAACTAGATTTCCACCCTCTCATTGTATCTGCACATTTAACTCACAAAGCTTGATCAGTTTCCATACACATATCTTCACATTTTACAGATCTAGTCACTAACTGGTACAGGGACCCCCACTCTGGATTCAGATGTGCCTGTCAGTGGGTCTGTGTAATCGTCTCTCTTTGCTTCGAGCCACCATGTTGTCATGTCTCCTTTCCCCTGTTGGGCCAAGAAAAATTAGAGATGGAGTGAATAAGAGGAGAGTCATATTTCAAAGCATGTGTGCCTTTGAATTTTAAATAAAGCCATTAGGGTATGACGGGGGGCAGAGAGCAGCAGCTGAGGCCGCCTCTTAGCGAGACATCAAGTGTCAGCAATGCAGGCCCTGTCCGCTGGGACTGAGAAGTAAACCCCTCCCCCATAATCACACAGGCACCACCCAAAAAGAGGTCTTAGGTTTCAATGTGAATAGCAGCCAGTGGAGCCAGATAATGCCGAAAAAGAGAGTAAATACCAGACACACCCAGTCTGTTTCCCCTTGGAGGGAAGTTTTGAATTTCCTGTGATCTTTTCGAATCTCAGCCTCATGAATCCTTTGTCGTTTTCAGTCAGTTTTAAAAGCCGTACACCAGCTCGTATGTGATTATCACTGCATATTTTGCAGTTACCTTCACAACGGCACACATCAAAGAAGGTGAAAAGCATTATACACAACAAAGTTCATCACCTTAATTGGGTTTATTTGATGCACAATTTCCCAAGACCATTCCTGCAATAAATCCTTCCTTCATAAAGGTTATGGTGTTCAGTATACAGAGAAATGTTTTGTTATCTAGCCAGAAAAAAAGATACAAAAATATAATATAAGCAGAACTGTTGTATTAGACTGCTTTAGTTTTAGCTACATAACTTTATCAGGCAACTGAGAGTGTATCGGCTCTGCCCAGTGAGTTCTTCGTTCCAACACAATAAAAAAGGTCCAATCACCAAAGTAACCGCCATGACCACGACAGGAATGTAATCAACACAACCCTCTCTCCAGTGTCTGGTACGATTTTTCACTCAGTCATCCAAGTCACGGCTATTCAAGGAGGGTCAGATCTAGGGCAACTGGACTTAGTTGTAGATGCTTAAAAACTGTTTTACATCTCATCCAAGGGGCTTCTTCAGTTCTCTTCTGCGTTTTGTGAAGCAGTGGCAGACTCTGAGGGGCAGTGTGGAGGGCATAGGGGCATCCAAGAATCAGTTATGTAGCATTTATTTTTTATTTTTTATTTTTATTTTTTTTACATGGATCGCCTGTGGGACAACATGTATGTCACTCACTTTACCTCATCACGCCGTTACATTATTCACGTACGTTAATACGGTTACATAGCATAACTAAAGAAATAACTCTTGACTCTTGGTCACAAACAGGTTCCCCAGAGAGAACGTCTTATGTATGACCCACTACTCTACTTGCACTGGAGGGGCGCTTGAAGAAGTGATGCTGGAGTTATAGCATCAAATTTAAAAGTGTTGGACCACTGACCACCAGGCTGCTGCATTTAATGTGTTGGGGGTGAAAGAACGCTGACAGAACAGCTACAGGGGTCTCATACATTTCCCAGGTTTGCCACTGCAGCCAGCAAATGTATGTAATTATCATTTAGCATAGCAAATATATAACATAAACATATAACGTATGAATATAATGTTACCTTCACATTAAGTGTTCCTCTGCATGTCAGAACGTATCCTCTGAGTGATTGAAGCAGGTCAGCTGTGGCACCACTCACCTGAATCTTCAGAGCTGTGGACACACACAGCATGTGATACTATGTTGTAGTACGAACAAGGTATACCTGAAATTAACTGCATCAGTTTAGTTTTTTGTATGATCTTGGTGCATCGTAATGTGTGAAGTGTACCTCATGATTTTGATAACCTCAGTTCAAGAAACACTATTTGTATGACACAATGTATTAGTCAGCAAATTGAAATTACATATATATAAAACAATATTGTTGCAGTTGCATATGATATCTGTTCATTGATGAATAGATGTTATAATTCATCTTACAGAATTCATGGTATATGTTGGATTTTTGTCACATCATTATAGTCATATCTAAAACCAATTTCATACAGTAGTAATAGTACAGTCTGCTTTGTATCTTTAGTTTAGTACGCTAATTTGTTGTTGGATTTAAATGTTATACATACACAACAAGGTGGTATGAGATCTGTGAGGCTCTTCTGTAATTATGTAAGACAAACTGAGCAGATGTATATATGCCAGTTATGTCACTCACATATTATGGAAACATACTGTATAGGCGTTTTGCTGTGTGCACAAAGCTCACCCTAAAATTGGGATGACTTTGTTTTGGGTTTTTTTGTTGTTTTTTCACATACGCTCTTACAGTCAAGAATTTATCTCACAATTAGTTTTTGGTTATATTTGTTGAAGGTGCACTGTGTAGTTTGGGGAAGACATTTTAAATCAGACTAGAGAGAGAGAGAGAGAGAGATCTTCTTTGACTGATTTTTATGCCTAAAGTAAATAAATAAGCAAACTCTTTGTTTTTATGACTGGATAAACTGAACAAACAAACTTGCGGACCCTGCCACCTTTCTAGCCTCAGACACTGTTCTTGGGACCTTATTCTCCTCTGAGAACAGATCGTTTACTATGTTATGGCAATTCTAAATATTTCCGAGTTTGTATTATTACCTCTTTAATATTGTAAATGTGAAAATTATGAGTCTGAATTTCTCCTCCAGAACTACATATTGCTCCTTTAACGTCTGGGCTTTTGTTCTTTACTTCTCGACTGAAAGTCACTCAGTGCTCCTCCGTCATTCCACTAGCTTAATGCAGAGGATTAAGGGCCTGGCGAGCACATTGTCCAATCCTCCATGTTGTTAACTCCACTGTGACGTGCTGGTGAGCCACCACAGAGACAATCCTGTGTGGCACCATTGCAGAAGCCAAAGCACAGGCAAAAAGGCAAATTCTGAAATGCCACTGGAGCCAGTTACAACAGCAGTGCAGAAAGAACTCCTCATCAGTAACTTTACCTGACATTTTGTGTGACCATACTGCTCCGCTTTGAGGTTTTAATTGGATGAAAGGCAGTGTCTCTAATCCTTCATTACCTTCACTTGTTGATTCCATCCGTGATGCAGTGTTCACAGTGTCCCCAAATAGGCAGTATCGAGGCATTTTGGTGCCAACTACACCAGCAACAACAGGTCCTGGCAGAGAAAAATAGCAGTGAGCAACACTTTTGGTGAATAACACTGCATATGTAACACTGCATGATGAAGGTGCATATGAGGTTATCTGAGTTACGTTTGCCCACATACATATATACAAATGAAGCAGTCAAATCAACAACAAGATCAAGCCCAGAGAACTAAAACTGTGATATCAATGCATACATGTGGAGCTGATCAGGATGAATGACAGAGGTACTAGCATACAGGAGGGTCTTCTCATGACCAACAGGAACATTTATCGAGGTAAGGAGGGATAGTTTTACTAACATACGTATTTAAAAAAGGTCATCTTGTGTGTCCTCAAAAACTGACCTGCATCATCAGGGCCCATTTTGATCCTAAAATAATAATGAATTGATTGTTTGGCTTCTCCTTGCTTTAGCTATGTTATATATTATACATTTAATTGAATAAATTAAATGTTTTAAAAGTTTTAAAAAAGTAGACTGGGAAATTATCACAAGAACAATGCATTATCCCTTTTAACATGATGAGATATCAAAAACTGTAAAAGCTTTGGTGTTGCTCATGAAACAATACATATCTTTCTATCAATACAATACAATGGCATCTGATATGTGCACACATTCTGCAAACCTTTAAACATCATAAAACTATGAAAGCCATCTGTTATCTCCTGGAAAACACCACATAAAGGGTCATTGCCCTGCTATTGTGAATCATGCACTTCTGATGACTTGCATTCTAAATGAATTAAAGAAAAAAAAAAAAGTGTGTTCCTGAGGCTGAAAGGAAATACTCTGTGATTGGACTGCCCTCAAACTTCAGATAATATGTGATTTTTTCAAAACTGGAATCAGCACCTGAGTGGATGCCGGCGCGTATCTTCAGCTGTGTGTCAGGCTTGTGAGGGATTTTGAAGCTGTGGCAGACACTGACCAGATCAAGTGCCATGCTGGCTATCTCTCCAGCATGATTGATGCCATTTTCCTGAGGGACCCCAGAGACCACCATGTCTGGAGGGGGAGCCATTAGTCCATGAAAAACGAAAATACAGGAAGAGGGATAGGGAGATAATCTGATAACAGAACGTCAGAACACACATTCAGTTGCTCTTCGGACAGTAAATATTGTTTTTGCCTTTTTAGATAATCAATTTCAGTTGTCTTGTCCAATCATATCTTTTCATCCGCTTGTGTTTAAGCTGTTTTAATTCTACGGAAGACCTGAAGGCAAGTGAGAAGAAAAATCTAGGGAACCAAGTCTGATCGTCTCTTCTCTCCTGTGATTATAACTTAAGAGGAGGTCAAAAAAATTGGGTTATTGGGGGTTTTTTTGTATTTCTTCACTTACTGGTCAGAATCCTTTTACTATGCTACCTGTATTTCATCTGTGTAGAAAAAAGTTTTGACAGGTGATTTTTCTTTTTAAATGTAACATTACCCTTTTTTAAATTTGTGTTAATGGTATTTAAAAACAAAAAGACAGGTGTTTTTTGATATTCCTTTTTAGTTTTTTTCACCTGTTTTTGTCAGCTTAATTTTGTGTTTGTTGTCGCAATACTAATTTTCACCACAACAAGGTTGAAGTGCACCACCATATTACTATAGATAACTGAGGCAGGGAGATCCATGATAACATTGAGTGCCCTACCCTCTAGTGGCCAAAATGAGTATTGCAACAACAATAATCTGACCAGAACGAATTAAAAACTCAAAACTTTCCTCGTCCTTTTAACAGATTACTTTTTGTGTGTGACAATCATAGAATAAAAAATATTTCCTTTTTTTTCTTACATGCCTTTCGGGGCTTCCGCATAATCGTTCTTTATCAAAAAGGATTTATCACTTTGTAGTAGCTTAAAATCAGTTTTTTCTCATCCTTTCTTACAAGCATCGCCTATTGTCTCCACTTTGTAGACGTCATAATTGTCAATGATGTCATCGAAGGTGGTGTATAGCTGATTGAGGAAGTTGACAACCTGGTGGGGAGTGCTGGCACCAGACAGCTGAGTGAAGCCGACAATATCACTGTCACGGGAGTAATACAGAGTTAGTTATCTTACAAACTGAAATTGCTTGTAAAATAACATAAGAGGGGGTGAAATAAAAAAAAATAAAAAAATACACTGCAACTGGAAGAATGTCCATTTAAAAAATTTAATTTCATGTGATGAACTGTGCTTGTCACAACACACACCTGAAGTAGACGGTGGCGTTGGAAAAGCTCTGAGCCTCTGTTGTTCGACCCTGACGGAGGTCATCAGCCACCGGCTTTGGTAACATACCTGCACAGGAGTTTCATGACTTATGTCTGCTGGAAAAGGCTCCAGTGCTGCTTCTGTACCACTAGATGGCAGTGAGCACACTTGATTGTGTCCTTTCATGCTTCGAGATCAACTTATTTGAATAATTAACTGACAGTAACTAAACAGTAACAGCTCTGTCATATGAATGTGTATCTGCTCATTTCATACTTCATGCTTCATATTTCATGCGTTTTATCACAGCTTACGTAATGCACTTCAAACACAGCCCTGCTTATATTTGAAATATATCAGTGTTATCGCTGTTATCTACTAAGACAGCTGTACCTGGCTGATAGTGTGATTCTGCTCGGGAACACTCATCAGAGACATGCAAATGTTTGACATCACTCTGCGCTGTTGTCTTGACTCACTGTATAAGAGACGATCTGTCTTCTGTTTCTCTTGAAGGAGGTCTTGTGTTCTCTCTGCAACTATGGACTCCAAATGTTTGCTGTACTTCTCCATCTGCAGTTAAAGACACTCGTGTCTGAAACCCACAACGATCCAGGTGGCACAGAAAAGCATTTCATTTTGTTTTCTTAGCATTCGTCTTGGATGTACAACCATTTCAGAAAAAATGCACCCTCTTATCCAAATAATGTCACATTACATCTGGCGTATTTCTTGTACTATTCACGGTAGAATGAATGCATACTGTGCATCTTCACATCAGTGTGAATGACATTTTGATGATACTTTAGTGGGTTATTACCAGGTTCATCATCATGTCCACAGGGCTGACTTTGTGTGGATTCATTTTGTCAAGGATCTTCTTCACCTGCTCAAACGTGGGCCTCATGGTGACATTATTAGACCAGCACTTCTTAATGAGCTGCTCAAGAGCGTCAGAGTAGAAAGCAACATCTTACTGTTTAAAATAATATTATTCTTATGACATATAAGATTAATCTAACATTTACAGCTCTGGCAACTTTTGCACATGTCACAGACCTCACAGTAGTCTCCTTGACTGGGACAGTCGGTGTCTGTCTTCCCTGTTTTGACTTCAGGCAGAGGGGGGCGCCACATGAGATCCAGCCTCACTCCCTCAGCCTGATCCTGACAGAGAGGACTGCTGGTTACAAAGCAAAGCTCAAAAGGAGGCCGAAGGTTGTAATCTTCAGAGACGGCTGTCATACTCACTGAAATGAGGTCAGAGCGAGTCGCGATCTCAACAAGAATCATGGAGTAGCTGCGGAGAGAAGGGGAGAGTAGAGAGAGGGTTTTATTTTCCATCTATTTGCCTGTGCAGTGACACAGAGCATCACCTTTCATATGTATGAAGACGCTTTCCACTGTCTTGTGGCTGATATATTACAATCCAAAATCATATCACTGTTTACACTGTGACAGACCAACACACCTGTAGACATCTGCTGCTGGTGTCATGTTGGTGCTGCTCCCCAGCAGGACCTCTGGGGCGCAATATATCCGATTTACATCCCCACAAGTGAAGCCATTATTGAAGGTCTCTAAGTTATCTTTTCTGTAGGCTGTTAGCCCATAATCTGAAACCAAACACAGAAAAATACAGAGTGCAGTGACGCAGAATGTTGTTTTTGTCTTGATGATGACTTTGGTGCTGGTGTAGGATCTGGCTAAGCAGTGCAATGATTAAGATAAAGACACCATTTTTATTCTTGTGTGTTAAGAGACTTATCACATTTTTAAGCAAAAGATACGTTATATTTGTACATTTTATACATAGAGAGCATCATCGGGATGATGTTTCCATGTTTTCAAGGAGACATTTAGCAGCCAGCTTTGTGTCAACAAAACCAAATATTAGAGGCCAAAACATCTTTTCCTGACCCTAACAAGACCTGAACCACAGTGTTGTGACAGCATGAAAATTTAAATTTAAAGATTTAAGGTGTTTAATGACACGTCTGTCTGTGATGTGACAAACTCAGAACATATTTGAAGTTTTGCTTTGCTACATGGACTTTAATGACTGAATTTTCACAATGGGGACGAACTTTGGTGAACACATTGACTCACCAGGCTGCAGACTCTGTTAAAAAAAACTGGCCAAAGGTTATCATCTGTGTCTGGGGATGATATATTGTTACCTGAGATTTTGCACACCCAGCGATCGTCAATGACACAGTTTCTGGAGTGAAGTCTCCCATGAAACATCTTGTGCTGGTGGAGGTATGACATCCCACGGGCGATGTCGGTAGCAAAGGACAGTCTGCAGACAACACAGAAACAACAACAAGCAGTGACGGGAGCATGATTTCATCTTACAAACTATAAAAAAATTTAATAATCAAAAGATAAAGGAAAAGTAAACAAAGGAAAGAAAATCAGCTACGTGGTCAACATGTTAAAAACTTAAACTGGGATTCTTCTCCCACCTGAAGCCCCAGTTTATGGGGATATCATCGTTCAGCAGCACATCAGACAGGCTTCCTTTGGGGCAGTACTCTGTGATGATGCTGACATAGGGGACCTCGATGGATCCACCGATGAACTTGCATAGATTTGGGTGGTCCAGTTGCCTGTAGCCAATATGAAAAAAATACACGAGCTGCAGGAGTTGTCGTTTCAGTTGGGAGACTTTATTATGTCAGGAGAATCATTCTTTTGCAGGATTTTTCCTCACCTAACTTCTTTCACCTCCTTCCTGATGGTTTTAGAGAGGGTGAAATTCTTATTTTGGATGTGTTTCACTGCCACCGTCTTCCCATCACTGCAACACAGTTAAGATCACAGAGTGAGTCGAAATCACCTTAATATACAATATAGAAGAAAATATTCATCATATACTACATTATTTACACTGCATTATATTCATTTTATTGCAACTATATTATTATTGTCATGCCTCAAAATCACCAACTTTATAGTATTGTACTTTTACTGTATATTGTACATTGTTTGTTGACTGTTCAGCACACTACATACTGTACATGTATGTATTATTAACATTGCATACTTTGTTATAATATTAGGTATACATTTTGGACAATAAACTAATATATACGTCATACATCATGGCTGCTGGAGTTGCACTACTTGGCCTTTTTGCATAATTATTTGCACAATTGATTATTATGTGTTATGTAGTCAAAGCCAACTGCAACTGTATTGGATTTGATCATAGAAATTCATTTTAAAAAGCATTACTTTGGCTCTGATGCAGCACGCGATCTACAATGTAACAAGTGACTAAAGGTCCCAAAAAAATAGTGGAGTGAAAAGAACAATATCTGCCGCAAAACTGTTGTGAAGTGGAAGTTTATAGTAGCAGGAAATGGAAATAATCTAAACATAAATAAAAGTTATAGTTGTTGTACTTAGTTACAATCCATCATTGCTCTCTGCCTGTCTCTGCAGTACTGTAAGAAGTAGATTTCCCCCTCTGGGATGATCGATAAAGTTTTATATAATTGATCTATACAGTAAAAGAGTAATGTTGCATGTCTCAATACAACAGATAAAAATGAGATCCTCTAACTTGTTAGTTGAATGTTTCTGATTAACGAGCATTTATTAAACTAATGGTGGTGTTTCTCACTAGATTCCTGGCTGGATGAAGCCTCGTTTGCAGGAGGTGTTGACCTCGGTACACAGGGTCACATCAGTCGTTCGACTGATGGTGGAGTTACTCTTGATGCGCTGCACGCTGGTGGTGCTGCCGAGGCCCAAGCAGCACATTCTACCTGCAGACAGTCAAATATAGACCAGGAAATGCTTTCACTGGAAGGTGTATAGTGGGTAAAAAAAAAAATCTGTTCTGGCCCACTCTTATATACATAATAAGTCTAATCTGAGAATGATATTCACATCGTAGCAACATTTATAACAGATTACATCAATGATTTTTGAGAGTTTTCAGTAGAAAAAAAACCATCTGTAAACAGAATCTTCAGTGTGGGACAACTTACTAAATATTATGCTCTTGTAGTTGATGATCCAGCTTTCATCCCAAAACATCCTCTGTTTCTGGTACTGGAGCCACTGAGGAAATTCAGATAAACATTAACGCTTGAAGCATCCCCTGTGTTTGTGAGTGTGTGAGTGTGTGTGAGTGTGTGTGTGTGTGTGTGAGCGTGTGTGTGTCTGTGTAGCAAAGACTGACCACCATGGTCAAGATGAAGCCGCTGCTGAAAAGCGTGACAGGGAGCCCGATGGCCACCTTGGTAGCGATGGACATCGGGCAGATGCCGCAGTCTGCAGGGCAGTTCAGACAGTTTTCCTCCGGCTCACAGACGTCATCCCCGCACACTGAAACACAGTCACACATTTCAAAAATGTGGGTTCCCTTTCACTGAATTCAGTGGCGGAGGAAGTACTCAGATCTTTAACTTTAGTACAAGCAGCGAAACCACACTGTGAAAATACTATGAGGAATGTCTTGCAGTCAAAATTCTGGAACAGTTTAAAAGTATAGATCATTTTAGATTAATGTTTATTACATTAAGACAGTGTGAGAACCGGAGGGGTAAAATAACTTTTATATACTTCCTGTAGAAAAAGCACATGCGACTGAAGTTATTAATTGAAAAAAAGAAGACCTGTTGTTTTTTCAATAAACGTCAAAACATTGTGAATCAGGTATGCTGTTGCTGTATGCAGACTTCTATAAAGTGTTCATATTAAAGACTGAATTGGACTAACATAGTCTGGATAAATGTGACATGGTATGCCCAAATTTTTGTTTTGGCTCTCTCCTGTAAACTTGGTCAAATGTCTCTTGTGCCGTCTGGTTCCAACCCCTCGATTATTGGATCATAATTATTTATAAATTCATGTGTCAAACTATTTAAAGATGGGGCTATTTCATCCCATCTTTACCCATGATAATTTGCTGACTCACTTTTGGATAAGCCTGAATCTGAAAAGCAACTAGTAACTACAGTTATCAAATAAATGTAGTGGAGTAGCAGAAAATGTAATAACGCAAGCAGACCACAAGTATTTAAATCTGACTTATATAAAGCAAATGTACTTAGTTATTTTTCAGCACTGACTGAATTACAATGGAATTTTCAGAGATGGCAAAAATCACTGAGGCACATGATAATAATGTTTGTTATTTTAATATAGAAGATAGTGCGGCAGTTGTTTCAAAATAAAAGTCTGCTGCAAGGTCAGACACAATGACACCTGTTTTCCCAATGTGTCTGTACAGGATGTAAACAAAACTGTGCTCTTAGTGTCGTTGTTTGGTAAGTAAACAGCTTATTTATTTAGTGCTGTGTAATTATTAGTTATTATACGTTTACTCAATCAAAACCAGCCATACAAAGTGCTTTACAACAAACACAAAGTCACAGGGATAGAATACACGGTATTGTATGAGCAAACACACCAGCAACAAAGGAATAAAGGCGAGATAAAACACATACCAATGTACGACTAAAACCGAGGCACCAAGAAAACAATAGGTACGCTAAAATAAAGCAGTGCGAGATGTAAATGCAAAGTCAAGAATAAAGTACAGTGTAACTCACAACAAAAATAAGGACAAAAATGTAAACACCACATTCAACAAGAGGGAACTCGGGTGTGAGCAGACTGACCTTGGGCACTGACCACAAGCACTTTGGATTCCAACGCCGCGTGCATCTGTCCTATTTTGATATGAGCAATGACTGAGGTGACTCCCACATGGATCAACACCACCTGTGTGAGAATTTAAAAACAAACCTGTCTCATGGAAGAGTCTGGATGTGTATTAAAACCAGGAAGGTGTACGATGGATAGGTTTTTTTTATTTTGCTGCGTTCTTCAGTAAAAGAGTAATTAGATGCATGATTGAAAAAGCAGTTGTGCAAATGATTCAGACCTCTGACTATATGAAAAAAATATTTATAGAAAGAAAGAAATCCCTCAGAAAACTGTTGCGCTTTATTCCACGTCGACCTAAAACCAAACAATCAGGAAACCATCAGAGCCTTGGATGTATGTGTGAGCTGACCACAACAATAAAACTTTAGTATAAATGATTTCATTCTTGTTGTGTTTCTTTACTCCGTTTTCTGTACTTATACATTTACAGTCGTTTGATGAGCCACAACCCCAAAGTACGGCTTGCCCCTTGTAATTTTCTGCTAAGAGACAAGTAATTACAACCTGCTGCCATGTTGTATCGTGACATACCAACATGACAGGCTGCAGACTTTACAGTGTGTCACTTTGATCGTGACTTTTACATCTTGGCTGGGTGCAAGATGAATCCCCCTTTAGACAACAGAGTCAAAGCTGAACATCTGCCATTTGACAGACTCTTTCACCCCAACAAAAGGTGTTAATAACAGTACATGAAATTAGTTATTTGATATGGGACTGTTAGATGCACTGCAGGTCTTCTCCAAACCTCACCACATGCTAGAAATGACCCGTTCCTTTGAGGAGTTTTGTTTGGGTTGGCTCACCTTTGAAGTCCAGTATTTCTGGGTCATCTTGCCTGCTTTGGATACAGTGTGAGTCACTATTTTACCATCGTCGGGAATCCACGGGCCACAGATCCCACCTTGTTTCTGAGAAGACACAAGAGCGACAGTTGGGAGTATTTGTCTTAGTCCAAAATGTGTCCTTAAGACAGTTTGTTCAGCGCCGTTATTGTATCATGACTGTTCAGACTGACCGTTCATGATATGTCTCTACTTATCTCGAAACTTTTACTCCAACTGAAGTTTGAACTCAGATCGACAAATGATCAACTTCTGTCAGGTGGTTTTTCTTCCTCGAGGTGGATGGGTAATGTTTTGTTAACATCATCTCAATTTATTCAACAACTTCACAAGCAAAAAATGCATGAATTTGGTCTGACAGATCACAACCTCACGTCTTTAAATTTGGTGCTTCTGAATTTGGACTTTTCAGATAAACGTAAGGACAACGTGTTCCTTTATGTGTTGAGAAAATTCTCCTATTTCTTAAGCGAAAGAAAGACCTTCTTGATTAGCTGGAAAATGCACATCGTCGTCAAGCTCATAAAATATGATGTATTACTGTAGATTAAACTACCAAACGGTATATTAAAGATCTGAATACTTCTACATCTTTGGTGTAATGGTGTAGCCATCAACAAGTAGTAACGTGCTTACATCTTTTTTTAACATTTCCACCTAAGAGTCGCACACAGAAGGAACAACGAAGAGTTAGAATAAGCAGATACAAAGAAATACTATGTTAAGAGACATTGTGTATAGTGTGTATACTTTTCTTTAGGCTTCAGTTAAAGTTAATCCTCATCTTCACACTAAAGATGCACGTTCAGTTGTCAAGTCATGCATCATGTTGTACTATTTAACACAATAATGGCTCGGTAACTGAAACCAAATTTCCTTAAACACTCAGACACCCAGAGCGGGAAACCGGATGGCTCGGTGACAGAAAACGCCTGTGCAGCTTTAAGAAAAGAGCAGATTGTCAAGAGAGAAAATGATGGAAAAATCATGAGAGGAATTCTGGCGCAAGATCCGGGTCAACTGTTGCGGAGGAGCAATAGAAAAGCATCCGAGACACCCTGCAGCGGGTGATCAAAACCGCCCAGGACATCATCGGTACACATCTCCAGAGCATCAGCAACATTGGTGAAGTGAGATGTCTGCACAGAGCCCAAAGGATACTAAAGGACAACACCCAGCCACATTCTGTTCACCCTGCTGCCACCTGGCAGAAGATACAGAAGTATCCGCTGCCAGACCGACAGACTACAGAGCAGCTTCTTTTCCCAGGCTGTGAGACTCCTGAACACATCCTCGCCACAACACTCCATATTAGAGATGTAGCAGAATTCAAGGACTGTAACATCCTAGCCCGTTCCTTAAAATCTTCACTTAAGGAAATTAAGAGTTAACTCAGTGTGCAAGGGTTTAACAGAATGTAAAAAGCTTAAATAGCATAGAAATGAATCACATTACTATAATTAAAGTATATAATGAAGTCCTATAAAGAAGTTTACTGCATCTGTTTGGTGAAATGGCACCAGTGCTGCCGGGTACTCACCATGAGACCAAGAGGACAGGAGTGGATGTTGGCGTGATACACGCAGCAGTTCATTTCATTGGCGTTGTTCCAGTTTGCCGGGCAGTCGTGTTCATGGCAGAATCTCTTTGCCTCTGAAGCGTTACTACAAGGGGAACGAGGGTGGATAGACGTATACATTACTTAACACACAATCCCACGATGGTGTTTACGCTGGAATCTCAAGCAAACAAGACCAGCTCGCCTTTCTTACAGCATGAACTTGAAAATAAAAACAGGTTTTGGCTCAAATTAAGTGAAATGACATGTTCAGATACACACATACATCAGTCAGAAATAAGTAATAGAATATTTGTATCATCTGATTAATCTAAATTGTCCTCTTGCTTTTTTGTAAAGTTTATTGACACTATATAGTTAAAATATTGGCACACACACTGTTCTTATTGTTGTGGTGGTGAGGCAGCTGGTACACGTCTATGTGTGTGTGTGTGTGTGTGTGTGTGTGTTTGTGTTTGTTTGTGTTTGTGTTTCAGTCATCAGGAAGGAAGTTACTTTTCCCAGCAGACTGATCCTATCCTATGTGCCTATCAATATGTCTCTGCAACTGTGTGTCTGCTGCCTGTGTGTGCGTTCTGGGCATGGCAGACGTTTAGGATTCCAGGTGCGTTTCCGTAACGCACTCACCTGAACTGGAAAATCTTGTTCCTGACTGTGTAGTCGTAGAAGGAATCTGAGGCCGTCACCATGTACGAGACGTTGAACTCTTCCCCATTGGTTACTTTCTCTGGAGGACGCTGCACCCAGGCCATTTCCAGACCTGTGTGACAACACACATGTCGCCTCAACACAAACATTCAGTCACAACAGTCTGCATACAATCTGTATTTATCAGGTGACACTATGTGCTGTGTTTGCACATAAATCAGCTGAGTCACCGTCATTAATTCTGGACAAATGCTTCAAATGGTGTCTCCATCCTTTTCAGCCACAAAAAAAAACTGATTTGTCTAAATCTTCTAAAATATCAGCTGCAGTGAAGCAGTTTACCAAACGGAGAGCCAGACATACAGATACATGTATAAATACTCACCACCACAGCTGATCATGTTGAAATCATTTGGACTGTTCATGGGCCAACAGTCGAACTCTGTGTTGTCCAGATCATGCCAGCAATTCACTCCCTGCAGGCAAGATGGGAAGCTTTTTTCATGTAAAGGCATTTTTTTCATATGTGTAAACAATTTTGAAAAGCTCTAATGTGTGTGAACATCTTATCAGGGAGTCGGGGCTGTTCATGTTAGTGTGTGTTAGTGAATTAAACACATTACTCGACTGTGTAAAGCCTTGTTGGTTCGGAGCCAAAATGATAAGGAGTAGAGTCAAACATCAACCGACAACATTAACAGCAACAGCAAAAGCACTATGGTAGCTCAAGTATTATAACAGTAACACAGTATTATCGCTAATTTAAAATTGATTACCGAAAGTTTCATTATGGAGGAAATCAGGCCCACAAGAAGCTGAGAATTAACCCAGCGATACACAGAAACACCACAAGCCCACGACCACATGCTCACAGCAACAAGTGTTTCTGACAAGACAACAAAAGCATGGAGGGTTCCTCAGAAATACATGAAAATGTGAATATTATACACTCAGTCCACACAGTAGTTTGTGCTGTTTCTTTTTAATAACATGCACCCCCTCTGCCCTCCTTTCACACTAATGCCAAGCACATTTACAGGTTAACCTTTAGCGAAATGTGGCTTTTAGTCCCAGTTCCTGTCTGAAATCAAATCTTTTAAAAAGTGGTGTGTTTACAACTTAAACCAATCTAATTCATATGTGTAACTATTCAACTATGTGAGAACTTACCAGCAGGAAACACAGGTAGAAGGATGCTGCTGTCTGTAGAGCCATGAGGAGGTTTGCTGCCGTGGCTGGACCTGCTCTCAACTGGCTGACTGACTGACTGACTGGTGTGTGTGTGTGTGTGTGTGCGGTCACCTCAACCCCACTAACGTACCCTTTTTTCTTGTGGCCCACCCTCTCCTTTGTCCCTAATTGTCCAATCAACAGAAGAGGCTCTCCAATCACAGTCTGATTATGTACTCCTTCACAAGGTGATTCAGCTCACCTTCAGCGTCCTACAGGTCAGACACACCCTGAACTGACCGCCAAGGCACTGTTCCCATCACACGAGCTGACTCCATTTCCACCGTCTTAAATTAGGGATATTCACTGTGGTAACTTTATTCCAATGAACATGACATATAATTTGAACATTCAACTCTGGCAAATATGACTGTAGATGCTCTAATGTTATCACACTTTACACTTTAGGCAGTGGTGGAGGAAATCTTCTGATCCTTTACTTTATTTAAAGGTGCAATGTGTATACATTTTAGTTGAAAGCGGAAAAAAAAACAACGAAAATTATTACGAAATAATACACAAAACATTGTGATTTCTATTTATTGTGTTTTACAGATATCTACCGCAGTTAGTTTGCTAACTGGTGAGCCCCAACCTGTCCCTGTGTGCAAACACCAACACTTCCCGAGTGCTCCAAGTTCACAGTCCAGACTGCTAGCTGCACTGCTAACTGAGCTGACTAGCCAACGGCAGCTACAGCTAGCAGCAGTGAGCGGTTCCTGTAGTGATATGCCGCCCCCTATTGATTTGAGTATGAATTTGACAGGTGGTCAATTCTTACATAGTGCACCTTTAAGAAAAAGTATTGCTCTGTGTGATCAGCAAAATTAACTAGTCATCAAAAAGTATTCTGCAGAAAAATTATCCCTGTCAGCGTTTTACTATCATATAAGATGTTTTTGGTTTAAAAGTAGACTGCTGCGTGAATGTGTGCGTTGCTGTAGATGTTTACGGTGGAGCCCATGGATGGATCATATCCTATAAGATCATCACATGTTTGTAGCATGTCTGATCTAGTTTCACAACAAAGTCAACTTCTCACAAACTCAGAGAAAAAGGCCCGTTTCAGCTTTGTGATGATGCATTTTCAAGCAAATCTATGGCAGTGGAATCCCCAGCCTCTATTTATCCGGCATAAAACTGTGTCTATCAGAGTCCAGTTGAACTCCCACACACTGAATAATGATGTCTGTTGCAACTATGTAGGAGAAAACAAATGATACCTTATTTAACTTTGAACTTCGCCTCCGAGTGAGTCCGCGCCTTTATGGCACGAGGGATATTTATATAACATCGTACCCTGTGTACCAATGAACATTTTCATTCACTGCCTACATCTGTTTTCGCCCTGAGATTAAGACCAAACCCAAAAGACAGCATTTATGAACATCTGTGAAATTTAATTGGCTTTTCAAGAATGCATAATTACAGCACAGCAGTAGAAAAAAAGCCTGCCACACCACACAGTTTACAGTGCATGTTTTTGGGGAATGTAAAACCAGAGTGGCAGGCGGCAGTCACGACAGGTCTACAGAGCGCTTTAAGACAAAGTCATCGATACAATATAGCATGCTTTTAATGGAGACAACAGGAGTTTAATTAGGCCTAACGTCAACCTGAAACATTACCCGAGTAGTTTTCTTACAGGGAAAATGTAGGCTACACTGTTGAATCTTTTCTTCTGCTGTCAAAGGATGCCGGTTGTGTTTCAATGGATTAAATCTGAGAGGGTTTTTACTGCATAAAAGGGATAAAACACGGGATTAGGACTGTAATGAAAACCGGTTAGCAACAGACTGAGGGAACAATAAAAACAGCTGTGGGTTTGTGGTTGCAAAGAGTGAAAGGTTATGAACAATAGGCTTGCATTTCAAGCATGGCGACTTGAGTAAATTAGAGGGTGGATTTAACGATTCAAAGGCTTTCTGGGGAGCTGTGGACTACATTGGCTACAGTATGTAGTATTAAACAGCATCAGATGTAGAAACAATTACCATAATGTGCAGTTCATATCCTCCCAAACATGATTTTATGCTTCAAATGCATTTCCCTGTTCCTTTAGCTGACAACATTTTGTTGATGGACATTTTCAAATTTAGGTGACTTTGAAAAGGACAATTTAAATAGTGTCAGCTAACACAGCCAATTACTGAAAGCAGTAGTACATTTGAATTCTGCAGTTATTTGTATTGTTTTAAGTGCTTTGCAGGCTAATTCAGAGGAGGATCTTGTTCCTCCGACTAAGAGTCAATTCTGTTTTTCATCTCTTTAGCTGATAATGCAGGCAAACTCACTGAGTGCAAATAATTTTCCTGAACAAGGTAAATCATCCTGAAGTGGTGGCTCTTAAGCATAACATTTCTCAAGTAATGGTACTTCATCAAACTGCAGTACGATGTCATGTCATAGGACTGTTTTTTGTTAGTACACTAATGTCTGCACTTGTATCATCAGAGGTTTTTAGAGTCAGAGTCAGTAACTGAAGGTGGTTTTCATTTGAAATTCAAGAGACAACCTGACTCAGTCAAACAGGATTTACAAGAAACCTTACAGTTCGGTTTGGTGCCAA
Organism: Sparus aurata; assembly: GCF_900880675.1. Lineage (NCBI taxonomy): Eukaryota > Metazoa > Chordata > Actinopteri > Spariformes > Sparidae > Sparus > Sparus aurata. Next base: position 17,079,785 of record NC_044197.1, on the reverse strand, counting down.
GTGAGTGACTGTGTGTGCAACATTTACCAAAAGCTACAACCAGGTACAGGTGTTGTGAGGCTGCCCTCATTCTAATATCAGCAGGCTAACATGCTCACAAAAGCAATGTTGGCATGCTGATGTTTAGCAGAAGTATGCTAGGTTTTGCTAATTAGTACGACAAACTACAGCTGAAGCTGATGGTAACATTGGTTTGGCAAGTATGGAGCGGTGTAGCAATGACGCATTTTTAATAGGCTAACCAGGAAGTTAACATCGCCCTGGTTCCCTTGTCAAAAAGCTTTGGAACATCACCAGAAATAAGCTCTGTGGCAAACACAAGTTCACGATACTTGCTTGTTTTGTTCAGCAAGATAATCTCCAACGATAAAGACAACTTTTGTGATTTTCGAAGCATAAATTCAATCGCTAGAGGTAAAATGCCAGCATTAGGCTCTAAACAGAGCACATTGCGGTCGCATGACTTAAACGTGACTTTGAGGGATCTTATTCAAACTGATGTTCATATCAGAGGTCCTAATAACTGTGTCGTGAAAGTCTTACTTTATTGTTACTGAAATATAGCTCTCTATATACACCTCTTCAAATGATCCCCTGAGCTGCTTTCTGTTTCTGCATCATGTCATTTCATCTGGAACTATCCGCATATTGTATATACCAGAAAAAAAATATCAAAAAACATGAAACTCCACAAGCTGTTAATTAGAAACAGTACATTTCTATGACTTTTAAAGTCCAAAGGCATGCCACACATGAATGTAAATGAATAATCTCATTTTAATAAAAAAAACAAAAAAACACCACCACTTGAGCTGTAAACCTCATATGTGGCATTCCGACACTCCCAAGATAAAAACAAAACAGCTTTGATGACATCTTGTCCTTTACAGCAGGAGTAGTATAAATACTGTACAGCAGTTTGAACCCTGTCAATGATTTAGCAGTGAAGTCCTGTGTGTGTCTATCTATTTGCCAGAGTTACAGTCTATTCAGTCATATCCTCTTCGGTTCCTGCAGGAATCCAGTGTCGCAATCAGTTTTTTAAAGCCCTGCACTGTCAGGTGAACGGCTGTTTCGTCACACCGTCAGCTGCCATTCGATGAGCTGAAGCAGAAGGTGTTAAAATGCTACAGAGAGAACGAGTTTGGCTGCATCGGTTTGTGTAGATGAACCGATAAAAAGATAGCAGACGGGACAAGAAAGTAGTGACCCTGCTATCTGTTCGCCCAGAGGCAAACCTGCCTCACAGAAGAAAGAGGGTGTGAACTAGGTTACATATTACTTCACCTCTTCCTGAGAGCATCTTACAGGATGTACAAGTAGATACATACGTATAGTACAGCAGTTTACAGTATTCTTAGCTTAAAAACAGGAAATAATCTTTAAAACTGTGCCCTACCCACACAAAAGTACAGCTTTATAGTACCTGACTCTTACATTACTTGACTAAATCATGCATTACAGTGCTGCTTCCTCGAAAGCTACACATGAAGTAAACTGACAGGATCGAGCAGATGTAGACAACTTTGTATTCGGGAGAAAGTATTAAAAGTATGCATTTTAACTGTTTTTACAGACGGAAGTAGAAATGTACCACTGTTTTTCTTCATACTGGATTCGTCAGCCATTGGAAAGCAGTTCTATCCAAGTTTAAATAACCCACAGGAATGTGACTAGGAAGACCAAAAGAGCAACGGGGATCCCACTTTACACACGAATGGGAGTTATGAGTCCAGAAAACTGTAAAATCCTGTAAATCTTGCCTCCACTTGGGAAATTAGCAGTGCATCAAGGTCTCTTACTTCCAGCTCTCTAGTGAAGCAGCTGGCCTGTAGTGTCTCTTCAATAAAGCACTTTTAGTTTCACGACCCCCTGAAACCAACTGGAGATGACGGTGTACCTTCTCTTTCGCGTCAACTCCAGTCTGTATTTTCATAAGGCACATCCAGTCAGAGCTGAACAGAAGTGCTGGTAACAGGTTTCAGGTCTTGAGTATAGTCTGATCATCCTTTTTTGTCTCCTCTGATGGAAGCTGGCTGTTGCCCGTGTCCTGAGCAGAGCTGAGCGGCCTGGCGTTAGCCTTCGTCGAGCGCTGCCGTCGCGTGCCGTTTCCGATGCAGCGCAGGAGGTTCTTGAAGGTTTGCCACATTTCCTCGTCCTTGTAGGAGTAGATGCAGGGGTTCATGACGGAGTTGAGCACAGCCAGGAGCAGCAGCCAGCGTTTTAATTTCACGACGTTGCAGCTCTCGCAGTGGAGGCCGTCCAGCAGCAGAACCACCAGGCCAGGTGTCCAGCAGATCACAAAGGCCCCTTCAGGAGAAAAATCACACACAGTTTGGTTGTTTAGACTCTTATTTCTCACATGTATCTGCTTTGCAGCACGTTACACTTTGCACAAAGGTAGGTAGGAGGTAGTTTTACAAGAGTGGTTCTTGTCTTTGTGGAGAAAAAAGGTTAAATGTGGGTTTACCAAATGAAAAGACGATTTTTTTTTAACACATCATTACAATAAATCATATTATTTATGCTCTGAAAAGCATTGCCATCTACGTTATTAACCACCAACAATACTGAGCAACAACTTAAAATCCCTTTTCAAGAAATCCTCCAATTTACTTTCAGTTAACTCTCGCACAACGCACCCTTATATTGGAGACAGTGCAGATAATATTCCTTAGTGAAGGCCGAGTATCATTAGAGATGTAAATAATAATTTTCCTTATCGAATCCCATTTCTTTGAATGTTTTGTGTGATGTTAGTACCACAATGCAGAAAAATCTACACATTAGAAAACCTGGAAAACTAAAGCTTTTTTGCTTGAAAAAATGACAGTTCATCAAAAAATGTATACTAAGCATACTTAAAAATACTGATTAGACTCAAATAGACAAAAATTATCCCTCTCAATCATCATTATGACCCACGAGAAGTGTGCGGCAGTGTCTCTGCCTTTATTTTCTTAATATTTTGCCACGTGCGCGATGTTTCTGGCTCTCATCTACCATCTTTCTCCAGAATCACTCACGGCATGTGGTGTGTTTATGGACAGCAACTGACAAATCCAGCATGGTATGCCTTTTAAAAGGAACATTAGCTTATTAAAATGAATGCTCAATGCATGCCTATTGAATGACTTATCGGCTAACTGCTTCAGTATTACTTAATCGTTTACTCAGCCCAGTCACCAAGAGATGATTCCTGCAGGCTCCTGTGTGTTCAGATGTTTATCAACCCATTCTTGTACTATTGCATCAAGCAGGCACCATTTTAGAGACAATGACATTACTGTGTTCATTTCTTAATGCTGTGTGTTTGGTAAATAAAAATGGTAGTTCACAGGACCACGGAAGCATCTAATAAGCCATCAATTTCAAACATGTTTGGGCACAAAAACAGAGCTACTGAGAGACTTCTGGAACCGAAGGCGAGATACAAGCTGCAACTTGTCTACCAACAGCGCTGTTGACACTACCAGCATCTGTACAGCTTCAATACATCTGCAGAACAAAAACAAGTACTGTTCTATACAGCTCTCTCTCTCTCTTTGTCTCTCACACGGATACATGTGCACACAGCTACAGTAGATCTGGTCGACGCGTTGATCTCTGTTTTTATGTTTTTCACTGCTTTAAGGGCTGAAAGGCAAAAGGTTTGGCCACATTTTTACAGTGAATTTCTATTTTTATACCTTCCTTTTTCCTTTGTCTTTGATGGCCCACACGCTCAAAATAAAGCAAGCTGAATTGGAATTGAGTGAGAAAGCCTATTAAATGTTTCTTCCATTGGCACTTTTTCATGCATTGAAGTTTAAAAGGTGGACTTTCTTCCCCTTAAATCTCTACAAAGAAGAGGAAACAAAACAAACAGGGTTTCTAGGGACGCACGTTTCAAGCACATGTTCCTGCTCCCAGTTGGTATTCATTTGATGATGGTGGTTTCAGTGAAAGAATGAAAACAAATCTGAATATGCGTAGTGTAGTTTGAAGCCTCACTTCACAGACAGGCTCCAGTGTGCTCAGGGCAGGCGTAATACGGCTGTGAGCTATTAAACAAGTGTTATATTTTACCAAACTAGTGCCATGAGGAGTGAAGTGCAAAGGAAGAGAGCCCAAAAGAAGTAATTCCTTGTACACATTTGTCAGATATTATAGTAACTGGAAAAACTTCACTGCACACGTGTGAGTTTGGCAAACACCGGCGACAAAGTCCAAATGTAAAGTCCCCGTCCAACGCTCAACTCATTCATTTTACTCTGTTTCTAACAAAGCATTTGTGGGTTAAGAGTCTCCGAACTGGTTTGCCCAGTTGAGATTTCCGCCTCAGCAAGCTGCTTTTCACCTAGAACAAGAGTTAAAAGTTTTTTTCTGTGTTAAGAGACAGTGCACCCCGACATTTTAAATATACCTCCCCTTTTACCAAGGTGTGAGTTGTTGAGTTTTGGAGATATTGGCCATTGAGAAAATGCCAAAATATAATATTATTAGATTTCTTGTCGTGCTCAAAACATTCAAATAAAATCGATTTTTTAAAAATTCAACAGCAAAGACCCTTTCCAGAAATCATGACCTGTTTGCTCAAGATAGTCGTCAGAAACAAGGGGGGGGGGGATGACTTGAAGCTGCTTACGACAAGATCTGTGGATTATCTCGAGTAACTGAATCATAATATCTGGTATCTCACACAAAAATGATATTAATGGATAAAGATCAAAACAGGAAAGAGGAAAATATGAACTTTTGATATCCTTTAAAGATAAAATTCCTGTTTCTCTCAGATGTTCTATTATAAAAGTGCATCAGGCACTTTTCTACAATCTTCACAGGGAATTTAAGAAAAGACACTTGCTTAAACTTCCACAAGCCTGAGGGGAACTGTGCAAAGGATGTGAAAGCAATTGACCTCAAGTATAGCTTCTTCTTCCACTTCCTTTCTGCCTTTTTATTTCTTTTTTGATGGGTGGGGAGGAGGGGACGTTCATTGGAGGCCAGTGTGGTGTGGTGTGGACGGTTCGCCACACAGGCTGAGCAGCAGTGTCCTTGCAGGGAGAGATAATTACACAGCAGTCTGGAATAAAGTGTGTACAGAGGCAGACGGCTCCTACGCAACAAAGTGTATCAAACCATCTGGCCGGCACGCAAGTTCCCAAAGGGACAAAGAACAATGACAAACCTTTATCCTGCGGGGCGACAGCGCCAAAATCACTACAACTATCTCATGCATGTTTTTATCTGGATGAATGCATGAGCAGTGAATAAAAGAAGGAAGCTGAGCGCATCAACGCTGAGACGAACTCATCTGACTCACCAGAATTCCTGAGTCTGATGGTATTGCATTAACTGTATACAATGTGTGCTATGCTCACATGGGAATATACTATATTTGGCGCCCTGTTTTTTAGTGTTCCAGCTGAAAAAACTGGTACAGTCCTATTGTTCAATTTTTAAAGGAAGGCGCTGGGAGGGAAACGATTTGAGTTTTTGCCTCTATTGCAAAGTATCCTGTTGCAACACCTAAACAAAGAGAACAAGACCAGGATATCTAAGAGCCTCACCTAGGATGAAAACACACAGAAGGAGAGGGAAACTACAGAGACTTTAGAAAGAAAAAACTCTAGAGTTGTTGTGAAGGTGCACTTTGGGGGAGAAAAATCTAAAGCACTCCTCTAGCAAAAAGGTTAAAAGCCTTTATTGAGAAGCTATTTCATGATGAGATTCTTGAAAACATTGACAATGCATGTTAAGACTTAAGGACAGTCTTCTTCTGGGTTGGTTGATACTCAGATAATTTTTTAACAAACATCATCAATGTTTTTTCAGTATGAAATAGCCATCTAGATAAGGGCTTTTTAACCTTGAATATTTGTCTTTTATGAAATGTCAGACTTTGAGTTTTCATACTCTGGAAAATAAACAGAGAAGTGCTGCACAAATGTGTTGATTAATCGTTAAAAATGAATTGCAAGAACTCCATGATTCACCGTTTTTTTTAAACAATTTAAGGCAGAAATTGATAATTTTTTCTTCCCAAATGACTGACAGGGCTCATTATATTGTGATCAAAAGGGGCAGGTTCAACTGATTTCCTCTGATGAGACAGCAATTATACTGCGCAGAGGAGTGTTGATAACAAAAAAATCAGTTGTTAAATTAGTCTGTGAGGTGTGTTGTCTCGAGGTATTGCTTAATCAGCAGTCACACAACATAGATGTGTTGGGGTTTAGTCATCTCCCATAGACTTCAATAAAGCCGTCAACACAACCTGGAGCCAAATCAAGATTGAGTGAGGTATTGACACTTCCCTTGTTTGACATCCTGTAAGCTGAATCTCTGTGGTTTTTGGACTGCTGGTTGGACAGGACAAGCTTTTTAAAGAGGATGCCCCTCAGGGCAATGGATAATAAAATATGATGAATGATTGATCTGATGAGCAAATAATTAAATGACGGAATGAGCAACGATGGGCAAGTGAGTGAGCATATAATCGGACTGCAGGGACAAATAACACAAGCTAAATTGAAATAAGAGAAACCTTCTGCTGACTCCTCTTTTGCTTTCATTTACAACTCCCTACATTCCCAGACAATCTTAAGTGTTTGTTATAATGCTCAAGGTTCTTCTCTCTTATCAGGAAAACACAGGTTACAATCCAGCCTATTCAGCAGTGGCTTAGTGTCCTCCTAAACCCCAGACGAGCTGCACACATCCACTACTTATATCTGACGAATGCAGCGAATGCTCTGACTCACTGTTGTCACATGAATCTTGAAGCACAGACACTTTTACGACCAGCACTTACCGAGCACAACCATGACCGTCTTGATGAGCTTGATGGGTGTCCTCTTGCGGTTGATGGAACCGCTGGTGTGCGGCGTGAGCACAGACGTCTTCTTCTTGACGTAGGTGTAGATCCTCATGTAGATAACCACCATCACCAGGAACACCACCAGGTTGGACACGGACCAGAAGATCAGGTAGCTCCGGCTGAAGATGGGGGCGAGCTGGGAGCAGTCGCTCAGGTTGCAGATGCAATTCCAGCCCAGACTCGGCACAGCCCCCATGAAGATGGAGATGGCCCACACCAGCACGATCAGCAGGGTCACCCTTCTCTTCGTCAGGTTGCTGTGGACTTTCCAGTTCATGACGGAGATGTAGCGCTCCAGAGCTATGACCAGCAGGTTAGCCAGCGAGGCCGAGAGACTGATGTCCAGAAGACCTTGACGTAAGAAGTATCCCTTCACCGTGAGTTTACGCGACACCTCGCCCGTGTTAAACATGAGGTAAACATATGCGATGCCGGCCAGGAAGTCCGAGGCAGCGAGGTTGGAGAGAAGATAGTAGAAAGGGTAGTGAAACCTCTTGTTGGTGATGACAGCAGCTATGACCATGGCATTGGAGACGAGGATGAAACAGCAGAAGAGAGAGCCCACCACCTGCACCAGGATGAGCTGCGTTTTGTCCCATTTATCTTCAGCCTTAATGTTATGGTAGAAGAAGCCCATGGACTCATTATAGTGACAGCTGCGGTTCTGCTGGTCCATTTTCGAGGTGATTCTGTCAAATGAGTACAAGAAAATGAAAAAAGTCAAACATTTATGATTAATTCATCAGATAATAAATCATAATTTCATTGTACTTTTTACTGTTCATCCAGATAACCAGCATAACAGCAACGCTTTATGGTGTTTATGTAACTGAATGTTGATTTAATTTGATTTTTTTAATGGCTTTTGCTTTTTTCCTAGCCTGTTGTGGGCGTGCTTTTACTTTGGCAGTATTTCTCCTTGTTACTGTGCTTCCTTTTCTTTGTTTTCTTTTTATATTCATCAATGATTTCATCATTCATGATTCATTCAATCATTTATCAGTTCAAAAAGAGCTGAAATGATTAGGTGATTGATTTGTCAACAGGATATTTGCTATTTATCAAGCAAAATACCACTTTCCTGCTTCTCAATAAATGAGGATGTTCTGCTTTTCTTTGTCTTATGTGATAGTAAAGAAACTATATTTGAGTTCCGGACTAATGTTTGGACAAAAAGATACCGCCTTCGCTTACTGGATCCCGGATTGTTCCTGAAGTCAAGATAAAAAAATGTGGAGAGTTGGCCTAGCTCAATTATGTCCCAAAACCCTGGAACAGGGACTCTAAACTGAAATCTTAAGACACATCTTTTGACTATTGCTTTCTCATGAACTGATGTATTTGATGGTTGTTTTATCTTATCTTGTCCCGCTGTTTGAATACTATTGTTTCATTCTTTGATATTGCTTCCTCTTAAAGCGTTTCCCTGATGACTTGCCTTTTCCTGTTTTATCTTCTGTCCGATCCTGCTGTTTAAATTAAATTCTATTTTGTCATTATCATTTTATCATAACAGTTTTGATCATCTGCTTTTATGTTGAGCACTTTGAGTTGATTTTTATGTAGGAATTCTGGTATATCAATAAATGGCATTATTATTATTATAATCATTATCATTATTATTATTATTATTATTATTATAGGAAATGACATTTCAATTACCATTTTGTTGACCAAATTATGTATCTAATAATCAGTTAATGTAAATATTGGTTGGTTGCAGCCTTATATTGAGGAATATTGAAGAATATATTATGCTATATACTATAAGTACATATCATAATTACCCAGAGCCCAATTAACAAAAAGTGACAACTTCAAGTTATCAAAAAATAATTACAAGAAGATTAAAAGAAAAGGCAGCAAATCCTCTGCTCCCAATTCCATTCCTGTCATTCATCTCACTGACTGATCCACTGATTGCTTCAGCTTCACTTGTTAACTTAATTTGGACAACAACAACAACAAAAAACATCCAGTTTAATGAGCTCTTAGTGTTTTGTAAGCTCAAATCTTAATTTGAAAAGTAAATTGTCACCAAATACTTCCCTCTGAAATTGAAAAGGGAAATACTGGAGTAAAATACAAATACTTAAACTTTGTACTTCAGTACATTCCGCTACTGGTGACTTGACTCTGGGGCCAAGTGCACATGCCAAAACCAAGTTACGAGAAGATACTATTACTAATACTACTTCTCTGAATATAACACAGTACACTCCATTAAGACAGTAACATTAAAATGAGAGCCACTCAGTCGAGTCACATAATAAAGTACCCGTACAAACATTCCTGAGGGGTAAACACTGCAAATATCCTGCGAAACAAGATTTTCAATGTAAGTTAAGCCAGTCTAAAGTGCAGTTTCTTTTCATTAATGATGCAATAAGTTTACAACACGACCCAGCTTCAGAGACAACGGGAAAGAGGAGAGAGGAGATAGGAGAGAGGACATTTCCTACCTAAAGAGAAATAAAATCCTTTGCAGAAAACAAAAAAAGACCAAACAGGTCATGTTAAAAAGAAGCACAACCCAGGAGGGCAGGAGAGAGAACAATGAGCCAGGTGGGTTTACCTGTGGTGGAGGGCGTCAATAGACTACAGGGTGAGAAGTACTCCGTATCGAGGTAATGAACATGTTTCCCCCACCCGAGCAGAGGCGGACGGACGGTCGGAGGCAGTGAGGTGACGGCGGACAGCGCTCACAGCACGGACTGAAGTCAGGAGGAGTGACCGTCTTCAGGCGGAGGCTCTGGCTCAGTGACGTAGAGGGCGTGTGCCACCCAGCGCTCGCACGTGAACTCCTCCTGCTCACCGCGCGAGACAAGAACGGAGGAGACATCTGAAGACAATTCTCCTGGAGTTAACTTCATTCACGACGCTCCAAATTGTTTATTTCACCTGAAAAAAACACACACACAAACACACATGCCCGAGGTGATGACATGTAACTAAGTACATTTACTCCATTACTCTACTTACGTGCAGTTTTCTGGTGTTCATACTTAAAAGGTAACTTCACCAAATGAACACATTACATTGCATATGTGAAAGAAGTAGTATAGAGGTTTTTGTGGCTCCAGAGGGAGCTTAATGTCATTTCAATTTTATTTAAATTTTTTATTTTTTGGCCTTTTTATGGCTTTTATTGATAGTTTTAGCTGGAGAGGTGACAGGAAACAGGGTGAGAGAGAGGGGACTGACATGCAGCAAAGGGACCTAGGCCGGGAGTCGAACCCGGGTCGCTGCAGCGAGGACAAAGCCTCTGTACATGGGACGCCTGCTCTACCAACCAAGCTAACAGCGTCCCGTCATTTTAATTTATCGGTGATAAAGTTTACCAAAAAAAGGAAAGACACAATATTTAACCGCAAGGAGGAAGAGAAAATGGTCAGAGATGCACAGGAAATACAGACAATAACAAACAATTAAACAAGGAGAGAGTTTGGAGATTATAGGTAGTGAGTGTGTGTTTGTGAATTAAGTTTGTGTGTGTGTGAATTGAGTGTGTTTGGATATTTGTGTGAGTGGCAGTGACGTGTTTCAGTGTGGAATAGGGAATATGCCTTCTGTGTAGTGGAGGAGAGAGAGAAGGAGAACAGAAGAAAGAAAAAAGATGCGTGTGATTAAATAAATTCCCTCCAGTGATGTAGCTCAGTGGCAAAGTTGCATTGTGGGTGATATTAACGCCCATGTTTTGACATGGGAGAAGAATGTGTTTAATAAAGGAAGGGGTATCTTTGGCTCTGCTATATCAAGTTTGATTATTTGTTTTTAAGCGGTCCATAACGAGTAGTTGAACAGGATTAGAGGAGTGCAGTGTAGATCAGTGGACTCAGTGCCAACATTACCCACAATGCAACTTGGCCACTGAGTGAGGGGGGTGCTTTATCAGATCACATCAGCTTCAGTCTGAAGTCACACAAGGCTTTACACTACTTTTTACACGTACGAAGTAGAATTCCTCATGACCTGTAAACAGACTTTAATGAGAAAAATTGTTTAACTTGAGTATTTTCATTTTCTGTTGCTTTAAACTTCTTCTCTATTGTAATCTTTACTCCACTAAATGTATTTGATAACACTGGTTACTAGTTAGATACATGCTGCATCAGAGGATTTTAAAGATCATTTATATTTTTCCGTTAATCGTCCAGGCCAGTCATCGGTCGACCCATAGTATACAGTAAACATGTAAATATATGTTATTTACATCCGTTTGTAGCTAATTTTGATAGAAGTACATCTAAGTATGTTAAATATTTCATACTTTAAGACGTTTAGTCAAGTACTAGGGTGACTTTAACTTTTGCCAAAGTAATATTTTAACGTGATATTACTATGCTATATTGTACTTCTACTGCACTAAATTTCAGAGGGAAATTGTACTTTCTACTCCGCTAAACTACATTTACATTTGTCGGCCTTGTTGATTTTTTGACTAAGATTTAAATTAGAAAAAGGGTTAGGATCTTTTCATTAAGCAGTGTCTAGTTGGGGCCCCTCGTCACATTTCAGATCTCCGAGTCGCTCAGCTGCAACAAAGAGGCACATCCTCTCTAAACCTCTGATCTGGTTTCAGTTCATTAACTATTCAAGGCCACAAAACTAGCGGCTATATTAAAATATTTTAAAAAAGCTCCACATCGACCACTTACCACAGTAAAATCCTACTTACTCCCACTTAGTTTTGATAATTACAAAACAATATACAGTTAGCTACATTGGACATTGTTATGCATGAGTATTTTTATTAGCGATATCTTAAGTACAGTTTGCTGAAAACATCGTCTACTTTTACTAAATTTACTTAATCAGTTGTAATGAAGTATTTTCATTTTGCTGTATTGTTACTTGACAAAAGTTAAAGGAAGAGAACTTCTTCCAACGCTGAAAATACTCGTTACTCCATTCCTCGATCTCAAAGCATGACCGGGTTTATGGATGATGGGGTCCCGCGAATTTGTCGTTTGACCCCGATACTGACTCCGCACAATACGCTTTGTGTGTGGAGTCAGTAAAGAGTGTTTGTGCCTCGTGTGTCTCCTCCAAGATCCCATTAAGCACAAGGCACACAGTAGACTGGCAGCCCAGAGACACTGGAACCCGACCAGAACTCTTGTTTTTCTCTGTTAAATTAGTTTGAGGTAATTTGGGGCACCAGGAGGTCTGGGGCCCTGCAAGGCCTGGTGCCTGCTTTGCTTACTGGCAATCCATCCAGGTTACAGCTCACGTTTCCCTCCGATTTCTTCTTTCACCAAAAGTTCAGTCCAAATTCAGAAACACACCCTGAAGATCACATATATTTGAATTCACCGAACATGTGACTCCCCTTTAAATGACGGGTCATGTGTTTGGAACTACACAACTGTTCATATGAAGATCCCCAGTCATATTTGTCTTTAATGCAGCGTTGACTCATCTTTTGTTTGGTTTGACATGACACACAGGCATATTGACATTATTAGATTGCACTGTGGTGAAAAGAGACTGATGGTTGTTGACCCAAACTAAACACAGATCTTATAAAACAGAGATCCTTTAAGTTAATACCCTTCGTGTTGTTTCTTTTTTGAAGGATTTGATTTGATTTGCCCTGGTCTTAGTTTTGACTTGAACGTGCATCTCAGATTGAAATCAGATATTACTCATATGAAGGCAATATTGAGACATAGGAAAAACACTTGACAGGGTGGCACTTAATGACGTGTTGTCTCATTAATAGGGCTCGTAAAATCACCTCTGCCTCAGGCATTGTGTCACATACAAGCTGAAGATGTTTTGGATGACACTATAAAATGAAGTAGCACAGCTGGACGACGGAGGTCTCACTATAAATAACTGCTTGAATCTGATCTAGTGAATTGTTAGTATTACATCGTCTTCTGATTTTATCAAAAGTAAGAACACTCCAAGTAAGAAGTCATGCTCCGGCTTGTCTCAACATCGAAACCTTCCGGTTAGATTTGGTGATAAAACCTGACTCATACTGTAGTTCTGGTGTAGTCACGCCAAATCCCTTGCTTACACAATCTCAACCTAGCTCTGAATGTGTCATGCAATGAGAGAAACCCTCAGAAATGTAGAAATGTGTTGTGTGCTTGTATTCCATGTATGACTTTCCCTCTGCAATTATTATAACACTGAACATGTCAACAATCCAGTTAGTCTGCAGCTTCGCTGGCTTACTTTTGATTTGCTGTATGACAGAAATTTGAAAAGAAAAGCACACTTACAGCAAAGACAGGAAACATTAACATACCATGAACAAATGAAAAAAATAATAGATTTACTGCAGTCTTTACAACACTCGACAAATAAATTACATCTTGCACAGCAGAATGTCGCAAAGCAGCAGCTTTGTGAAATGCAGAAAAAACACTGTCCAGTTCTTTCGCAACTTAATGCATGTGCAGACCTTAAAAAGGCCTTGTAAACTTCTCAACAGCATCCTGAACATCATTAGATACTGTTAGGAAACGTTTCTGTTTCCAGTTCCACTTTCATGTTGAGGAGAAGTGCCTCATATTGCACCTCACAGAAAGAATCTCTCTCTTGGAACGGTGACACTATATTCCTCAGGATTTTGCTGTGTATTGTTTGATCTCAAAGTCTGTATCAGATGTGTGAAGTCTTGTTCCCAGCATCCTCCTCCTCCACGAACGAGGGAGACAGCTGTCAGCTGATCAGTATGACATCGTCATTCTCGGGAACCCTGCAATATAATGATTCAGAGAGACACCATGAGACACCCAATGTCTCATCAATGCCACCATATCAAGTTGAACTCACATGCCTTCTACTTTAGGTCATTAAAAAAAAGGCAGTGCATCAGCAAATGTCTCCGCAATGCATCATACAGTTCTTGTCAGTTCTGGTAAGACATTGTTGATGAATCATTACCAAGTCCAAATGGTGGCACACATGACTGAAGAGTATTCAACGTGTTCAGTATGGGTTGGTATTTGATTTGATCTAAGATGTCAAAATTAATCTGGAAGAAAAAAAGATCTCATGTTGCATGTTGGAGATTTGTTGAAATGGCCCCCGCTTCTCTTGGTCTGTGTGGATGTAGTTTGATATGATATGAAGTCGATGGTACCTTTGAGATACAGAATGTCATCATTTTATCCTATTAGACTCTTGTGTCAATATTTTGTCATAATTTTCATATAAATGTGTTGAGTAAAAGGCAAACAAATTGTTTGGTAAGGTCAAATTTAACTTAACCTGTAACCAGCAAAATCTAACCAGTTTATCCTTGAGTCCAAGTGTACATTTGTGTCAAATTGGAAGAAATCTCCTTAAGGATGGACTCAAAATCTGAATAAAGGTGAAGTGCACCTTTAAAGTTTGATCAATGGGAAAATATTGGCACCTATAACCACATGAATGCTTAATCCAAGTCTGTCTGCCAGGAATAAATACATTCTTTCTGCTCATGTTTACCCCACGTGGGGGTAACATTACGTGGTGTGAAGTTGGAGTTTCAAAAAGGGACAGAAACCCAGAGAAAGTATAACAAAACACCACAACTGGCAGACCTTTTACAATTCACCTTGAGTTAATATCACGTCATAAATTTCACGTGAATTCCATTGAGAAAGTATCACTTCTAACAATAAAATATCAGCTTTTATAAATTGGTCTTTCTGTTGTTTCCATGACCACTTTTTTTTCCATCAAATGGATGTTACTGAATCACAAGACATCATGTTTCTACAGATTTTTAGATGCGTACATTTGCCGATAAGCTAAGAAATATAAAAATGTGATACTTTCAAGGGGTGTTTGGTACAGTGGACTTCCCCCAGAGCAGACCAGGTTCAGACCAGCGAAAATGCTTTGAGGCAAGTAAACACACATCTCATTTTATTTAGGGTCTTAACTCTTGATCAGATTTTTATTCCACTATTGCTAAATACTGAAATTAGTGACATCAGTCTGATTCAGAGTTAAAACTACTGTCTCAGACCGTTTCTGAGTCATTTGTTTTGAGATGTTACATCCAACATGTCACAAAGGTCACAGGAGTTGAAATTCAGCAGCTGTGTGTTCAGACCGGGGAAGATTCTCTAAACCCTTGCTACACTATAAACTGTTCCCTCATCCCCTACACAGTCTTCTTCCCCTCATAGTTGATTTCCTACAATTCAAACAGGTACAAGCATGCCTCTTCATTCTGTGGGCTTCCACCTGCATGCAGGGTTTGGCCCCAACACAAAGAGAGCGAACGAAAGGGATACAGGAAGAGGTCTGGATTTATGGTGACTGTGTGTGCACCCGCTCTGAGAATAAATCCCCCAAACAAGCAGTTTGAAAATGATAGCCTCATCAACGAGCGTCTTGAACACAGTTTTTGTGTTTGCCCTCATGAGAAAAACAGCCAATTATGTTCCCATTAAATTAAATCTGTAAACAATCAGAGATTTTCCCCCTCATCTTTATGATGTGCACAACATTGTACGGCTGTTTGCGGAGAAAGCCTCAGACTCTCTGTTCCACAAACTGCTGCAGCTGTTTGAGGTTGTGAATGTATTTCACAGAAAGCAGGAAGCCCTGTCCAATCACTCTCTTGGAAAGCAAAACTTAAGGTTTTAGTGTACATTGCTTCAAAGGACAGGGTCACCCCGAAAGTGAGATTCATTCATTATCTTCACTTCTCGCAAAGTGCAAGCACTCCTTTTATCAAATTTATCAGGTTAACATTTGTGCTATTGTGGGAATCTGAAACGCAATGTCAGTGACACAACCTTTTCAGCATTAAACTCAAAAGAATCTTAAGCCATAATACATCATTTAGGCTGACACACTCTTGCTTTCCAAACAAGACTTACTGACTGCAGCAGCAGGAGATAAGAGCAGGAAGAGGCTAATTGTCAGCAGATGAAATTTCATCCAGCAAGACATTAATTAACATGTTTGCTGAGAACGCTGATCTCATTTTTGTGAGCGCAGCGAGACAAAGATGCTAGTAGAAATGAAATTTGGTCAGTTCAGAGGCTACAAATGATCGCAATTACAGACCGAGAGTAACTTGACAAGAGTCCTCCTAATGACTAAATGTTTTTAAAAAGCTCCTCATCTCCAAACAGAAATGCACATTCAATTGTCACTTTTGCATCACGTTGCACCATTATACATTACTACATAATGGCTCTGTAACTGAGACTTCATTTCCTTTAAACACTCAAGACATCCAGGGCGGGAAAAGCGGACTACTCTGATAGAAAACGGCTGTGGAGCTCGCAGAAAAGACCACAGAGTCGAGAGTGTTAATGTCTGGTAAAGCAATAATGATGGAAGAACCCTGAAAAGAAAAACTGATACTTTAGAAGAAGCAAAGAAATTTTTTCCAGCTTTTGCTATATTCAGTTTTTTTCCCCCCACTGATTACACGACTCCAAATTATTTTTACAGTGTGTACAAACATTCGAGGTTCTGGCATGCAGAAAATAATAGTTCGATGGCAAATGATGACAAGAGTAGTTGGTTTTCTGGCATAAACAACATCTTTTCGCACTAAAATGGGCTCTTTATGTGGAGGGATGGTGATGGCTACAGAAACCAGGCCTGGTGTCGGTTAGCAGGAAAGCCTTTTCCTGAATATAAACTTTATTGATGCAAATAGGGAGATTTAGTATTACATTTTGACGTTACATAACATTTTTGAACTTACAGAATGCAGAACCAAGAGTAAAAGTAACACACCGCAGTCTGATTAAGTGCTGTGTTTGGTTGAGTTTTGTAACTTTTCCGTTTGGTAGAAACACACGGTTAAAGAGGAAGCAAGACTAAAAACACAAGAAATGCAACTTATTTTGCAGGTATTGCACAGGAAGTAATTGTCAGAAATGTCATCTGATGGTCCGAGGGAGGGTGAAGTTGTGGGATGGATGTTTGACAAAGTTAATCCTGTATTCGTGTGTTTACCCTTGTTTTATACACTTTTTTCTAGTTTAGCTCCATTGATTTAAGCTACTGTTCTCCATTCCATTTTTTTTTTTTTTGCCACATCACTCATTGATGCATACAAACATCAGCCAAAAAGTGACCCAATGTGGCCAGTGTCCAACAATAACCTCCATTAAAAGTATTCTTACAATGAAAATCACTCATCTGATTACAAGAGGAGGATAAGAAAGTGATGAACACGGAGAAGGAGAAAAACCACACATCGGAGAGCCACTAAACTAAACTGTACACCACAATAAAAAGGCAACTGGAGTTAAACTTTCAACCATCACACTCAGATCAAATATCTTCCTAATTAACCGCCAGGCTTTAACAGAACTTTTCCGGCCCAATCGGCTGAGTCTTAACTGAGTGTTGATCGAGGCCTGTTTATTTTGGAGGCAACGCAGCAGAGGGAGCGATGGCTGAGGGGGGTGAAGAGGGGCGTGTGTGGGGGTTCTTCCCAGCGTACAGCCTCAGTTTCTCTGTAATCAGCCCATCACTGGGTGTGTCTGCATAGCTCCCACCACTAATTTCATTGCTCTCAGACCACGTATGCGAGAGCCAAACCACAGCGTGGAGGAAACTCCGCTCCAGCCTGCTGATGTTAGAGATTGGCTCATAGAGAAGGAATGAGCAACAAACAGGGACGTATAGAGAAACACAGCGTCCTGCTGTAGCAACAAGGTGTAAGCAGACCATATTGAGTTGTATTCTTCGGAATGTGTTCATATGTGTAGTGTTTCTTCTGTAGTTTTGAGTGATTTACTTCAATGGGTAATGACTGACAGGGGGACAGGTGAATGTTATCTTTGAGAGAGAGAGAGAGAGAGAGAGAGAGAGAGAGAGAGAGAGAGAGAGAGAGAGAGAGAGAGAGAGAGAGAGAGAGAGAGAGAGAGAGAGAGAGAGAGAGAGAGAGAGAGAGAGAGAGAGAGAGAGAGAGAGAGAGAGAGAGAGAGAGAGAGAGAGAGAGATCTATCAGGGGTCTTATTGCAAGTCTAAAATCAGCGATCAATCAATGATTTTCAGGATTTTGTCTTAGGTTAGGATGGCCTAACCATTACAGAAATGTCCCAACAATGATTTCCAATGTTAGGATTGTTTGGACCCTGTCCTAAATGCAATACTGGCAGCACAACTATCGTTAGGTCTGTATGGCAATGACAACGAAGATGGGGAACAACATGAACACTGAAATATTTTGATTGAAAGGCTCCGCAAACCTTAATTATTAGAAAAGCTGACACCCAGATTAGCCTGTCAGAGAAGCTAACATTGAGGTTAGCCTCTCGGAGAAGCTTACACTGAGGTTAGCCCCTCGGAGAAGACAACACTGACTTTGCATTTGGGAGAGTATACATCAGTGTCAGCCTGTTGGAGAAGCCAACACTGAGAAGCCACTGACATTAGCCTGTTAGACTGTCAAACAGCTAACACTGATGTTAGCCTGCTTGAGAAGCTAACACAACCGTTGGCCTGTTGGAGAAGCAAGAATGACGATGGCCGGTGGACGATTTCACCGACCATTAAGTGATGTATACATATCCTCTACTTCACTGCCATTTAATGCCTGATTCATTAAAGCTAAAATGTAATGCCTTCTCTTCTTGTCTATTACAACAAGCTAGCTAGCCTTCGACAAGGATTCCTTAAGTTAAAATACGAGGTCAGAGACAGGATAGGACTCAGCCATGAGTTGAGGACTTGCTTCTGTATCAAGAAGCAAGCTTTTTTCCTATCTTTGAAACTTAAAATAGGACAAGAATGCTCAGACATTTTTCTGTAATGAGGCCCCTGGTGCTGCTTGGAAACACCCACTGCATCTTTCTACAGCTGCAATGGTTAGTCGTTACAGAGCAGGTTGCCAACTGTCATATCAATAATAAAATTGCAAGCCGAGGAATGAGAGATGTGGAATTTAAACCATAACATCGCTTACGTTTAAGTGATGTATCATGTTTGTACGGTGCAGCTTTCACGTGTGAATGTAGGTGCAATATCATTAAAAAGGAATCAAAACGTCACCATCTCACCGTTGGCAGCAGCAGAACATGGAGTATTTGACGTTGACGCCTGTCTGGCTGCTCTCCTCCACAACACGGACATCTTTCTGCTCTCTCAGGAACTTGTGCAGGTCTGTCAAGGGGAATCCTTCCTTCTGGTAGTTCTGTTGGATAAATCCCAAATGATGGAACCATGAATATAGACTTGTTCCACTACTGAACTCCCTTTCTCTGCAAAAGGAGATCTGAACTACCTTGATGGTCTCGTAGGCATCAGTGATGAGGGCAATGAAGAGCGACAGCACCATGTAGATGAACAGGGAGATGAAGGAGTAGAGGTAGGCGCGGCTGAAGACCCACACCAAAGTGTTTTTGTCCTTTAGCTGGGCGAAGGTGGTAAACATGTCGTCGCCATTCAACAGGGAGAAAAGGCACTCGGCCACGCGGCTCAGGCCCTCGAACTAGAAGAGAAGACATTAGACATAGAGCTAACTTAAGGCCGGAACATAAAAGGAATATTTCAGCAACATAAAACTATTGTTTCTGAATTACTGGACATGTTCTTTACTTCCTCAGGCCCCCAGAACAGCTTACCGGTGACACTTTTATTGTTATCTTAGTTTAATGTCTGCAACCGTAACTCTAGCGCTGATCTGTGCGGCTGCCTATCTTGGCCAGGACTGTCTTAAAAAAGAGACTGTATATCTCAATGAGACTTCTTTACTGTTCAAACAAAGGTTAAATAATTTTTTTTTAACCTTTTTTTTGCAGATATGTCAAAAGGGAACTTTTGCATATATTGATGATGTCATCATGTCATCCTATGGGACACTTGTGAGTTTCATCCTAATTATCATATTAATTGTTCTAATGGCAAAATAAAAAACAAAGTTTGGAAAGTTCAGATTACTAATCATTCATAATTTAGCCTGTGAATGTCCTAAAATAGTGAAAAGAGAATGTCTGTCACAATTTCTTCCCAAAGTCCAGATAAATACAGAGCTCATTTTGTCCAATCAACTCTCTGGAACAAGGAAATGTTTGCCATTTTTTGGTTTACAAATAAGAGATTAATTATTGATTAAATGATGATGACAACTTCTGACATAGTACAAAGCCAGAAAGTTTTGGAGCCACAAGACAAGCAACGGAGTTGTTTCAGATTGCCAATTAGGTTACAAATGCCAATAAAGTCTAGCAAAAGCTCAAGCAACACATAAAAACTGTATTGTTCCTGTATATTTTACATTTTAAAATCGGTCCTTTACAAAAAGATTTAACATCATTTCTGGATTTTACCAACACTTTGACAAGTCAAATATGGTTAAGAGAAGGAGCTGCAGAAGACGGGCAGAAGCATGACGGTCAACAGAGGCGGAACTATAAAGACAGAAAGACAAACAAAGTAACAGATGGCTGAAAAGGAGAGCCTGAGCGCCAGGCACAAACATTATGTGACAGAGTTTCTCCCAAATGTGATAGCATCTTAACACAACATCCCACTGCGACCGTATGGATCGAGGGCACAGCACTTGAAGACGTGTGATGGCAGGTCCTCGAACATCCTCTGTTTATTCCTTCAGTAAATACACAGAGGAGCCTGGAAGAGCTGACGGCATACTACAGGGGACTCCCCTGACTACTGCAATGTAAATGCCGTGACCAAGTATCAGTCGAACGCAGCGTCGGACACACAGAACTGAAACCTGTTGCACTTCGACTGCAGCTGACTCTCACTGCCGCTGAGGAAAGATGCAATTAATGTGATTCTGGTGTCACGATATCATCTGTTCTTTTGGTCTGAATATGAAATAATGAGTGCATTGAACAGCTAATTTACGATATTTACAAATGAAAAGGTGTAAACACAGATGCATTATAACTGAATGATTCCGCCCACAGGAGTCAGTCCAGCTGTAGACCATAAGTGATCAGCATCCCCACCTAAGCAGACCTGACAAGCGTACTATAAACTTATTTACAGCAGTAACTCCGCTTCAGTTTAAGATTATCAACAGACTTCCATTTGGTCGGCGAGACGTCACTCGGCCCAGGTCGACTGCTCTCAGCCCATGTCACATCTTGTCCCTCCTACAGCAGGAGCGCTGCCTTGTTTAGACGTCCACTGCATGCTCGCACTTCCGTAAATAATTTATCTAAGCGGGCGAGGACAGCTAAACACACACATTTTTTTCTCTGATGGCACTACTTGTCCCAGGGTCTCCATCTGAGTACAGTTTTAATCTCTGTTTTTTTTGTGCTCTGAAAGGAGAGAATCAACAGAGTGTCTGAGATGCTGATCATGGAATCATAACATCCCAATCTGTACAGTGATTGAAGGTAACTGATAACATTTTGTTAAGTAAAAGTGTCCCAGAATTGTACTCAGTACTTGAGTATTTCCAATTTCTGCTACTTTATAGTTCCACTGTACCACATTCTTTTTTTTTTTTGTTCATGGTATGTTTATTAAAAGTTTTTTCCTTCACAAATACATATATATATATATAGATATAAGAAAAGGGCCATGAGGGAGATTCACTGTACCACATTCTGAAGGCATTTTGTACTTTTTACTCCACATTTATTTGACAACTTTCATCACTAGTTACTTGCAAGTAGCAAATTTTTTAGATCTCTTTTATCAGCAATCACATCATTAGAAAAATGCTCAGCTTATGATCAGTCAACCCACAGAGTATATGCAGTAAATATTATGTTCTTTTGATACAGTACAGTAACGGTATCTTTACTTTTACTTAAGTATGATTTCTTTGTACTTCTTTACAACAGTAAAGTACTATTTTAGCGGACTTGTGCTTTACAATACTTTTTCTGCTATGTTATACTTCCACTGTAGGGTTGAGGTAAATGTTGTATTTTAACTCCAAAGTAGTGCATTTTTCAAACGTATTTTATCAGCATTTGGATAAATACTGGTTTATCAGAAAACCGCTAAATATCAGTATGGGTACTAAAGTATTACTTTGCTAGATACTTCTTACTTCTTACATCACTGCATTTTGACTCCCTCAGTTTCTCTCACTTTAAGCTACGTCCTCTCTCACGGTGATAAAAAGAGAAACAAATCCTCCTAGAAATACTTTAAAATGTGTTTGTATCAAGCAGATACAGGTCTGTGAATGCTTAGATGTGTGTGTGTACAGGAACAGACTGTGTCTCGATTTTTCACAGTTTGGCTCCAAGGACAGACAGATGCTCTCGTTGAAGCTGTAGGTTCAATAGATCGAACATATACTGACATCTAGTGGTCGTTTATGTCAAAACAAAAGTAAAAAGACCCTAGACTTCAAGTTGCTCCTAGCGAAGAAGCCAAAGGCCATTTTTGTAGTTCGCTGAATTAGCAGGACATAAATGTTGAGAAAGTAATTCAAACGCTAAATAACTGGAGAAAGTCAAGATAAATTGCAGTTTTCTCCTACTATAAGTGACACAACACTGATCTTTTTTTAGCTTGCTTTCAATCACAGAATGATGTTTCAGCTCATTTGAGCACAAGATGTGCACACAAACATATTTGGGAGCTCCCTTATGAAATCTTATTTTTGAGGCCTCAGCAATTTTGAAGGAACAAATAGGAGCAAAGTCAGTAAAAGGGAAAAAAAAAAAAAGCCTTGATAGTTCCTCTCATTTCCTCACTCGTGACAATAACTGCCCATGGCCCACCAGGCCTCATCTGCTCGCCTCAAACCAGTGGTAGTTACCTTCTCGTGGTACGGTCCCAGTACGATCCACCCACAGAAGGTGTAGCCGAGGTAGATCATGCCGGCACAGCAGCAGAAACGCAGCACTTTGGGGAAGGCTGCTTTCATGGTTAAAATTAACACCTAGACACACGGAAAGGTATGGAGACATGATGTTAAACCACAACTGACACACGAGAAACAAAAAACATCACGTCTATGTTTTGTTGTTACTTTGTATTTTTGTGCACTTTTCTGGCTAATGAGCTTTAGGGTCAATGGTGAGGTCACTCACAAAGCGAGGAAAACGCTCACAGACTCACGTTGTATTTCTGGAAGTATCCGAGGTACCTGATCACACCGACCCAAACCATTAACGTAGACGTTCCCAGGAAGATACTGCACACATCATAACTTGTCAGACTCTACGGGAGAGAAGAAACAAAATAAATACATTTAAAAAATGAGACAAAGAAATCAGCTATATCTCAGTCTTACTCGGCCTGAACTCAGTCTGGGATGAGCAAATATTCAGTGTTGATAAAAGGTGGCACACCCAAACCTCCACTGCACCAAGAAGCCTAATTACACAGTCACTTTAATCTTCACAGCTGGCTGTAAACTGTGTCATGACCTGTGTGGATTATCAAAAGTAGAATGTGGAACTGCAACAGAGGAAACTCTTATCAATTGTGTAACATTTTATTTCAGTACATTTCAAGTACCTAATTGAGGACATTAATTGTGTACATTTAAATCTTAAAAAGTATGTAAGTGTATTATTGAGTGTACCAAAACGATGTGCTGGTGTTCCTAAATGAAAAAGTTTGGCACACCATTGCAACATTTTTCTTTAAAAAGATGCAGTATGTAGTTTCGTGGGAAGAAAGAGAAAGATCTTGATTGTTAAGGCTGACAAAAAAAAAAGTAAAAATCAACCAAACTAAATGAATAAACTTGTTTTATTTTCATGACTGAACAAACTGACCTTAAAATGAAACAACACAGTTTCATACGGTTTTACTTTGTTTAAATGTAGTGGACCCTGCCACCTTTCTAGCTTCAAACAGTGTTCTGGGGACCTTTGTATTGTATTATTACCTCATTAATATGTTAATATTAAAATTCTGAGTTTGAATTTATTTACAAAACTGTATAGTACACCTTAATGGACCAAAATTGTTTTGTAGTTTCAGTGAAAGGAAAAAAAAAAAAAAAAAGTAATGAGTACATTGACTGCTAGTTGAACTACCAGCAAACAACTGCAAAATGAAAACTACTTGTTGAATTACATGCAGTTCACTAGTCACCTACACTGTGGCTGTGCTCCTTTAAAGTGAGCCAGTTTTACGACTCTGGCATTCTGCATGTTCACTGTTAATGTTAATGTTAATGTTTACACCTCTGCTTTTCCTGCTATGACAAGTCAAAATGTCAGCAACGCACAGTGTATTCAAGACACTGTCAGGAGTCTTTCACAACACTCTTCACAACAGAAGACCAGCAGTGTCTTCCTCTAAAAACAAAAGCCTTGGAGGGGAGGGTGTGTAAGGGGAAACGTTGGGTAAACACCAAACATGGTGACTATATAAAAAGGACAGAGAGTCGGGTTACAATAAACAGATCTTTACAGTGTCGACACTGAAGTCTGCACTCCAAAGTCCACTGAGACACTCTCAGGTGATCGGTTGTAAAATCCAAAAGGTTAACCACAGTAACTTCCTCTCTAAAAATAAAAAAGGAGTACGTGAGTCATTTTACCTTTGCTTGTATTTCCATCTTCAGTATAGATCCAACTATGGCCAACAGGTCGCTCACAATGACCAGCACGTACCAGCCGTTCAGGAACTCACCCTGGTCATCCTCGCACACTTTACGGTTGTAGTTCTCATGCAGGAATCTGGAGAATCTCTGAAAATACACCAATCAAAATTCAGTTTCTTACTAAACACAGTACGAGGTAATCATGAAATGGTAATTGTGAATAGAACACATTATCAGAACAGCGACAAATCCTACAGATTGATATGGATGAGACTTTAAGAGAATGACATAATGAACTAATCTGAATGCTTTGTGCTTATTGTGACATTTGCCTTGAGAACATATCTGTCTTCATCACTTTCCTTTTCTCAACAACCAGAAACTCAATAAAAGCCAAACAGACTAGAAACAGGAAAGACTAACCAGGAATAAAGGAAAAAACAAAAAAGCACTCCCTGTATGATATTATACAGTGCGAGCAGAGACTGAACAGCTGACCTGGAGCAACCTGACAGCCAGCACGATGGAGCGGGTGCACAG